>NW_009953217.1:591539-600425 GCF_000747805.2 Chaetura pelagica
TTTGTTAAGGACTCAAACCCAACCAGCCTCTTATGGCAGCTCGGCTGTCCCCAGGGAAAAGCAGTGCCTGACCACCCCAGCTATCCCCCAGCCAAGCTGCTCCGGGGCCACGGCAGGTGGGGCAGCTTAAGCTGCAAAGAGCATTTTACACCGCTCTGAATGTTGCTGTAAGGACACTGAGGGTCTGGGGGAACAAGTAACATCTTGATGGGCCCAGACACCCCAGGATGGTGGCATTTCCCTGGCAGGAGTCCCTGTGACACCCCAAGGATCACTCCCAGCCTGCCATTGGCTGCAAGGACAAACTCCTCATTGCAAACTGATCGTGCATGGTGAGATGCCCAGTGCTATAGGTGATGGGCTTTGGCTCTTTAACCTTCCCCTGGACTTGTGCTCAAGGGAAGCCACGATATTTACCCTGAGAATATCCCTCAGTTAAAACCAGAGACCCTGATTCTGTTAGCAATTTGGTAATGAATTAATGAAATTTTCCAGTGGAAAAGAAATTGTGAAACTCTCCCAGGAGCTTCTGATTCTACCCAAACAATCTGTCAAGTCAAGCCCACTGCAGTCTGGCCGCTCAGCGTCTCGCTCAGGCTCTGAGCTCATCACCAGCCTAATGAGCAATAAATAAGAAACCAGGAGGATGACAAAAGACACTGAGGGTGAGTTGGGGATCTCTGGCTCCATTGATACCTCTCAGCTAGAAGACGCGAGGGGGTGGAAATGCATGTTTGCAGAAGCTTAGTGTGTTGGATGATGGGTTTAAAATATCAAGAATATAAATATTCTTTAAAATATCAATAAACCCCTCGCAGTAAGGGTAGAGGTGCTGCAGGCCTTCAAAACCTGGATTCACATGCTGTGAGTCGTTCCACATTAGCATGGACACCCCTGGCCACCATTGACAGTAATATCAAGAAAGAAAGGATGCTTGAAGTGACTAATAGCTGGGGCTAAAGGAGAGATTATCATTATCCAAATTGCCTGCTCCTTGAAGATAGCTGGGCAAACTTCCAGGAATGCAGTGAATACTGTTTCCCTGCACAGCCATGGGATGCTGTGTGCTCCTCTGAGCAGGACAACTCTGTGGCGGCACCAGGGTAAGGGGGTAAAGGGCTGAGGATCCCCATAAAGTAACATCCCAGGGGATCCCCACAGAGCAGGAGCCTCCCTGGGAGAAGCACTCTGGACACAGAAGAGGGATGTAGCTCATGGCAATTCCTCAGCAGCATCTTTGGAGCATTAGGATGGAGAGAGAGCTCGAGGGTGCTGTGAAGCTGAATGCCCAGCTTGTAAACAGGGAGATAAATGCTTATTTCTTGAGAGGATCTGCTATGGTGTCAGTCCCCACGTCCTGAGTCCCCTGATTTATAGTTACAAAGTTTGCATTGACTGCGCTCAGAATCATTAAGCTACAAACCATACACTAATTGTGGTGCCCCAGGCAAGAACGTTAATCCAAAGAGCATAAAATTATAATGACTTTCTTGGCATAATTAGACCAAACAAGATAAACAGTCCAAATAGAAACTGCAGCTTTGGCACATTTATGCTCTGAGCTCCATCCACTGTAAGGCTGCAGGGTGGTGGTGGGGAGCAGTGGAAGAAGGGACATCCCACAGGCAGGGACCTCCCCCAGTGACCCCACAGTGTCCATTTGAGCTCATGCATGTAATGCATGGAGGCATCACATGGCAGCAGGGATGTTCCCAGCTCTCACATCAAGCAGAGCTACCCCATGGTCTATCTTTTCCCCAGCCACCACAGGGTCCAAGCCCAAGCTACTGGCAGAGATATAGGGAGGATGCAGCCACCACCACTCTGCACATCCCTCCAGCCAAACCACTGCACATCTGCAGGGACAGCACACCCATTGTGCAACCAAGATCAAAGCTCCCATCACATCAAGGCTGGCAGGACTGTCCCTGTCCGTCCAATGCAGGAGCCCCTCAGCTTCTTACCAACCCTGTGCCAAGGGGCAATGGCCGAGCCCCAGGGCCCAGGGAAGTGGCCTCAAGCAGGGTCAGAGGAGCCATTTCCAAAAGCACAGCTTAAGCATAACGCTCATTTTATCTGCCTCTTTATTTATTCATTGCTGACTGGGAAGTGCAATACAAAAGCTAATTATTTGATAAAAGCTTTGGGCAGGGTATTAATGAGCCAGACTTCTAAGCAGATTTCTAAACCTCTTTTCTGTCTCCGGCTGCAGAGCAGAGGTCACGATGTCGGAGCAGCACAGGACCCCTTTCACATGGGGCTGAGGCTTGTCCTGCTGTAGCACAGGGTGGCAGTGCATGGGGACAGGCACATTGAGCCTCTCTTGCAGGGGTAAAGGGCTCTTATCCTTTTTTCCTCCGTCCTGGAGGAATGCCAGTTATTCCTAGAGCCAGGTCCTGAAAGAAGAGGATGGACAGACATAGGGCATGTGGCTCAGCAGCTAAGCCACAAAGGTGATGGCCTGCAAGCAGCAGTGCCCAGCTGCCATGGGCCTTTTCAGTCACCCATCAGGCCATATACATTTAGCAGGGCCATATATACTTAGCAAGACAACATGCATTTAGCAGGAGTGAAGATGACCAGCAGGAAGCTGCGATCCTGAGGAGGATCACCCCATGAGCATCACCCTGCTCTAGGACCAAACAGAGCCAGGAGGAGCATCAGTATCTCCTTCCCAGGCCCTGTTAGGAGGGTTAAAGCTGTTCACAGCCCCTCTCTCCAAGACAAGCCTTTGGATTCATCATATCCTTGTTCCTTTAAAGCCATTATTTTGCCAGATTACTTAGAGAACAAACAGAGCTGGCTGGGTGCTGGCACCTCCCTGGTGTGCCCGAGCTGTTGTCCTCAGGCACCAGCAGAAGCTCTGAGCCTGTGGTGACGGCAGGGTGCACATGGGGTGCTGGAGCCCCTTTCTGGGACAGAAACCCCCACCATGGCTTCTGGACTGACCTCCCTTGCAGTCGGGCCAGCCCTGAGGCTTTCTTCTCCTCCCTCCCTCTGCCTCCATCACCAACAGGCTTTACAGGCACCAGACGGAGCCATTCCCATGTAACCTGCTGTCAAATCCAGCCATAAATCCCAGCTTCTAGCTCAATTCTGCCACTGCAGGCGACATCCTCCAGATGAAATGTTGCTCATATTTGTGGACATGCTCAGCAAAAAAGGTCAGACCAAAAGCATGTGGCTGGAAGCCCTAAGAAGGAGATCCCACACCACCTCCACAGGCTTTCCTCAGATGCTTTCAGCCCACAGCTGGCTGTCAAACCCACCAGCAAGCCTCAAGTCTCTCTCTTTTTGGAGGAAATTTAAAAAATCCATTCATTTTTCCTACTGATTCATCTCCACATGGGACTGGCTTCCCCAGCCCTCGTGGCAAACCCACCTCCCACCCATTCAGAGCAATGAACCACCCAAACATTTTAAAAAGGGCAAATTAGCTGATACATTTTATAATTACAATATGATGGAAGCTATCCCCAGGCAGGTAAGAGATTAGGAAGACAAATGACATCTGCAAAAGGCATTTTAGCTCAACCCGAGTCTATTTAAAATGCAAAGGGGAGAATTTTGGAGGGCAGATCTGCAGGTGATGCGGCTGCCCACAGACAGGGCTTGGTCACTGAGGTTTCAAGGGTACATTGGCTGTTCCTTCTTGGGTGCTGGAGAGGTTTGAATACCAAAAATAACTCTTACACTGGAATGATTATTGGTTGGAAAATTTGAATTTCATTCAAATGGGGACAAAAAGGCTAATATTTAATGTGCCTCAAAACAGCAACAATTTCAAATAAGGAGGAAACAACTGCACCTACAGGCACTGTCTGCAAGCAATGAGCATCTTCTAGGTGTGAAAATTCAAACCTCTCTGTTGTCCTGGCAATTAAATCATCAACAACACTAAAGTCAATGTCATGTACACAGGCCCTCCTTCCTGTCTCTGCTTACCAAGCTCCCTGTAGGGACACTCACCTGATGACTTCCATAGGCCACCACATCATTTGTTTTTAGTAAAACTTCAAGATCTTTTAAGGATACAATACATAAAAGAAGAGCGACGACGAAGGGGGTTATAGCAGCAGGAAAAGCCAATTCCAGATCCAGTGTGAGCAGAATGAATTTCTCTTAAAAAAACAAAATTCTAATAAAGAACTTTTCTTCCCTCCCTTTTTTTTTTTTCCAACAAGGGTGGTGTATGATGCGTGTAGTCTCAAAAGGAGATTTACTAGACACCACTGTGACTAAGGCAAGATGTAATTAGAAGAGGGGAGGAACATTTATAATTTGCCAGAGTGAATTAGGTATTTCAACTTCTCAGAAGAATTGAACGCAGAGGGTGAAGTTTTTTCCCATTTCTCTCACATCTCCAATATTATTAAGTTCAGCTAGAAAACACTTGAGACAAATTGACTCATCTGAGCCCATCTCTTTATAATTGTTACACATTTTAAATTGGCTTAGTTAAATGAATTTTTTTTCCCCCCCTTTTTTTTTTTTTCCAACAAGGGTGGTGTATGATGCGTGTAGTCTCAAAAGGAGATTTACTAGACACCACTGTGACTAAGGCAAGATGTAATTAGAAGAGGGGAGGAACATTTATAATTTGCCAGAGTGAATTAGGTATTTCAACTTCTCAGAAGAATTGAACGCAGAGGGTGAAGTTTTTTCCCATTTCTCTCACATCTCCAATATTATTAAGTTCAGCTAGAAAACACTTGAGACAAATTGACTCATCTGAGCCCATCTCTTTATAATTGTTACACATTTTAAATTGGCTTAGTTAAATGAATGCTGTGCATAGTGGCTGATGGGCTCCATTCTCTGGGTGCAATATTAAAAATATCAAAACACGAGGGCTAGAGCAGAGCTGAGGGATGTTGCTTTTCTGAGTGCTGTATATTGCTTTAGTTGAAACATAGCATATATGTGCGGCTTTAAACGGGGTTTCAGACACAGATTATGCCTTTCCTATTAACAGCAAGGCATTTTTTTCTCTTTTCTTTCCACTTAGCAAGAAGTTTATAAGCTCACGCTCTAAATGACTGGGCCATCAGACATGGAGATGTGTACAGAACTCATCCCCACGATGCATTTGCACTGTGCAAGCCTGCACAGAATGCAATGCCTCCACATAGAAGGCATTTGCAGTCGTTTGCATGGAATATATTAATCTTCACTCACAGCAGGGCAGGCTGCTATGAAACACATGGCCGTGCAGCCCCTCCCCAGCCCCGAGCTGCCTGATCCTGCCCAGTTTTTAATTAATCCAGCAAGTGGGGGCAGAGGACAGCCAGTGCTGGGGGCTCTGGGATGGAGCTAGAGATGCTCAGCATCTCCCCAGTAAATTCCCTCCTCCAGCTCGTTTCCCCAGTGCTGGTGTGCACGTGAGATGTTTCACGGGTCTCATCCAAAGGGTACTGAAAGATTCAGAGACAAGGGAAGAATGTGGGTCTGTGCTTTGCCAGCGGGATCTCAGAGTGCACTTTCAAGACTCAAGAGCTTTACAAAAACCCAAAGCCAGGCAAAATAATTGCTGATACAGAAACATTTGAGCAGCTCAGGCATGCATGAGATAAGGGATCTTGTTTCTTCTCACCCTCCCCTTGGCTTGCGTGCTTCCTTTCCACATTGTTTTATCATGAACAGAAAATAACCAGAGAGAGACAGAAAGGGAGAGCCTGCCAACTGTGTGATTTATGTTGACTTTAGAGCTGAAACTCTTGATAAAGCATCCAAAGCCTTGGATGTATCATCCAAAGCCTTGGATGTCTACAAGCAGGGGCTTCAGCCAAGCTGGGTACCAGTCTGCCCTCTTTTTGCCCATAGAGCTGCAGAGGAGGAAAGGAATGAGGGCAGAAACACTCCAACAGCTAGCCAAAAACACCAACAGTGAGATTGGATCAGGCTCTCCCAATCTCAGGGTGTCTTCCTGCACTCACATCCACTTCTGCCTAAGCCCTTGAGCCCACTCACATATCCTTGCCCTCAGGAAGGACACAGCAAACTGCTACAGAAAAAGGAAAGGGGGATAAAGCACAGCGTGCCAGGGATAGAGGCTGCAGCCTGAAGTTGGCAAGAAATATCACTTGGATGTTCAACATCTGGCTAGAAAATCCCCCAAAGATAGAGATGGAGACCATGTGTCTATGGCAGGATGGAGGCTTTGTCATTTCACAGCCCAGTTTGCTGTGCAACTGTGCAGGTAACTGTGTTGGCAGAATTTTTCCCAGGACCATGATGGAAAGAATGGGTTACCAGAGCCCAACGTGCATTTATTCATTCCTATCCCAGCAGCAAGATCTCTGCCTTATTTAAACAATGTCTCCAGGGGCCTTACCCTTACTCAGTTAATAAATAAGCATGTCAACACCAGTTCTGCATCACAAAATGAAGGGCACTCAGCGATTCCCCCATGGGACAATTAAATGAAGAGAGAAGAAAACAAAGGATCAGCTCTGCACAAGTGAAGACCTCTCATCACAGGCAGCATGGCAGGGCCAGGGGTTTGGGACATGCCCTGTCTGCATGGGCCAGGTAAGGTGAGCCCTGCCCAGCTGCAAGGGCTGCCAGGGGTGTTAAGGGCCTTAAACACACAAAATAAAGCTCCAGGCTGATGCTGCAGACAGGAAGGATGGGGGCTCTGGCAGCAGCACAGCACTGCTGCGCTCACAGGGGGTGTAAATCAGCAGAGCTTCGGGATGAAATGGATGTTTGCTGATTTAGAGCAAAAAGCAGCATTTAGAGCCAAGCAAACCATCCCATTTTGGGTTGGGTTTAGCAACCTTCATCTTCACCCAGCTGCCCAGAGCCCCTCCGCCTTTCTGCTTCCCTGTCTTTTTTCCTCCCCCAGATAACTGCAGACAGGATCAGGCAGCAGCAGCATCCCTGGCTTGAACACCCAGCATTTTAATTCTGGCTTTTTATGAAAACACTTGAGTGCTTTTTTGCCTATCTCTGGTGAGTTGGTTGCCCAAACCAAAAAGATAATATTTGCACTTGGAGATCAGAGTTGGCCTGAGACATTGTCACTCACAGGAGATCCAGTCCTCATATCCTCTTTGCACAAGGGAAGGGGAGGGAAGGCCTCCTTTAAAGTGCCTCAAAATGAATTTAATTTAGAACGGATTTCACATTGGCATTTGATGAATTAAAACCAGTGTGGTTTAACAACTATGTAATGGGTTATATATATGATCTGTTAAACAGGTGTTTGAGGTTTAGCAATTATCTAATAAGAGACTCATACATATTACAGTAGATAAACTTCAATAAATATGTTCTTAATCAACCGGAGAGCACTCAACATACAATTACCATCCCTGCCACATCTTGTTGAAATGAGCAGCTGATTCAGTTTCCAATGGGATTGGATTTGCTGCTTAAAAAAACCCATCTCTCTTGTTTGTGCTGCTGGGGCAGGGGGTGTTGTGGGCATGTGGGGGTTAATGTCTCTGTGCTTTCCACCTGGAAGCTGGGGCAGCTCCAAAAGCTGGGTAGGAACCTTAGTGGTTGATCATCACCTATGGGATATCTATGATGGAGATCCATGTGAGCAGCATCAGCTCCTGCCCTCCTCTCCCCACCTCACCACCCATGCACATTCATTCACAGAGATGGAAAGGGACACACAATGGAGAGTTTCATCCTGACAGATGGATTTGCACGAGAAGGCATCAAAAGGGGAGCAATAGGCTTAAAGGGAAATACAACACCTGGAGATTCTCCAGCGTCTGACCATGCCGGAGGTCCAGGCTGAGCTCACAAATCCTGGGTTCCCCCAGGGAGGGATGCAGGAACCCAGCTCCAACACAGGGTTAACGCTTTGCCTAATTTGCCACTTTCCTAGCTTGGGTGTTAAATCTAATTAGCACTTTAGTGCTGGCTTTCCCAGCTGTAAAACAGCAGGGGGAATCCCTACAAACTGCCAGGGACAACGGCATGAGATGCTTCCGTGGTTTCCCCCCATCCCTGTGCCCCAGAAAGCTGGGTTTCACCTCAAACCAGGGCACTGGTGGACAAAGGTGCTGATGCTTTGACCTCCCACTGCCATTCAACTGTGTTGAATGGGAAAGTACTCAGAAAGTACCATGGGGAAAGTAGAGTGCATTTTATTTTGGGCACAGACCTCATGCAAAATTTCACAGTGGTTTTGAATTGTTGCTGGGACAGAGCAAAATTCAACCCAAGGGGATGCAAAGTTTTTGCTTCTAATCACAAAGATCTTTGCACCAAATGCTTTTGAGCCTCTGGTGGAGGAGCAGCACGTCTCCCCTTAGCTGCTCCAGGCCCTCTCTCTCCCAGCCTCTAGTCCTCACAAAAAGCCACAAAACCATCAAGCAATGGGAAGTCCAAAGGGCCTCCCCTCCTCTGGTTTTTGCAAATACCAACAACATCAAGGTCACCTCCAAAAATCACATCCACCACTCCACCTTTCCCTGGGACCTCCATCAGGTCCTCCTCACTCCATGTTTTAACCAGGTAAGCATCCCCCTGTGCTAAATTAACATCCTCCCCTCTGCAGTGCCAGTGGGTTTACTCTCTGCAGCCCTTGCTGCTGGAACCAGGGAGGTTTGGACCATGCAGGAGCTGCAGGGCCTTCTCTTTCCTCCCAGCATCCAAGATGCAAGACCCCTGGGAATGCAATGCTGCCAGCAACAGGCCTGCCGAGACAGGAAGGGTAGTGATTCCTGTTCCTGGGGAATTTTACTCTCTTTCCCCTTGACTACACAAGATGAGCACGTTTTTAAATATAGCATCAGTGCTGTCTAATAGCCAGCTCACTCCAGCTTGGGAATCTGAGTCGCTCTCATTGATTTCACAGCCGCTGAATGCACGGATGCCAGGCGTGCCCAGGGGACACGCAGCTCCTCGGGCACAGCTGCTCCAGCC
>NW_009953217.1:600565-609465 GCF_000747805.2 Chaetura pelagica
ACAGCTGCCCCAGCCTAACCATTCCTGCCACCAGGCCATGGCTGTGGAGTACTGCCTCACTCTGCACAGGGCAGTTCAGCTGTATGTTCTTCTGGTGGCACTTTTCTCCCATCATTACCAGTGCAATGTTATTGATGGCTGTATTGCTGGCTATTTCATTATTCCTTTTTTATCCCTTCAAGCAGATGAGACATAAAAGCAAAGACCATTAGTGACTGGGGAGTGATGTGCAGGGGCATTAGCCTGGCAGGCAGAGCAAGTCCCAAGCTGGATCACGCCCCCTCCTCCTCCCACTTCAGTGCTGGACAACCAGGTGGGAGGCAGTGCTTTAAACAGAGATGTCAAAGGGGGAAAAGCAAGGAGGAAGGTACCCCAGTCCCCATTTCCACCCCTCCAGGGGCACCCTAGCCCACAGGCACTCATTGCAAAAAGCAACCAAGGACTTGGCATCCTTGGTGGGTTTTTCCTGCTAAGCCCATACTCACAGAGCCCTAAACTCCTCTGGTTATGCACCAGGGACAGTCCCATGAGACTGTCACCCCCATCACCCCTCAGGGACACCTGCCATGGCCCCCCTTAGCTTCAGGTGGAAGGAAAGCAAAAGACATTAGCTTCTTTTTTTAGATCTGAACAGAGAAGTTGTACAATTTCAGTTTATAAATAATTGAAGGGCTAATGTGATCTCAAACTGAGCACTTATTAAATGGAAACGTCCCTGTTGACAGATGAATTCCTGTAAATTTTCTTTGGTTGAGCTCAGATGCCCATTTTATGCTTTGAAGCAGATGAAGTCACCCTGGCTGGACTGCACTGGCTATGCCTGGCAGGGATTTGGGCCCATGGAAAGAAAAAAAAAAGTTATAATAGTAATAGCAGTAATGAAGGACTGAGGTTTTAAAAGCTTTGGGACAGCATATGTAGGAGCTCAGCGCACACATCTGCTTCCTCTCTTCTCTAAGGAACCAAGAAAGGTCCCCTGGGACATCCCCAAGCAGCTGGGGACACCCCTGGCAAAACTACTATGCATCATCCAATGGACTAGGGTCCTGGCAGCGTAGGAGGGATGTGGAAATGAAGGTTGGGACCCCTCAGGGACAAACAGTGCAGAGGAGTGGCTGCCCCAGCCTCCCATTGCCTCCCCCCACACTGCCGCTGTGTTTACGTTCTGCCTTCCTTCAATTATAATTAATAGTGGCTCATTATCAGGAGGGGACCGTTTATAAGATTCAATTAGAAGCCATTTATTTTAATGCTTTTGAACACAAAATGAGTTTGATCTCAGGAAACATTTCATTAGCATAATCTTCCCATAACAAGATCATCATCTGAGCTTGACATATTTACAAGCTGGTACCAGGAGGAAGAACTGTGTCCGAGCAGTCACAGCCCTTTGGATGCCAACACTGGAGGTGGCAAGAGGGACCTGCATGCACCTTGCCAGTTTTCCAGCTGTTTGAGAGCAGGCATTTTCTGCCAAGGGCTTGGCTGTTTTGTGGGAGTTCAGCTCCCACCTCACACCCTCTCTCCAAACCCTGGCTCACCATGGCAGGCACCAGAACGCTCCATCATGCCGGAGCCATAATCCCAGCACTGCTCCACCAACCACCCTTTGCCTTTGGACAAGCACAGTCTGAGGGCTGCTGGGAACACTCCTGCTGCTCTTCCCAGCTAGAAAGCAGCCCACTCCAGCTCTTGCACAGAGCAAGAAGCTCTCAGAAAACCTGTGCTAGGGCACAGAGGAGGAGTGAGATCATTTTACTTGACTGTTCAGCTTAGGAAATTTAGTAAAGCAGGAATGAAAACTTGTGTCTACTCCAAGTCAAAATACTTAATACAGCATGGCCATTTTTTTTTCCCTGAGGATAATCATCTCTGATTTGTTGCCCATATGGAGGATGTATTAGTTTTCCATACACCAGATGAGTTATGCATTTCATAAGCTAAGCTGTCCATATATTCAAAGGAATATGAAATCACTCACTTACACTTAAGCTGTATAGTGCACTGCCATGTATTTTGGGCTTAAAATTATGCCATCAACATATTTTTAAACACTTGGTCTTTATCAGAGACCTGCCTGGATCTATTGACTTTCAGAGAATGATGTTCACAATGCTCTGCCACATCCATTGCTAAACAGAGGCTAAAATACCCCGACCCTCTGGGCAAGCACCAAGCCCAGGCAATACCCATCCCTGGCAGGGACAGTTTGGCTCCAGGGCACATGGATACAGTGCTGCAAAGTGCAACAAAGCCGTGGCTTGGTTGTTGGAGAAGAAGCCTCCTTTGCCCCTGAGCCCCTCTTCAGGCTGGGCTGAACCTGGGCTCAGATGTACTTTCCCATGCTTGGTGCTACCCCCCTGTTTAACCCAGGGGCAGGCAGGCTGAAAAGGGGCAGGGATTTATGTCCCCAAATTGTTGCAAATGGAGAGATAAAAAGGATAAAAATTCAAATAATTATTAGAGATCAGCATTAGGGAATGGGATTAGGCAGTGCTGGTGCTGCCAGCCCCTTGGCTGCCCTGTGCCTCTGCACGCTGACTGGCTCAGGCAAAGGGCACAAAGCCAACCTCCCCCCTCCCAGCTCTGCATTTCCCAGGATTGTGTTTTAAAGCCACCTAAAACACAGGGAAATAAATCCTCCTCCAAAGAAATCACCAGTGCCACTGCTGCAGATTATCTGCTAGTAGAGGAGGCAGTTCTCAAATATTTTAAACGTATGGGCCATACGTTCTGGGAAACATAACATATACAGTGAAAAAAATATTGCTTCCCCATATGGACTTGGAGAAGCTGCTGATTACGGTGTGTGGAGCCAGATGGCTGGTAACTCAATGCAGCTGAACAAAAATCTCCAGGCCAAATTCATCCCCACCTCAACCACCCCAAGCCCAAAAGGCTCACGCCACAATTTCACTTCACTCCTCATGTTTGACTCCAGTGACATGTAAGATATCTGCTCATGGAAGTCATTTTATTATGGGGAACCAGAATCATGTTTCTGCACTTGTTCCTCCCACTCCTACACGTGTCTGTTCCTCGTTGTCTGTTCCTCGTTCTCTAGGTGTGGGAGCCAGTTGATGGGGAAGTTTGGGGACAATTAGACAACAGGTTCAGAAATGCCTTACTGCACCAAAGTGTTTCATATCCTCACTACAGCCTTTACTTCCTTGTGGCGTTCGGTGTCCTTATTTTGGTGCTGACCATGCCCATGCACCCACCTCCTCTGCAGCTGCCCCTCCAGCCCTGTGCTCCTGGACACCCCCACCCATGGCTTGTGGCTTTTCTTCAACTTTTTGGCCAGAATAAATTCACAGGAAAATCTATTTTTGTGCTCAATTTGCCATGTAGCTTGAGAAGTGAATCATCTCCACAAACCCCCTGCAGACTCTCTTGGCACCCACACCAGAACCAGCTGGCACCAGCCGAGAGGCAGCACAGGGCTGTGGAGGGTCCTGGGCAGCACCAGCACAGCCAGGTCACCAAAACGACTACCCTGAACATCCTCAGGTGCTCAAACTCACCAGGGAGAGAGGGGCTTCAGCAGCCACAGGCATCTCATGCTGTACCCACAGTGAGATTAAGCAACCAATTGCCCATAAGGATTGAAAGCTAAGATATCTCATAAAAGGCTCTTTGATATCACACAGGATTAGCTTTCAGCTGTTACACCAATGAGTAACTGTCTTGGGAAGGAGAAAAGGCTGGAGCTGGAGCTCCCTGGCCCTCCAGGGCAGGCTGAGCCTCCTGCTGCCAATGCCATCACTGGTTCTTCCCTGGGAAGCTGGAGCATCCGGGATGCCACGTCCTGCGGGCCACTTGCCGTGACTCACCCAGTGAGTCTCCCCGTGGAAGCACCAACCCTGCACCTCTCCCTGTGCTCCCTCTGCATTACCAGCATTATGAATCATTAGTCTGAAATAAGGACACCAGATGCATGCAAAGATGAATCATTTGAAGGAGATGAAAGGAAAACCAGACCAGCCACATATTAAAACTCTGTAACAGAAAGAGGTCCCTGTATGTAAATCAGTTTATTTTGACTAGGTCACTAACACTCATCTGAAAACAGGCCGACTTGGGGAGAAAATGCCAAGCCAAGGGCAGTGCCCAAAGGCCACCAAACCCAGTGGCTTTGCCAGTGTGGGATGAAGATGGAATGCTCGGGGACACAGACCCTAAGCAGCCTCCATGCAGACACCCTGGCACACAGCAGTGCTGCTGGGATGGACTCTTTTTAAAATGGATACAGAGCCACTCCATGTGCATTTGGCACATGTTCATGCAACCCAGACACTTGGGCAATGCCTTCACTTTAGCAAAGTTTAATTTATTGTAGCTTGGGGATGGAACAGATCCCTCAGGACAGCAGTGAGGTGGTTCAGGTCCCATCTGCATGGTGCACAGGAGCCCAGGTCCTGCTGCAAAGTCAGGTCCCGGGGCTTGGGGATATCCACCAAAACCCAATCAAGCAGAAACAGCCCACCAGCCCTGCAGGTAGCTGCTGCTTGAGCCAAGTCTTCCCACCAAAGGGAAGGTAGGAGCTGTGATCAGGGGATTAAAGTCAATCTGTTTTGTGGCATGGAGTTAGATTGCCACCCTCTTACAGTGCAATTAGATGGGCTCAACATCACCCCAGGGGAAGTGGGGAAAGAGAAAGGGAGATGCTGCAAAAGAGCCTGGCTCCCCTTGTGAGCACAGCTCCATGGTGGGACTGAGGGATTTTATGGGATTTCTTGGAGTACTCTGTAGATTTGCACCCAGGGCTCCCCTGCAATCCCAAATAGGAAGAGAGAGGAAGAACAGAAAGGAGCAGTGGCTGTGCCAGCCAGCCCCACGGTATTGCTGCCTCATCCCAAATTGTTCACATTCCTCCCCTGATCTCCAGGTTACTCACACTGCTCCTCTTGGCACCTCAAAGGAACAGTCCCAGAGAAAGCAAAGGGTGGGACACAGACCAATATGGGGCTCCGAACCACATGGGCAAATGTGCCCTTGCTAAAAAAATAATATCCTTCCTTCAGCTACCAAAGTTGCTAAATGGGAGCAATCTGCTGCTCCAGAGCACGTAGCCGAGGCGGGCGATGCGAGGCTGTGTTTGCACACAGTCAATAATGAAGTGCAGCCTTCCAGCCCTCGCCTGTCTCCTGCAAGGAAAAATCCGGGAAGCAGAGCCAGTGCCAGCCAGCAGGATGCCAGGATTTGGGTGCACTGTGTCTCCTACTTGGGTAAGTCAGAAAGGAACACGATTTGAAGCTGAAGACAGAGGTACAGAGAGCTCTCAGCAATCCCTCTGGCTTCACTTCGCCAAGGTCTGTGTTTACCAAGCCAGCTCCCTCCCTGCCAAATGCAAACATGATCCTTCGGGGAATAACAGAGAAAAGAATTTTGGATTAAGAAGCTTTAAAGAAAAAATAATAAAAAAAGGAAGACATCCAACAGATACTTAAGGGAACAACTGAAGAAGAGACTTCCAAAAATTCAGAAGCATAAGGGGTTGCTCTCAGGGGGAAGCCAGATGAGTGTTCCCTGGACCTGATGCTTCAGCCCTGTGCTGGCAACCCCTGGGGTACCCCTGCCTGCCCTGGGGTACCACCAGCTTCTGCTGCCCAGCAAGGTTGGCTTCAATTCTGAGTATGCCCAGTGGTTACCCACTGGCAGAAACCGCAGACAAAACCTCAAGACATCCACAGCAGCTTTAAAAAATAAAAATAGGCAAAAAATAGAAACATTTGTTGCACTGTTCATCTTGGAGAAAGCCTGGGGCCCTTCACCGCCTGGTCCAGCTTTCCAGGCTGAGCAAACCACCCTTAAACCCCTCCACACTTTCTGCACAGCCTCCTGGTGAGTGCAAGCCCCAGGGACTGGGGATGAGCCAGACATAATTACCTATCTATCTCCCTGGTTTAATTTTCTCTCCCTCTGGTCCTGTTTCTAGACACAGCCACTGCTCAGGCTCTGTGGCAGGGGCTGCAGCCATGCCCTCCCCTCTGGCCCCACATATTGGATGCTCTGTCCATTGAGGACATGAGGGGCTTTGAACCATCGACACCCACCCCCAAGGCTCCCTCTCCACCCTCCCAGCTCCGCGCTGCTGACAGAGATGGATGGCCATCAGCCTGCCAGCTCTGAGCAAACAGGACTGGGGCAAGGGGAAGGCAGCCTGCCCTTGCTTTTATTCACCCAGCAGCAGGGTCAGGCGTGGGATTTGGTCCATTAACTCCACACTGGTCCCAGCTCTGCTGCCCTGGCCCCATGCCCGCTCCCCGGCTCCACAGCATCCTCCTGCCACACATGAAAACAGACATTAAAAGACAGTGGTTTGCATGCATTGAAATAAATGATGCTGTTGCACTACTGATTTAGCTGCACAGTCCTCTGAATGCTACTTTAGTGTCCTATAAGAGGAGGAAGGAAGACCTCTCTCCTTCCCCCAGCTGGGACAGAGGAGCTGCAGAGCAGCCGTCGTGGCTGCTCCCCTTGGCAGAGCTGACTGTGGCCCTCAGGAGGATTGAAAGGGAAGTTTGTTTTCCAGTCTGCTCAGTCCAGGTTCTGGGTTTTCCAGATGGTTTGGCTGTCTGGGGCTGCCTCTTGATGCTTTTCATGGAACAAGCCCTCCCTGGAATATGGGAAATGTGAACAAACATTGAAGTCCAGAGGCAGATTGCAGAAATTTTTTCTTATATTCAAAGCAGGAGGCTAAAAATACAGATGTGTCAAGAAATGGAAGGGCAGCTCTTCCCCTTCACCACTACAGTTGCAGGATTCTTTTTATAGCCAGAATACTGATATAAAGTGAGCCTTCCTAAAAATGTCTAAGGTTAAGAGCCTGTTTCTGCAGAGGAAATCACTATTCCATGCGGGGCAAACCTATGTGCACAGGAAATGGGAGGCTGGAGGAAAACCAGGGGATTCCTGGGAAAGGCATCCCTGAGTGAATCATGGCCTCTGAGGGCATCTGCAATATGGCAGATAAACTAGATCACTGTTGTAGGTCCCAACTGAATTTATTCACTTATATTCTATCCTGTTGGTGCTGTTGACCATCTCTGAAGTAGCAGGACTATCTCCAGATGCCTGTGCTGCACATGGGCAAGCATGGGATAGCCTCGCTCCAGCCACAGCACCTCCAGCAGTTCCCACCAAACACCCACAGAAGCACCCAAGCTGCTGTCCCATTTCAGCTGTCACCCCTGGAGACAGCAGCCCTCACAGGGACCTTACTTTGCAGCCACAGCCCTTGGAAAACCTCTTGTTTCCATCTACTGTTTTCAGGGAGAGTTTCTGCAGCCCCACCATCAGCCCCATGCAGAGAAGAAGCTGTGCTTGCTGCCTGCTTTAAACAAGAAAATCCATACATGGTAGAAAAGTTTTTAAAAGGCATAATCATTTCGATCTCAGATAGAGCCAGCAGGCGATGGAAAGAATTTTGCAACTGGCAGGGCAGGAGAATCAATTTAAGGTGTTTACACAATGCAAAGCTCCCAGTGTATAATTATCATTTTATAGTCAATCAATTGTAATTCTGATCCAGGAGTGCAGCACAAGAAAATCAGCATTCAGGAGCACCTTTGATAAATTAGTGAGGATTATGGAGTCTGTGTTTGGAGAGATTTTGGTCTGGCACTAGGGGAGGATTTAAAAATGGCAAAGTTTTTGCCTCTGCAGCTGAATACACCAGGGGCTGAGGAATTTAAAGCCGTTTAGCTCTGGAAGAGAAGTAGGATTAAAGCTATGGAGAGGGCAGGGATCTATTCTGTATTTGATTAGGAGTTTTATGATGCAAAGAAGCTTTGAGAACGCTTCAGCTCTCTGTGCACAAGATTATACACATCACTGTATTAATTATCAGTATTAGACTAACACCTAGAAACCCCAGCAGTGTGCAGAGCCCTCCTGTTCAAGGCACTAAGTATTCTGGGTTTGATCCAAATCCTGCTGAAACAACACAGGATTTGGGCCCAGTGATCCTCTAGAGGTCTGGGAAAGGCCCTTAGAAGGGATGGCTGGACACAGGGAAGGTGCTCAGGAGCTTCCAAAGGACCTCTCACTGCTGTGGTTCAGGGTGGCCCCAAACCAGGCACAAGAAGCTGCTGCTTTCCAAGGGACAGTCAAGTAACTATGAAATTACCCCAAATCACCCAAGTGCAGCCACAAATCTTTCCCAAACAAAATATCACGTGGGGTTTATGAGTGTTTCCAAAAAAATACCTTGCCTCTTAGCATGTACCCTGCAAGGCTACATACCCAACGTCATCCTTTGCCCAACACACATCCCTTCAACAGGTCCATGTCCTCATCCTTGAGAGATGGATGTAGCATTTCTCCCCACCTATTGGCACTAGGGCCCCTTGCAACTGTGGGGAGTCGTGCTGAGCCCAGGGGCTGGGGTGACTGGAGCACATTTCCCACGCAGGGTTTATCTCAGGTATCCAGCTCAGCCAAAAAGGTGACACTTAGCCCCTCAGAGCAATCTCACGGCCTGCCCCAAGTCCTCTTGGCAAGCCTTGGGCACAGCCAGGTTTACTTCAGACATGACACAGGCCAGAAAGGCAGCCCTTTCTTTTCAAAAAGCAAAACCATCCTTAGCAGGGAGCAAAAGCCAAATCCTCAAAAGCTTTGGTGGGCCTAAAATTGGTCAGCACTGGGTGTCAGGTGAGACAGACTCACTGCATACCAATAGCTGCTCCTGGGAAACCCTGGTACTGCCTGCCCACCTCACCAGGTTTCAGGACATCAGAGCTGAAAGCACTCCCAAAAACCAGGAGAAAACTAATCCAGTTAAAAGATCCAGCAAAAATCTGCCAGGAAAATTACTTCTGTGGGCTCTGCAAATGGAAAAGCTGCTTCCAAAAGGTGTTGAACTGAGAAGCTGAGGATTGGGGTGGCTCCTGGAAAGA
>NW_009953217.1:609598-630054 GCF_000747805.2 Chaetura pelagica
AGTGGGGATGGAAGGAAGTGTTTGGGGATGGACAATACCCTGCACACCAGCTCACCACCCACCTGCCCTCCAAGCCACCTAGCCTTTTCCTTTGGGAAAAGGAGGAATCTGGAAACCCCCAGCCACAGACGAGCCAGGCAGCCCACCAGCCTCTCCCCCGGTAGCCTGTCCCATCACACCCCTTTCCTAAAGCATCTTTTAGCAGCATAATTAACTGACAAAAAGGGATGGGAAAAAAATAATACTAATAAAAAGAGTCTCAAGCAGCAGCTGGGGACAGGAACTGTGTGACCAGCACTCCCTCATCAGCCCTGTCCTTGGGGAAGACACTGTGGGCTCTTTGCTATAGGGAGGGGAAGCTGCTTTGTATGCACAGCCCACCCCTCATCTCTGCTGGCTTTATCATGGTAATACCAGGAGCCCAGTCTGGTGGCAATAATCTCCTCATTCTCTGCCATTTCCTCAAGGGGGTAAAGATCATGGAGCATTAACACAACGGATGTGCACTTTGAACCAGAAGCTGTTCCCTGGGCTATAAATCAGAACCTGCCACAGCAGTACAATGGCCCTGAAATTAATTACCCCATCGCTTTGCCAAAGAGAAAGCGCCTTGTGCCGCTGAGGATACACACACCGGCAGGCACACAGACCTAGGGACAGCCCTGGGGACGTGCCAAGGGGTGGCCAGAGCTACCAAAACAAGCCTGGAGCTCCCATCAGAGGCAAACCCTTGCTGCCAGCCCCACACATCTCTTCTGAAAACTCTTTGGCCACATGGCTGCTCCTGGGAAGGTCTATCCCACTCCTTCCTCATCCCCTCTATGCTGCTGGAGATCCAGGAGAGCAATAAAAATACCTAGTTGGACCACAGAGTCCAGTCATTCATCTTGGGGTAAAACCCTGCTGACTTGGTCCCTGTGCTGATGCAATTAGCTCACCCACAGACCAAATCTATAGGCTTGAAGACAGACTGCAGTAGACAGCCTGGGCTTAAAGGAAAGACAGACTTCAAGAGCAAGCTGAGAACAAAAAAGGGGATGGAAGGAAAATATGTTTTCATTAAATCCTACAAAACACAGGACATTTCTAACCATTTTCAGTTGAAAGTGTGGTCTGCTCTTTGTACACCTTTCCCATCCTTTCTCAGAGGCAGAAAGGAAGGGAGGAGGGAGGAGGTAGCTCCTTACACCAGGCATCCTGCAATTATTTCCTGGACAACTTTCAGGTCCCAGTAACAGGTCCCCACCAGAAATCAGCTTGTTGCCAAAGAGGGTTTGTTGCCCCAGTTTGCTAATCACACATTCACCAGAGTCTCCCACCACCAAGGGATGCTGCCACATCCCCACAAACATGGTTTTTGGCTGAAGGTCTCTGCCAGCAGACACCCCCAAAGGGACACATCAACCCCCCTGAACTTCCATTACTTGCCAAATTTCACACCAGGAAGACAAGGCACTGCAGCAGCTGTGCTGGCACCACCAGGTGGGAGCATCCCCTGGCAGAAGTCAGCAGCAGAGCTGGCTGGGAAACAGGGTTACCCTTGGGCTGCTCTGGGAGACGCTTTCCCTCTGCTCCTCCTGCTGTCATACAAAACTGTGATTCACAAGAAATACAAACCTGCTTTCCCTTCCCCTCAGCCAGAAAGGTTGTATCAAGTAAGCAGTGAAATTTCCCATTTGAACAGACTGTTTGGGGGTTGTCTGCAGGACTTTTTTTTGTTTGGTTCGTTGGGGTGGTTTTTTTACATCTCAAGAACTGGTGCATCAGAGACTGCGCAGACGGTAAGTCCTGGTCTCACATGAAATTGAAGGAAGAAAAATGAAATTGGTGCCCTGTCCATCTACAGCACCTCCTGCCTGACTTCCAGATCCTCCTCCTACCCGGTGTGAACTCTCACCTTGGCTCTGACCATCTCACCCTTGGTGCCAGGGCTGGCAGTGCTGTCTGTCCATTTGCACATCCCAGCAGGATGGCTACTCCTTTGAGACATGCCCATAGCAGCTGCCATGGGAAGCCAAAAGCACCACTGCCTTTGGGAACCAACGCAGTGAAATTTATGTGAAAACAGGACCTAAAAACGTTAGTACTAATGGAAGGAAGAAGTTGTATAGCACAAATGAAAATATGATCCAAGTGATGCACAGCAAAATGGCAGCATCCGTCAGTCCTGAGCTGTTTGCTAGCAAAGCAGAGGCTCTGCCTATTAGTTTCACAATGATTGCAAAAGGAGAAGGGGAAATCACCGTGCTTTTCCAGCCTGGCTCTCCTCCCATCTGTTCTGTGCAACCCATCCCTCTCTATACAAAAGGTGCAAAAGGACAAAGAAAGATGAATCAAGCAATACAAACATAGGCCACAATAAAGCAAGTCCATGTATTTAAGAGATATCTACATTTAAGGAAAGAAAACTAAATCTGTGTCTGAACTAAGGACAGTGTGTAGCTGCCATTCCTCTCTCCATCCCCACTGCAGCCCAACACTGATAGCTCATTAAATAACACACTGCACCCCTTTTTCACCTAGCATGAAACCTCCAGCTGAGCTCTGTTGGCCCATGGTAATAACAGGAGCCAACAATGTGCCTGCCAAAAATTAAAGGTTTGATTAGAAAATTAAGATAGGGAAGATGGAAAAGGCAACAGGGCAGTGCATCATGCCTGTGCCCACACATGTGAAGCACAGCTGCAAACTCACCACACTGGAACCTGCTGGGATGTGCCAGCACCCACTCCTTCATGGAAAACCTGTATCCAGAGGACATCGTGCTGGGAAGTTAAGGGGGGATGGCCAAAGCATGGCCTTGAGACACCTCTCCCCATGTCCTGGTCCAGGGCAGCATCTAGAGGGAGCCCACTATTAACCATCACCCTCCTGGCTGCATTTGCTCTTGGCCAGAGTTGTATTCAATACCCAGGAACTGCCTGGAAAGACAAGTTTTTAACTGCTAATTGTTCCTCAATGAAGAGCCACAATACCCAGTGGAGGGATGACCCAGAGCTGCAATCACACCCACCCTGGGGGGGTCTGTACCCATCTTTAACATGAAAATCACACAGGAGCTGCAGACAGAACTACAAGGCAACTGTCAACTACATCTTCAGGGCAATTCCCCTAGAAAAACCTCTTTGCCTGACATTTGCTACTGCAGCATTAGTGCTTTCCCTTCTGCCATTCTGTAATTGGGACAGAAACTAAAGCATTTTGTACATTGACTCTTGCAGGAGATTTTCTAATAGCCATTTATAGCTGATGTGATAAAGCCAAAATAAAAGCCCTCATGCTCAGCAAGGCATGGAACATCTCACTTCTACGTTGCCATTTTTAGCTACTTGAATGTACATGAGTGTTCAGAGGCAGAGCCCAGGGAAGGGCTCACTTGTCAGCCCCACAGTAACTGATATTGATGGAGGACAGAAAGGCAAAGCCCTACATGGCTGCAGGGACACTGAGCCTGGGCTGTGACTAACAGCAGAGAACATCTTCAAGGAAGAGACCTTTCATTTAAATTAAACCCAGCTTTCTGCTCCATCATGGTCACGCATCCTTTGGCAACCTGAGCCGACGTGACCACTTTATAAATTATTTTTCTCCTCTGAGTGTAAATTAGACCCAAAAGGAAAATAATGCCACCCTTCCCAGAAAAGGCTGCTGCTGCTGCTTGTCCAGCATCCTCACTCACTGATAAGTTGGACTCAATGATCCTTATCCAACTCGAGATATTCTAGGATTCTATGAGAGTTCATGTTGCTACCCACAGCTCTGCCTCCCTCCCAGCTTGCACATCCAGGTTTGCTACCCCTACAGACACCCCGTTATGCACCCCAGCACTGATGAGCCTTGAAATAACCTCCCGGGGGACAGAGCAGGGAAAAATACATTTTTAATTAAGTGCTTTCGGCTGAAGTTTTTATAACCGAAAGGCCCCAGAACAAGAACAAAAGCTTCCTTTCAGGCAAAATAAACATTTGATGAGGAATTTAATCAAAACCAGCACATCTTTGAGGAGGGAGAAAGCAATTGTGCCAAGGCGGTGTGTTGCTGCATTTTGGAGGACATTAAGTCCCCCAGCTCAGGCCACACAGGACAAGGCTTGCTTCTCCCTCAGCAGCATGTCCCCAGCTGTCCTGTGCCTCCCACCCTATCATTCTGATTTACAGGAGGCAAATTACCAAACTCTGGGCATTCCTCAGAAACCCAGAGGAGACTAGGGCTGGTCCTTTATGGGAGTCCTAGAACTGGTCCCACAGAGGACCCTGCTCTGCAGAGCTGCTGAGCCCCACCAGCCCCTCACCTTCCCAAACCAAGGCTTCAAAGGTCCAGTTCAACAGATGAAAGTGGGAGCTGATTCTGTGCTTACAGGGACCCCACAGCTCTTTATCGGCTGGAGAGGATGCTTTAGCCTCTTATCTTCTTCAGCAGGTGACCTGTGCAAGCATCACTTCATCTTGCTGCAGAGAACAGCCCTTCGATAGCCCTGTATCAAAGACCTGTCTTGAATATATATTACTTTTTTTTTTTTTCTTTCTAATAATAAAACATTTAGTTCTAGGTCACTAAGCAGAGGAGATAGGAAAGAAGAGTGAGAGCTGCTCTGATCTCTTTTGCAGCTTTTTATAGAGAAATGTTCTGCTTAACTGCCGTTCTGAGAAAATAAAAGAAAAGCCAGTCCAGGCTATAAATGGGGACTGGCCACCAGCCAAGGCTGTCCAGCTTTAACCTGCCAGTGTGATCAGCTCTGAGGTCTTGCTGGTAACCAAAGGTAAGTAGTAATTTGAAGGAGTTGTGTAAAAGCCTATTTTTCCTGGCTGGAAGAGCCAGATATTCACAAGAGAGCTGAGCAGCAACGTCCAGACCCCAAAACATCCATCAGTGGCAAGGAGAGTGGGAGGAAGGGTCCCAGGCCAGCTCCAGCCTAGGGGAGCAGGGCATCACCTGGACCAGGGTCCTCTGCACCCAAAGCACCATGGAGACACAAGACCCAGCTCAGCCCCTTCCCTTCCCCAGTGCCCCAGCCCTGTCCAGGAAATCATCACAGCTCTCCAGTAACACATCATCCTACTCCCCACATAGGTCCTCAATCACTTCTTAATCATTCCCCATCAGTCACACTCCCCATCACTTCACTGGTTTTTATTCTCCTTGTCTACATTTCCTCTAACATGTTGGATATGCCTGTGTGAAGGAATAACTCACCAGTGGTTTCCCCACTGCCAGGAGCTGCGGCACAACATGGGAGTCTGGGCAGGGGGTGAAGCAAGAGTAAAGCAGAGGGGGAAGAGGACAGCGCAGGGAGCTGGGCAACAGTGGGAGATGTGAAGTGGCAGACACACAGGCTCAGACCTAGAAACTCACCAAGGCACCACGACATGATGCTGGCCATGTGCAACCTGCTGGTGAGACCCTGGGAGCTCCCCCAGCTCTGCACCCAGCGATCCTCCTCTGAGAGGCCCAGCCACAGCAAGGGCTGGGGATTTAGTCTTTCACTGCCACTTACGTGCAGGCAAACCCTGCAAGGACTCAACTTGCTTTCCCACAAATCACAGTATTAGTGCAGGAATAACACTGGAAAAATAAGGGGAAGGAGAGCACGGAGCTAGTGCTGGGATTTGGCTGGATTAAACAGAATATGAATTTAGGCTACTGAAAGTTCATACATTCTCGTAGCAATATCCTATAAAGCTTTATGCATATTGATTTAGATAAAGAACAGTTTGCTTATTTTTTATTCCATGTTATGAACCAATGAGCAAACGAAACCCAAGTCATTACTGAAAAGCAGGCACTCACATAAGCCTTACAGAAAATGTGTCTCGTGGCTTGATAGCCATAACAAAAATGATTAATAATCTGCTGCAGACACTTCTAATTGCAATAGCTTCCTCTTGTGAATTCAAATAGCTTTCCTGAATTACTGCCTTTGACATAATCAATAAAGCCGAGTTATTGCTTTATCAGATGGTTCTGTACGAAAGGGGGGAAGTGGGAAAACTAGGAAGCCAAAATCCCTCAAAAAATTCAAAGCCAGGGGCTTGTCCCCATCATGGTTGGGCCACCACAGCCACAGAGCCCCTCTGGGATTATTTATATCCCTTTAAACAGACTTGACATCAAGCTAGAGACAGACCGGGAACCCATCACAGCCCAGCAACAAATATTTAATGACTACTTGTAAACCCAAGCAATATGTTTAACTTTTCCCATTCCCTATAAAAGGGCTCTTATTTAGCCTAAGCAGGCTCTGAAGTTAAATATAGAGTATCATGGCATGCCAG
The DNA here is from genome assembly GCF_000747805.2 of Chaetura pelagica. Lineage (NCBI taxonomy): Eukaryota > Metazoa > Chordata > Aves > Apodiformes > Apodidae > Chaetura > Chaetura pelagica. Next base: position 615,871 of record NW_009953217.1, read on the forward strand.
GGTCTCAGGGGGACAAGGGGAAGTTTCTCACCCAGGATTTCCACCCTCTTGACTTGGAAAGAGGCATGAGCTTTGTCCCAGGGCAACTCACACCAGTGGCAAGGGACAGTGATGCTGCCACGTCCTCAAATGAATCTTTTCACAACAATCAACAGCAAGCAGAAAGATTTTCCAGTTTCAGATTAAAACCACAAACCATATTTCCCCCCCACCCCCACCCCGCTTCTTCTGAAGAAAATGTTAATATTTCTCTCTAATAGGCAGAAAAAAGCAAGAACTCTTTTTGAGCATTCAGGAGACTTCATAAATTCAAGAAAAATGCTCCAAAACAATCAACTAAATAGCTTAAAAGACTAACAAAAAAAGCTCCAATGAGGTGCTGCCCCATCCACCCTGTCTCTTGACTTGCCACCATGATCATCACTGCATCTGTTCCTCCTCCTGCCCCTGTGAAGACGGGTCAGGATGGGTTGGAGCAGCACCAAGCAGCTCCTCAGGCAGCTCAGTGATGCTTTGGGGACAAATTCTGCTTTCTGGCCCCATCCCACTCTGGTGGGAAGAAGCCTAAAAATGAGGTCATCTAAAAATAATCTCCCTGAGGTCAGCAGCGTCTCGGGGAGCAAGTGGTCTCACAGAAGAGAGGCTTCCATTTTTTAGGCCAAACTAAATGTTGGCTTTTTTATTAGTTTGTTTTTTTAAAAAAGCTAGTGACCTCATTCCCTGACTGGGGATGGAAACAATCACCCTAGTGAGAGCCCAGTTTCAAATCTGGTTACCTACTGTGAACAGATAATGCATTGACAAGATTTTGTGGTCAGATAAAGTAATTTTTTTTGTTGTTTCTGAATGAATGCCTTTGATAGATTCTTTGAAGTGCAAAATATTTCCTTTTAATAAATGCTGTGCTATATTAGCATTAAGCTATTTGTTTTCCTGAGAACCCTCTGCTAGATCTCCCCAGTGAGCAAAACCACCCCCAAAATGAGGAAAAAAAAATAATTCTCCAGAGGTTAACAAGGACTTCCCATCACTCACTCTGGCTCTCTGCCCTAATAGAGATGGATGAGTCACAGGTGGGGCCACTCAGAGAAAACCACATTTTTCATTTTGATCGCACCTTTTAACAGGAGCTCTCAAAGTGCTTGGAAAACCTTCAGTGCTGCTTCCCAGGAGTAGAGCAGGGAGGGAAATTCCCCTTTAGCACCAACTCAAGCCCCAGTATTTCTGCTTGTTGGTTCTGCTCTCACCTTGCTCAATCCAGCCCAAACCCAGCCCCATGCTACAAAAGCCTCATCAATGCAGCACAGGAGCTTGCACTGTACCTCAAGTCAGCATCCTGAACCAGCTTTTTGCTGGACAGAGATCAAGACATCTCCAAATTTTCCTAGGATCCAAAAATTCGTCAATTAAGTTTAAAACCCACTACCAGTTTGCCCCATCTGTGATCTCAGTGCCACAAGGGAGACAGCACATCAAGTATTTCCCACAGGATAATTTTATTTAAACAGATAAATTAGCAAAATCTTGTTAAGTTGAAGACTAGAGACAAGTATAAAGTGGGATTTTCCTGTCTGTGAAATAAATGCTCCTTTTTTCTGACTAACCAAACTATGCAGTGTCTTCTCTTGTTGCTTTAATTCCCCAGTTGCTCACACCACATGCTGGATAAAGCCTCACAGAGCAAGAAAGCACCTACCACGCTCCCCTAACATCTCCTCTGGAAGAAGAAAAGGGATTAACAGACATAATTAAATCCCATTTTTAGCAGAAACCTTTCTTTAATTCAATCAGCATCCCAGCTATTACACTAGCAACATGTTAAGCTAATATACAGGGATGTCATTGCAAAATAATGGAAATTATTAAAAACCTGAGGTGACACCAGGGCAGTGGGATGGCATGGAGAGCATGGAGATGCTCAACATCTGCCTGTGAGTTCACCCTGCCCTGAGGACAGGCAGTAAGTCCCACAGTGCCCATGGAACCACACATGGATGGGAGATAAAAGCTAAATTTAGGAGTATTATTTGGGGGAGAAGCTGGTTATTTCTTTTAGATGAGGCTTAAGCAGTAGCACAATGCTAGAGCATGTAACAGTCACCAAATACCAGCACAACACCCTCAGCAAGACATCCATGTGAGTTTTGGGTCTCACCAGAAGAGATGACCAGACCTCAGAGCTGCCAAGCTAACTACCCCAAAGACACACTTCATTTGGTGAACAAGATTGCCTGTGCCCCAAAACAGCTCCCCTATTCCTAGCTCAGCCTCAGGAAATTAAGAAATAAAAGAGCCTATTGCAGCAGTGAGGGCCACCAAGGAGGCTCTGAGGGAACAGTGAGTGCTGGCAAGCAGAAGGCAATGTTCCCGCAGTAATGCCGGAACAATGACATCTTCTTCAAGGACAAAAATGAAGATAAAGCTCCCATCCCCAGCCAAAATGATTGATGATGGCCAGAGAAGGCACAGGTTCTGGGGAAAGGGAAAAAAAGCCACCTAAAAATGCCTGGAAACAGGAGATGCTTGCTCAGGACCGCTGTGAAGAGTTGCATTGGGCTGGATTCTACCCCATGTGGGATCACCTCAGCTGTGAGCCTGTGCTGCTCCTCATCCCTTCCATCCTGGCTTGTGTCCTCCCATGGGAGGGCTACCCCTCATCGTGGCCCCTTGGCACCAGCAGCATCCCTCACTTCCTTCCCCCAGATTATACCCTGTGGGACTGCAAATTTTTAGGTCATTTCCACAATAAAATGATTTAAAAAGCAGAGGGGATGACTCCTGCTCTCAACTCACAGAGGAAATTCCTGTCCACCTCTCAGAGGCTTTGCCTCATTTATTCATTCATGCTGGAGTTGATCCCACCACCACCTTTTCATCATTTTTAACTCCTGCTTCCCCCAGCTACTCGTTCAGCTGCTCCAATCACCAAATTTTATTAATCCCTGAGAGCAGAAAAAAAACCCCAAAATCTATTAATGCTGAAAATAAACCTATTTAAAAGGCTGCAAATACGAGTCTGAGGGATTTGGAAAGCAGAGGAACTGCCAGCAGAGCTTGTGCCCCAGGGAATGTCTTCAAAGTCCTCAGGCAAGTGCTGGGATTTCCGTGATGCAGCTGCAGAAGGTGGGCAGGACCAGAGCAGGACAATGTGCATCAGCCCTTACAGCCCTGGCCCAGGATGAAGCCCAGTGATGCCAAAGCAGAAACCATGGAGCACATTAAAATTATCGGGGCTGGTTTAAGTGTCCCCAGCCTGGCTTTTAGCTGCATAGTTTAAACAGGGGGTAATTGGCTCTTGAGGGGAGTTTTTGGTTGGAATTTTTAAGAAAAATAACTGCCGTGGTATCCCCCCATCAGACAGGGGTGTAAATAGCCCCAAATTAACATCAGAACACCCCAGGGGATCATGAGGAACAGCCTCCCAGGGCAAAAAGCTTGCTCTGAACAAGGGAAAAGGATTAATGTTTTTAGACACGGACACAGCAAAGGTGCAATGAGGTGCAAACCAAAGGACAAGTCCTCCAGCCTCCCCCTCTGCCTTGTCCAAACGGAGGGGAAAAAAAGGGAATGAGAAGAGCCAGTGTGCTGGATTTAAGAGGATACCTCTGGTCTTGTGCTTTCCCCAAATGAGGGCATCAGCCAAGTATGAGGAAAGGAAGGCAGGGGCTGAATTCAGGCCTTGGGGATGGTTATGGAAGCATCACCTCCCTCCAATTAACAAAGCCTGGAAAAGCCTGAGCATGGCTCTGGAAGGCAAGTCTGGAGGTTGACATGTTAGGTTTCCTCTCACTCCATGTGCCTTCTGCCATATCACCATCATCTCTGGAATGTTCATGTCTCTCAAGCTATATCTCACACGTGTGCCAAGTAGGAATATTTTAAGCAACCTTGGCACACAGGTACGACCGTACGTGGAATTACAGATGGAAGAAATGTGTGGAAATGACGATCGGCAGAGCACCCAGCAGAGCCCAGTGCCAAAACACTTAGAGGAGTTACAAGCTGGCTGTAGGAACAGGCTCTCCATAGGGTAAGAGATAAGGACAGGTAGGGACCTGGCTGATGGGCACTCATGGATTGGCCCAGCAGCACTCCCTGGTCAGTCTGGCTCCCAGGCACCCAGCCATGTTTGGAAGACCAGCCACCTAACAAGCCAGTCTCCATTTATTAGCACATATAACATTTTTGTACTGAAGTTTTTATGGTAGCTTTAGTTGCAAAAATGCAAACAGAGCCTGAAGGCATGCAGGGTTTAACCTTCTGCCTCACAAGGTGGCTGCAAAGTTTTTTTAGGGGGGTTGTTTCATTTTTTTAAAAACTCCCACAATCAACAAGACCTCTTCCAAAGCCTGGCCCTGTGACACCAGGCCCTGGGGCTGGGGAAACACTCAGATTTGGTGTTGCCAAAACCCAAGCAGCACTTGCAGTCCATGGAAGGGCCATGGAAGCATCCAGGATTTCCAAGAGCTCCTCTCACTCAGCCAGGTACTGTGTCCTGCCTTCTCCTGGCACAGAAAGCAAGCAAAGGACAAGCAACATCTGCCTGGCCACTGCCACCTCCCATGGACATGTCCTGCAATGGGCACAATTCCCCCAGCAAACACCCACAGAGCTCAGGCTGTGTATTTAAAGGAACACATTTAAAGGCAGCATCTAGTAAAAATAAGTTGCTCTTGAAAAGCGCCAGTTTCTCTGTTTCTTGGCTCTTGCCCTGAGCTTGTGGGGAGGTTGAAGATATCACCTGCTATATTAAGCATGATATGCAGTTTAATAGCCAAAAAATGCAGGGCTGGTCTCTGCCTCCTCTCCCACCCATGCTCCCAGCTCTTAAATAATTTGCTGTCTTTAATGTTTTTATGTGAACAGGTTTTCAGGCATGGCAGAAATCCACTGTCAGCAGTTATGGAAAGAAAAGGAGAAGGAGACAGAGACACAGACAAGTTCTCTGAACCCAGGAAAACCTTGTTTGTAATTCAATATAAACAGGCACCATATAAAGTAGGGCGATGAATCCCCATCTTCCTGCAGCTTTGGTACCTACCCTGCTGCAGGGCACGCTCAGGGCCAGCCCCTGACATCCCAAACCCACACCAATATTTGAGGAGCACATTAGCCCTCAGACCTCTGCAAAAACACAGCTTTGCCTTGAGACATCAGAAATTGTTTGCCCTAAAATATAGGCATGAAAAGCCATTTAGTTGCTGTAAAAAGCAGGATTCAGCCTCCAGCAGCAAGAATGAGCCACAGCAGCCTCCTGTGGGCCAGGTCCATCCCAGGTGGATGGGAAAGTAGCGTCTGCCAGGCTTATGCCAGTTAATGGGTATTTGAAATACAAATTGCTTAACCAGCAGCTGAAGGTGCCAGGGGACTGTCGGGACTGGTGTCCATCTCCCCCCAGCACCCTGGCAGCTTCAGGCTGACAAGAGCTTAATTGCAGCTGGAGGGAGAGAGGAGCCCTTCCCGCTCACAGCCAAGATGCACATCCCTGGGGCATCCTCCCTGGTGAATGCTTTGGTTATTTAATAATCTTCTAGAGCCAGGCACGTCCCCAGGCCCGTGAAACACCTCTTCATTAAGGGAAGGAAAAAAGCAACTGCTTTTCCACCACCCAAGCAGCAGTGGGGCTTACACCAAGCCCCTCGCCCATGCCACACAACACATTGGCCTTGTCCAGGGGTCTGCTGCATTTCCACTTTTCATCTCTTTGGGGTGGTGGTTTTGGCAGGCAATGAGCCAAGAGCACCAGAGCCCCATCCCATCAGCCCTTCAGCTACACTGGGTCATCCTCCAAGATGCCAGCCTGGCACAGCCCTGCTCTCACCAGCTACAGCCATTCCCACACCTCTGCAGGACAGGAGGGGAAGTCCAGGGAATGAATCCGTGCGAGATGCATTAGCAATGTAACAGGGGGAAGGAAAGGACCGCACATAATGATATAAATGCATCCTATAATTAACAGTTAACATGCAGGGAAGATAGCCCTCAGATGGAGCTGTTGCTACCAAGGAGAAATGTGGTCATTTATATTCTATGTGGGTCCAGAAGCAGGCGAGGAAGCTCCCACACACGCCACAAGCACTCGCATGTGTAAATAACAGCTCCTTCCAACGAGGGCAAGAATATACAGCAAACTGAACTCTGTGTGCTTGCTTAAGTGTCTTCTGTTTAAAAAATACAAGCTAGGTGATGTATTTCTGCTCAGGCACTAATCACTGCCAGAGGCCCATGGCTCTGTTAGGGAAATTGCCATCTTCAATCATTTAGGACCATCTACTGCTTCTCTGGACCTAGAGCTGTTAATAATTGGCCTTGGTGCTCTTACTCACACATGGGGGTTTTTTTGGGGAAAAATCAGAAGTGGGGATTTAATAGCACAGATGTGACCTGCAATCAGGCTGACAGCTCTTGGAGGCTCTTGGCATCCCCCTGCCACAATGCCCGGAGAGAGGAGATCTGAAGGTGCTGTTCCCCACCTTCTGCCCATCTAAGCCTGCAACACAGCCCTGAACCTCAGCTGTGCCAGGGAACACTGCAGTGACCTGTCAGTGCAGGTGGGGAGGGCTGCCCAGAGAAGAAATAAAAACCAAAGTGGCTGAAAGCAATTCCTAGAAAGGGCAGCAAGTGTCTTCTCCCCTGCAAGCACACCCTGGGCTTTCATTGCCAACCTAAACATTATGCTAACTGTGACACCAAGACCATAATACATGTCACAGTTGGAGACCAGCAGGTTTTTATAACCAATTCTGGAAAACAAGTCACACACTAAGATATCACAGCTTTTTCCTAACGAGGTAAAAGGGGGAAATCCTTCCCCTGGGGCCCTGTCAGCTGCTTGGAGATGGCAGGTCTCAGAGCAAACCAGTCAAGGGGTAGAGAGGACACGCAACCCACACACTGCTATTAAGGCTACTGTACTTTTCCAACAGCTAAAATTGCAAGTAGGCATTAAATATCTTATTGAGACTATCAGCACATACAATTTGTGGTCATTAAATGCATTTCCTTTGTTTCCCTGAGGCTAGAACAAACCTTATTTTCAGATCATTTGCAAGAAAACTCTCTGAAGACTATAATTTACCTGCTGTCAGCATCATAAATCTTTAAAATTAGTTAGTTGACTGTTTGCTAATGACCATAAATGTGTTCACTAATACAGCTACTTTTTAATTAGCTCACAAGAAGATATTTGAGTGGAGAGGGAGGCTCAGATTTTTTGATGGAAGTCAGTATTATTCCAAGATACCCACACAGCACAGGTTCAAGTGTGCAGCCTCCTTCCCCCTCCCAGAGCAGCAATTTGGGGGTAATAACCCTGTTGAGACTTGGAAAGCTGGATCCTGGCTTGTTTCACTTTCCAGGCTGGCAGTGCACACAGGTACACCAGAGCAGCAAATAACCCAATGAATTCTGGAAAATGGGGGATATTCCCTCAGTTAGGAGGAAAGCGGGAATGCAAACAGTGGAAGAGGGACACAAGCAGCAACATCTGTCCCTTTGGTCTCTCAACAAGCAGCACTAATGTTGGACAGGGGTAACATGCAGAAGCAAATTATTTGGAAAGTCAGACTTGCAAATACTGACATACAAATCCAGAGGGAGGGTTTGATCCTGAGAACCATTCTGCCTAAAATGACCTGAAGTAGACTCCCCTTAAGTTTAGGACAGGGACACAGGTCCAATAGTTGATAAACCAGGCAGTGAAGGATTCCTTCATTTGTAGCAAACATTAGGCCTGAGAGTGCTGACAGTCCCATATTTATTCTTAATTACCTTGTGAAGAAGTCAGATATATTGACCACCACCTGTTCGATACATAATTCATGTGCCAGGAGAGGCAATTTCCAAAAGTTCACCTTGCTGGATCCTTCCAGGGGAAGGGAAAGGTTATTTCTGGGTGTCAGCAATTGCATGCTGAAACAGAGATGGATCCCTGCACACTTTACAGGGGCAGATTTCCAGTCGCCATCACAAAACACGGGGGCTGCAAATATTAGTGCTCGGAGGCATTTTGCAAGGCAGACATTTTAATTTAAATCGATGAGTTATTGATTCATCTTTCATGCTGGAAGGAGAGAGCACAGTGTGTATTTCTGCCACTCGATCTGTACTTCTGATGACTTCAGGCATACAGTATAAACCTGATGTAAAATATTTCCTTTCCTAATAGGGGAGCTTTTATGGCCTTGGACCTGAGTGAGCAGCAAGTCATCTGGGAAAGGATGCCTGAATAGGAAACCGTGGCAAGGAAGGTAATTAATGTTCAGCACATACTCTCAAATTAGCCTACCCCTGAATAGGAAGGAAATGAATCACAAGTTGAACTTTTATATAGCCTCAGGGTCTTCTCAGACACTTACAAAATTTCCTGGTGTACAGGGCCTGATAAAGGGCTTGGCTCCTCATGCCTGCAGGCTTGGAGAAGAGCAGCAAAGCGAAGCCAGGAGGGAAAGACCCATCAACTCCTGGGAAGCCACCCAGCACCCATGGTTTGCTTTTGGAAATTGGGAAGCTGGCAGGGATTTTATCAACAGGGTATCTGCACAAGCAAGCTCAGGAGCCACAGAGAATGGTGGCATTTGCACCATGACTCTTGACAGTACAATCCATAAAAAACCCAACACATCCCAAAACATAATCAACCCTGCACTCTTACTGATGGGAACCAACCCTCATCCCACTTCAGGCAGGGTCCCCTGTGGTGATCAGCTGCTCAGGCAAGAAGGGAACTGGCACCTTTCCCTAGCAATGCAGAGAGGGAGAAAACTGCAGATACAGCACTGTCTCCTAAACAACCTGAGAGGTGGGAGGACACGTGATGGACCAGCCCAGCATGGATGTCAGCTGGAGGAGGTGCCCAACCACTCCTGGGATGCCAGGTTAGGAGGTACCTGACCTGCCTAACCCCTTCCCTGAGCTGGGACCAGGCCTGTGTGCAAGGTCCTTAAGGAACAGAAAATCCCCACCCCAGGAACCTCATCAGAGAGCTAAAACCCAGCCAGAGAGAGGACATGGGGCAAGATGGAGAGTCAATGCCTGAGGAAGCACAGCCGTGCCCAGTACTTTCTGCAGAAGGAGCACTGCCCAACTCACACAGGAAAAAACATCCCTTTCTAGCCATTTTGCACTTTCCTGAGATAATTCTCCAGCAATGGTTCCTTTGTCTCCCATAAGTTCATCCCCTCTGAACACAAAGCCATCATCCAACAGTGGCAACACCACAGACTTTCATGGCCACTTCTGCTATATCACATGGGATGAGGACACCCAACCAGGGAAAGCAACCATGACCACAGCCACCAAAGACCTTTTTTGACTGCACTCTTCCCCAGAAATCAGAAATTTCAATTGAAATAACAGAAGTGCAGCTGAGCTGTGTAATAGGCTCAAAAGGGAAGGAGGGAAGGGGGTTTTCACAGTTTTCCAGGAGATACCAGCAGGTCTTGGCCCAGTTTGCATAATAGCGTCCTTTGAAGTCTGGCTCATAAACAGCAACAACAAAAATCACTTTCATGTCTCTAATAAAGCAGAACTATAAAACCATGAGCCAGCTTCCAAGCAAAGCTGCCCTGCGCGAGTCGGGGGGGGCCAGCTGGGGTTTCAACCGAGTGCACAGCTCAGCCCGGGAGGAGTGGCTGTGCCGAGAAAGCATGTCCCACCCCCACAAGGGATGTGGCATGAGCCCAGGATTGGCCCAGCTATGGTCAGGTCGTTGGCACTGAGTGCTGTGCCTCAGCCAAGCCTGCAGGCTAGAGGGAAGAATTAACCCTGCCCCGAGGTGCGGTGGAGTTACAGAGGTACTGGATACCTTGCAGGAAGAGGTGGTTTAGAGAGTCACAGTTTGAGTAGGGTGCTCAGCGTGGTCCTTCTAGGTGTTACCAACATCCCACACATGCTGATGAACCCCCGTGTGGCACCACCAACTCCACCATGCTTGCAGAAGCAGGCATCTGGCTCACTGCACTGCAGGTCTCAGCCTGCAAACCTGCTTTAGTCATTACAGGAGCACATGCAGTGACATGTTTGTGATGGCCTCTCTTTGGAGAAGTACTGTGGTTTAGCCCCAAAAGCAGCTGCCACATCCTGCCTTTGGCTGTGAGTTGGGGGAAGCCACATACAAGTCAGGGGTGTCCACACACCTTGATGGCCTTTATTCCCCCCCAAATCCTTCCTCCATAGAGAGGAGTAAGGTCTGGGGAAACATTTTCATAGCTGCCTGATGAGGGATGCCAATGGGAAGATGCAGTCCTGAAAAACTCCTTGATGCAACTCCTGCTCCAAGAGCATGGATTAGGAAAGTGCTGCATTGGGGCAGCCTCAGCTGGCTGCTAATCAAGGCTTTTTGGTGAACAAGACATTGCATCAAGGGCAGTTTTTCTCCAACACTACAGCAGAGCACCAGACAGGGAGGGATCTTTGCAGGTGAAAGGAAGCCCTACCCAACATAATCTGGATAATCATTTAGTGAATGTTTGTAGAAAAAAACCCTTCTGGTAATATTAAATGATGAATGATGTGCCAATAACTTCCCCAGCACCAATCAGAAGGTATTTCAGAGATGAGCGGGAGACGGGGCCAGTCCTGACAGTGACAAATTGGAAGTGCCGGCAGACACAGCGCCCTTCCCAACGAGAGGGTGAGGAAATGCCATGTGTCAGCATTTACAAATGAAACCTGCAAGCAGTGCGGCAGCGCCAGACACCGCCGCCCGCCTCGCTGAACAAATGCCTCTGAGTCACTCTGGTTCAGGGGCGGCTCTCTCCAAAATTAGGCTGGCTCTGGGCTCATTTGCAGAACGAAATGCAAAAGCCACATTTGTCGTGCACCAGTGTCCCCAGCTGGCAACAGGGCTCTGCTTTTAACCCATTGCTTTCATCTCGGTCCCCCTTCCCGAGGGACCTGCTGTGAGGATTGTATTTTTACCGAGACCCTGACTTTGAGGAAGGGTTTGATGCTAAAGATTTAACGCTAAGAAAGACATTAAGACATCAAGGCCAGAGCTCAGAACTCTGCTCCCATGACGAGACAGCCAAGGGCACCCGCAGGTCCTGCCCCTGCCAAGGGATGGGGGCACTTCTCAGGGTAGGCTCACTGTGGGAAACGTCAGGATTATTATTAGGCATGGAAAAACAAGAAAAGAAAACCTGAGCAGTGCCTCTGTCAGGGACAAAGGCTGCTCCAAATGCACCTGCACCTGCCAGCAGAACAGAAGGACCTTTGGCAAACTCTCAGACTGCTCCAGAAGTAGAGCTACCTCGCCAGAACACGGATTCCGGAGCAAACAATAGCTCTTTGTATTGCAAAAACGCACCAGATGGCTGATGTTGTGAGGATCCAAGTTTAAGAGATGCACTAAGCTGCTGCAGAGGAGGAGCAGGGCTGAGGAACAGAGCAGAGCAACCTCAGGCTCAGCCAGTGCTTGGGGTGCAGAGCCATAGGAAAGGGCTGCAGAGATAATGAGGGGTAAAATGCATCCCTGGCTCACTGAGCGCCCCTACAGGTAAGCTCCTGGTCTGCCAAGACCTACAAATGTGTTCAAAGCCAGTGAATGTGGTCTGCAAAGAGACCCAGGGAAGGAGCAGAGCCGTGTGGAGGGATGATTTATCAGGCTCCACAGGGAAATACACCTCTTATGTTTCACGGAAGCAGAATGTAGATGTGGGAGAAGCAAATAGCAAGGGAGAAAAATTAGCAGAGGCTGGTTCCTAGCGTGCTGCAGAGACAAACCTCTTCCAGAAAAGTGCCCTATGTGCTTACCCCCTACAACACTCCCAGCAAGAGGACATTATGCCAAAGTTAGCAGCCAAAGGGGGTGAAAAAGCACCAAGCAGTGAGTCAGAGGCAGAGAATTTGCCTATAGATGGTAGAAAAAGGACAGGGTATGCACAATAAAAAGGGGCAGTTGGGGGTGGAAACAGTCACCAGATGAGGTTACACACCAAGAGACAAGTCACAAAATGCCAGCTGTGAAATGGGACAAGCCTGGGAGCTGGCCTGAAGATCTCTGCACCAAGCAAGGAAAGACAGTAAAACTACAACAGGCCAGCCAAAAAACTTGCATTCTGCAGTGCTGCTGTCATTGTCCCTGTGGGCACTGTAATCTGCAGAACAGCAGAAGAAAGATCCAGGCAACTATTTTGAGTAGTGGAAAACCAACAATAATATCAGTTATAGCCAAGAGAATTCATTAATCAAATGAGCCCAAAGCTGACGTGAGTACTTCCTACACAGCAGAAAACTGAAATTTGTGCCCAGAGCTGCTGAGACACAAGGAGATCTGCACTAGGGTTACCAGGGCATTGCTGGAAGGGATGGAGCATCTTCTGAGAGCAAGGAACAGTTTGTGCTGAAACTGTGGCATCAGCTCTGAAGGATGTGAGGGTTTGTACCCTCTGACACCTGGGACTGAAAGGGCCAGAGGGCACATGGGAGGATGGGACAGGCACAGCAGCAGGGTTTGAAGAGCAGCCAGTGTGAGCCTGTTTCCACTCTCTCATACCTGACTGGGCTGAGCTTGCCCAGAGCAGCCTGCAAAGAGTTTAAGGCTTCCTTTGGCCACTGAAAGCCACAGGAAGGTTTGCACCCTTGTGGCCTTGGCTGTCATGGGCGACCCAAGACCCACCCAGCCACCAGGGCAGTTGTGTCCTTACTACTTATTCACAAACCCAAGCTTTTTTAAGCAAAAAACTATGGTTTCCCATTACTTTGTGCAGCTTGTCCTGGCAGCCTGTCCATGCTCCTTGCCCATGACATGGGTAGGCAGGCTGGCTGTACCAAGGGTGCCACACTGCCAGACACCACAATAAATCACCTGCAAACCCTGTTTCCCACCTGTGCCTCACTTCCCACCCCCAAAACGAGACACTTTTTTTGCAGAGCTGAACTCTTAGGACAGAGGGTAAAAAACTTCTGCTGATTTATTTCTCAACCCAAAGCTCTCCCTTTCAGAGGTCTCCCATGCCAAGTTCTAGGTTAAAAAAAAGAAAATCATATTCATTAGTCAGCTCACTTGGCTGGATCTGTAATAAGAATGCAATAAACTTTCCATATGCCTCTGATAAATTAGACAGCTTAAGTTATGAGCAGAAAAAGGCATCAATTTTTAAAATGTCAAAATTTGCCATGTAACTTGGGCCAAGCACTTGTTCTTAACAAGACAGTAGAAGGAGTCAGATCCAAGTTTAGAGTCAAAAGAGCTGGAAGAGGACACACACCAGCTCAACTCTTGTGGCTCCCTTTAAAGCCCTTATTCTCACCAGCCACGTCATGACGAGCACATTGCTCTGGTACAGAGGCCTGGTTGCCCCTGCTCCCAAACCACGACTTGACCCCATCCCATCACAGCTGGGAGGTGCTGCTGCCCCTGGCAAGGCATCCCTTGGCACAGGCCCCAGCAGCTCTGAGATGCCTGCAGGCAGGAAGGTGCCCCAAGCACAGCCAGCCCTTTGCTGCGGGCAGGGAGCTATGGTTTGAGGAAGAGGTTGTGTATCTGCAGGCATGGGGCTCTAGCCTCTGCCCTGCAGCCCCAGGTACTTGATGCATTTGCATTCACACTCATCCCAGCATAGGAAGAAGAGAAACCATGACCTTTCAGACTGATGCAGGCCTAAGACTCCTTACCCTGAGCTCAGCTTTGATAAAACCCTGTATTTAGCATGCACAAGGCTAGCTCTGCTCCTCTGGAAAAGGGCTCTGGAGAAGTACTGGCACCCTCCCATGTGGCCCAAACTTACTCCAGCAATTTGGACTCAGACACAGCCATGGTGGAAGACCTTCACCTGCCAGATTCCTGATACTGAGCCCTGGGGATGAACTGTTTGAGGGATGGGGACAAACTCTCACCCTGGCCCCTGAGCAATGAGCACCATGGATGGTGCCTGGGGACGGCAGCACAAGGGATGCAGCAGCAATGAGATGTGGACTCAAGCCCTGTGGGGTCTATCAGTCTGTCAAGGGTACAGAGAAAAGTCCTTGGCCCCATCCAAGCTGTGGAATGGCAGGAGCAGGATGAGAGCAGGCTAGGACAGTGTCTTTGTAGATTTCTCAACCTGCCCTCCTTACAGCTAGGCACAAAGCTGGACCTTGCCCAAGGGGTGAATCTGAGCATGATCAGGCTCCAAGAGTGATGGTCTTTCAGCACTTTAATTACATAGCAGTAGGTGAGAACAGCCCGCCTGATGTTCAGCA
>NW_009953217.1:630835-638585 GCF_000747805.2 Chaetura pelagica
AGGAAATTGAACTGCACAAGCACGGCAGATGTATTCCTGCACAGCTCCCCTAGCAACTCTGGGAAAGTTTCCAAATTCCTGCACCATTAACATTTAAGGAATTGTCTCTGAACTCTGGTAGTTAAACAGTGAGGAGAAACAAGACACTGTAAATGGATTTGTTCAGGGTAGGTCAGTTACTGAAGAGGCTGTTTAAATCAGGGCTTGCTGTTTTGCACCAACAGCAAAGGTTTGGCTCAAAGCACTTCATCATTTGAAGTTTTCCACCTTTTTTTTCCCCCTCCTCTTTGACCACTCTCAGGCAATGGCATTATCTTCCAGTCCTCCTGCAGCACACAAAGGCGAAGGGAGGAAGAGCCTCTGGGGTGAGGGCTCCTCTTCACATTCACCCTTAGGCCATGGTGACTGACCAGTCAGCAGACAAGCTGTCCCTCTGCAGTGAGCAAGTCCCAAATGCTTGAGCTGGTGGCTGTGCACACCTGTGGCATCAGTGCCAGTGGGACAGGGCTGCAAGTGGCTGTGCCTGGCATGGGTGGCACTCAGGGGCCCTCACTTGCAGCACAGTGTGCATCTACAGTCACAACAGCACACCTCTCCTCAGCTTCCCTTCATGCCACACCAGAAGCGGCCTTGATGCTCAGGGCAGGCAAAAAACAGCTGTGATTTATTTCCCTGCACACATCAGCTTGACATCTTCATTGGTGTTTGCAACAGGAACAGACCTCAGTGCAGGAGAGGGATGGCACACACAGACCCTGACGAACAATTGTTTGTCTCTGATGCCCAGCACAGGGTGCTCCAGTATCTTGGGATGCCCTTGAACATTCCTCATTTGGAGTGAATAATCTCCTGGCTAAATCACCATATGCTTGCAGCTGCCAGCATAACAACGTGTGCAGGAGTTCACTGTGCCTGGCAGCTACAGACCAAGGCTTTCTCAAGTGCCCATCTTATATTTGAGCTTGGTCTTGGTGCCTGCTCTCCAAGGGTAAGTGGGAATTGTCTCTTTTCAAAGAAGTTGGAGCTCCCTGGCCTGACACTTTAACATCAGTCCAGAAGATGCAGTTTCTTCCCTCTCCTTTTTTAGTTAACCTGTCAGATGCTACACAGAAGTGTAATTATAATTACAAGCCCTGTTTCAGTGTCCTCAATCCCAGCTAGAGAACCAGTTCTGTCTCCACTATCCACTTGCAAAAGCACCAAAAACTCATGGATTTAAGCACTGAAAACTAGGAATATTGTTATTTATTTTCTTTTTAGCCAGACATGCACAAAATAAATGCATATTGGCAGCCAGCAGGTTCTTGGCCAGCTCTATGCTACCCCAGTGAACCTGCATCTCATTACACTAGAGATAAAGAGCACATAAAAACCATTTCAGACCCACAGCACTGAGCATCACCACCACTGCCTGACCCAGGCTACCTCTGCAGATCTCTGCTGTTGCTGCTCCAAATGTCAAGGACGTTCCCCCTCCTGCCCACTGTGTGCTGCCTGCACAGCCAGCCCTGCAGACCCCCCTGGCCAGCAGCCTGGCTGCCAAGCTCAGCTCGAGTAATCCAACACACAGCTGGGAGTTATTGGGAAGGAAGCAGCTCTGCAGGGAGACCAGGACCACCCAGAGCTTCAAAAGGCAGATTCGGTGCCCAGAAGTCCACATGCACCCCAATCCTTGTCCTGTGTCCAAGCTGCTGACAGCACCTCCATGGAACGTGCTGCAATGGAGGATTAACAGCCCAGAGAGAGGAGAGGACAAGTTGACTGAGCAGATCACTCATCCAGACACTGCTGCCACCACAGGGCACCAACCCCTTCAGGTCCTTCAGAATAGTCCAATGCTAGGGGGCAATTTAAGAGTAACCCTATGTAAGGAAGTCACCTCCAATTAGTACTCTAGTTCAGAAAATGATCTGCCATTTGGAGACAGTACAAAGCACTTGTGTTCCTCTGCTGCCCAAATGTTTGCTAGATGCGTAATTCTCTCCGCTAACAAATCCAGGAGGGAAAAAAAAATTCTGGAAGGCCTTTTGTACACCCTTCTGGAACTTTGTTTTAAGTCTAATTGGCACTAAAACATCTATAATTGCAGGTGTTAACCTTGCAACTTGTCCTAATGTAAACTTGAGGCTGGACTGCAGAGGCTGCTCCTCTTCCCAGCCATGGAGGCAGCAGTGATTGCTGTGGGTGTCACATCAAACAGCAGTGGATTTCCAAGCCTCCCAGCCCTTCACAGTGCCACACTCACCTCTGTTGGGCTGTGGTATTTATACTCTGCAGCACATAAAGAACACAAAGCCAGCAAGCTGCTCAGCACTGTGCCAAGACCCTGCACAAGCCTGCCCAGAGGGGCACAGCCAGTCCCCATGTTCAGAGAGCAGCCCAGAAAAACCTTCCAAGCAGTGTAAAGTCAGGCTGAGGATGAGAGTGGGCTCTGAGATTAGCCCTGGATGATTAATGAATGAGCAACCCTCCAGCAGATGCAGCAGCAAGACAGACACAGCCCCAAATTGCACCCTGCCCAGCCAGAGCCAGCACGCAGGCAGCACTATTCACATTTAGAAATAAAAAAATGACACTTACTGCCACACAGCCACATGATCCAGCACTCCTCGATTTACTGTTATGTATTTCAACAAGTCAAAATTCACCTGGTCAATAATGCTGCAAGGAGAGCCCATTGCTCAGCTGCACCCGCAGGCACCGTGATGCGTTGGCATCAATCACCAGGCACAGGAGAAATAAAAGCACTGGAATATTGTTGTCTCAGGATTAATGCCTCTTGCTGTGAAAACAAACGTCCCAGACTTGCCTCAACATTCATTTTTGATAAATGATTTGACTTCGCCTTGGCACTCCTGTAGCAGCAGGAGACCATTATCCTGAGACAATGTTTTATTCTATTGACATTATCTCTTAATTATAATGTGAGTGATATCAAAGCGAGTGAGAGCCCACCAATCCCTCAGGCAGTTTTTGCAGTTTCTCCTGTCAGGGTATCTGGGAGAAATTTTACTACAGTGGTTCAATGATCTGCTCCAGTCCAGCCTGTAAAGGGCCCACCGAGGAGGGGCAGGATCCTTACCTGACCCACCTTGATCACAGCCAGGGGAGCTGCACCACTTCACACAAGCTCAGGTACTACATATTTTTCTCCAGCAGCAATTTTTATTATTTAATTTTCAGAAGCAGGGAGCTTTTCAGGCAGATAGGTCATTTGCATATTTTAAAATATGAGATTTTTTTGCAAGATTTAAAAGGGATTTACCATTTACTATACTTCAGAATATAGCTAACGTTCGGGTAAAATCTTTGGAAAGGATCATAAACCTTGCACTTCAGGGATTATGCCAGGAGGTGAATTACACACTCACCTCGGCTATTTTGGGGTTAGTTCCCCTCCCTGGCAGCACCCAGGAGCAGGAAGAGCTTGGACACTGCCATGCACAGCTCAGCCCATGCTCCAAGCAGATGGGGAGGGGCTGTCAGTAAGTCTGATTGGCATTAATTGTTCGCAAGACTTTGTTTTGCAAAACCATTTTGCACTCACTGAATAAAGAAGACAAGGGAACCAAAGCACTTTCTCATCTTTAAATCCCTGCATCAGAGAAAGCCTGTCTGCTCCCACCCAGGAGCACTGCAGAGTTGCACGTCGCTGCTCTGGAAGGAGGAAACTACCAGAGAACAGAGGTTTTAATATTTAAACTGAACCAACTTAATTAACTTGCAAGAAAAAATGACACAGTTCTGGGATGAGCTTTACCTACAGCAGCAAAGGAAAGGGCATGTCTGGCCTCCAGCTCAGGCTCCCATCCTCACCTCCCTCCCAGCAGGGCAGAGGTGCCCATGCAGTGTGGCAGGAGGGCTGGACCAGGAAAATCAGCTGTGACATGTTCAGCCAAGCACGATCAGAGGGAGATGATGGGGCTCATCATAACATCTTCATTCTTGCCCTGCAGCCTCAAACCAAGGCATCTTTGCTGGTGACAGACAGCAAGTCCCCCGTGTGCTGCAGGGGCAGAGCAATTAGTAGAGCCCTGACAGTGCAGGCAGGGCCAGGCATCCCTCAGCTACACATTATGAGGGAACATGCTGGCTGGTAAGGACATCCCTCAAAAAACTAGGAGCTCCACCACTGACAGGGAGGTGGGAACCAAGTCCTGGCTTATCATGGCAGCACTTACTGCCCTTGTATTTTTAGCCATACACAGTTCTCCATCAGCAGTTT
Organism: Chaetura pelagica; assembly: GCF_000747805.2. NCBI lineage: Eukaryota > Metazoa > Chordata > Aves > Apodiformes > Apodidae > Chaetura > Chaetura pelagica. Next base: position 635,061 of record NW_009953217.1, read on the forward strand.
GAAACCAGAGCATGAAGCTCTCCATGGGGACCATGTGTTGATTTGTTTCACAATTTCCATTAATTACCAGGTAAATGAGATCCCTGCACACTCCTTGGGCACCTTGCCTCATCTGTTCAGGCTTTTGACAGCTGCTGGAGCAGTAAGTATGTTTTCATTATATGATACCTGGTAGGGCATCCTCTCCCTCACTCTGACCTCCAGAACCATCCCATCTGCTTTATTTCAGCATGCCCCCTTGGAATTTGTTCTCATCAGCTAAAATCCATCCTGGTGCAGGCAGAGGAGCTCTGAGCCCTTGAGGCTTCAATTAACTGGGGAAAAGGACCTTGGAGCCTTGAGGCTGGCTGTGGCTCTTGGGTGAATGCCTAAATTCAGTACACTGAATTTAGGACCTGGCAAAGGGCTTGTGTCAGGCTGAGCTAATGCACATGAGGCACCAAATAAATCGATTGCTGGTCTGTCAAACCTTCTCTGCTGAAACCTTTCCTGGAAAGCCAATTAACAGCACCTAGTGCTCTTATTTTGTAATTAAAGTCAGGCCACAGCTGAGCAATAGCAACCTTTGGGGGGAGGCAGTGGGGAAGAGGGGAATATTCTTTGATTTACTGCAAGAGAGAAAGCCCATAGCCTGACTGCAGGACTTGAGTTGCACAAACCCAGTGACTTCAAACCCTATTGCAGGGCAGGGCCAGGGGACAAGGCAGGGCTGCTCCATGGAGCAGGGCTCTTTCTCAGCCCACGAGACCTCCAGGGGTGGAAAGTAAACAGAGTAGGGTGAGAGGTGCAGAAGGTGCACGGGGCCATGACTGCTCTTAGACACAGGGCAATCTCTTTCATGGGCAACTGAGGGATGTCCTGGGAGACACGGGCAGGGGTGAACTGGGACCACCCAGACTAAGACACATGCAGGCACCTGGAGGGCACCAAAGCCATCCCCAAACTGTATCACTAGAGACCTGCCCCTCAGGTGAGCCCTCTGCTCAAGCCCAGAATGGAAACACACCTCCTGGGCCAAGCACACTCCCACCCCACCACCTGTAACCAGCCCAGCACAGCAAGTGGCCTTTCTGACTCAACAAGGACTGTTTCTTTCTGGGGCAGGGGGTTGTTTCAGATCAGATCAGGGGTGGGACACACTTCCTTACCCACTCATTTACAGCGTGTGACACGCCCCAGTGATTTACAGGCACGCAGAGGGCCTGCAACCCACTGCAGCTTTCAAGGATTACTTAACACAGGATGAAATAGATCAAATGCAAATGGATGGATGGTATGTGAACTACTCCAGCCAGTCAGGGCTGCTAAACCCTCTGGTTTCTTTCACAAGGCTTTGAAACTGGGAAATGTAGCTTCAGAGAATTTATTTGCTAGGGGCAGTGGGAAGGGCAGGGGAGTATTTATGAGCCAAAGAAAATTCACAAGGTATGTCTCTGAGGATGCACCCACCAGGGCACCGAGTGCTGTTTAAGCAAGCAATGTGGTTCCTGGCTGCCAAAGAGATGAGTTGCCTCCTTGGGAGCCCAGCCAAAGCCCCCCCAGCTATCCCTACCAGGGCATGGAAATTCATGCTGTGCACAGAGCAACTTCTAGAGCAGGAGGAAGAGCAAACACAGGGCTGTTTGGCAGCTCTGTGCAGGAAGGCAGGGACTGCCCGTTGGTCTCTGCCTCCCATGGGGTCTGACAAGCTAGTTGGGTATCGGGTGCAGGTGAGATGGATCCCACAGGAAGTCTCCCCTACAGTCCTCCAGGATGCTGAGCACATCTGGACAGAGCATCCCTTCCAGAGTCACACAAGGAAGGAGATTAAGTTACCAATACCAGGAACTCTTATTTGCTAAAATAATGCTCAAAAAACCCACAACCCATAATCACCACTTATTTTTGTTGGCACCGAAGGTGATTTCAGTACTCCTTGTGGCATCCAGCACACTGGAAACATGGTGCTTGCTCACAGGGGAGACAGCTAAGAAGGAGAGGCTCACTGTCTTAATTGGAGGCACTTGATGCAGATAAGAGCCATGCACTGTGAACCTGGCCAGCACCGGCCTCCAGCCCCCAACATTCCCATGGATCTGTTCCACTCATTTCTACATACATGGCCCCAAGCCAGAGTCTTACTTGGAAAAGCAGAGGAAGTCTGCAGTGAGGGGGGAGAGGGTAATTCCTTGAAATGCTGTCTTTGGGGATGGGATCCGCAGTTGCTGGAAATTCCTTCCCTGGAAGCTCAGCTGCAAAGCTCAGCTCCCTCCTTCCCCACCCTGGCTGCAAAGCCCATGTGATGCCTCCTGCTTGGGACCACGTGCAGCAGGACACCACCTCCCCTGGGCCCACACTTCGTGGGCACATGGTGAAGCCTTCCATGTATGGCACCAGCAATTTCCTACAAGAACGGGTCCAGAAACCAGTTCAGATGGAAAAGACAGAAAAAAAGCTGGGGGGAGGTGGGGTTTTAATAAGAGCAGTACAGCCACAAGCAATATTATTAGGCCCAGAGATTCAGCTGGATACTCTCCAGAAAAGGGCTCAGCAGCAACATCTGTGGTCACAAGGGTAGAGAGTGGAGATGGGAAGGATCACCAGGCTGGCAGCCCCCAGCATGGCTACTGCCTGCTGAGGATTGCCTCTACCTGACCATGTGGGGTGCAGACCCCCCAGTCCAATGTCAGCTGCTGGGGACAGTCCCTGGCCCCACAGGACCCATGAAGCAGCTGGAGCATGACCTTTCTCATCCTGCAGACACTGCAAGCATCCATAGCAGCAGCCTGTGCCATCAGCATCAAATCTGAAGCAAGCTCACATCTGGGAAAACCATCAACTTAAAAAAGGGGAAATAATAAACTTTTTTTAAAAAAAAACAATCTCTCTAAAATAGCATTGTGTGCCTGTGTCCTAACCCCCAGGAACCATGGGCTGAGAGATCAAACCTTATTTCTCAAGGGACTGATATCACCATTTGGTATCAATTTTCCATCTGACTGCTCCTTTTTAGGAACTGTTTCTCTTGCTCCAGAAAACGAGTGCTCCCAGGGAGCCACCCCATGCAGGGAGCCCTGGCTCCACGCCGGCTGCACGTCACCGCTCTGAGGCCCTGGGTCCCAGACTTGAGCAGGACCTCCTCACTGGGCACCACCCTGCAGGGATGCACACCCCAAGAGGAGAGAAAAACATGGGGCCATGGGCTGGTTTGCCCCAACAGAGCCAGGGTTTGGCATGGGAACCACTGTAGGAAGGTGATGGCAGGATACAACAGCAGCAGGGCTGGAGCTTCCCAAAGAATGCATGCCTGCTGCTCTGTGGCTGCTGCTCTCATTGCCAGGACACAGCAGCACCTCAATAAAAGGATCTGCTCAAAGTAAGGGAGTATTTTATAGTTTTTTCCTTCCCTTTTTGAAGGGCAGGAGAATTTCTGTCAGCCCTGGGTGGAGGAGGTTGTGCACACAGAGGCTTTTTCCCAGAAATGGTCCAGCCCTGACTCTGGTGACTAGCAGGGAAATAATGTTAAGCTCCTGTGTCCTCATGGGC
>NW_009953217.1:638616-640587 GCF_000747805.2 Chaetura pelagica
GGCACTGAGCACTATAAAGTTTAATGCTGACATCCAATGCACATTTGGGAGCAGAGACTTCACTGCCAAAGCCCAGCAGCCCTTATTTGCTTTCTGCAAGAACACCACGCTCGACACGCTTCTCAACACGTCTGCACACGTGCAGGGTGTACCCACAGCACAGCTCACGCTGGGGGCAATGCCAGGGTCATCCAGCACTGCCCCTCTGCCACACTGGGAGGGCAGGGATGCAGGCAGAGATCTCTGCAGCACAGGGCACCTCTTGGGCAGGCTGGTCAGCAGCCAAGGTGGCAGACGGCTGCGCAGAGCCCTGTGCTGGCCAAGCAGCGAGGGCAGCCCAGGGCCGCTCCTGCCAGCACTGCGGCGCAGGCCGGAGGAACATCCCTGCTCAGGGGACTGAGAAAGGGCTGAAACCAGAGCACGTCCCCATGCACACATGAGAGAGGGGGTCCAGGCTGAGTCCTCAGCTCTGACCTAGGAGGGATTCTTGTTTTCCTGCATCTAGCTGGGGTCCAAGCCCTGCACCATGATGCAGCACAGCAGAGATCCCCCAAGCCAAGGCAGGATTGAGCCCCACTAGCCTGGGAGCTCAGGCAAACCCTGCAGTGCCCAGACACACCACACTATCTCTCCTCCAAACTCACATAAGCATTTTGTCCTCTCTCCAATGAGTTCCTCCCAAACAGAGCCATTCCTTGTGGCCAAATGCAGGAGAAACCAAGTGCCACCATTCAGATCATCTCCTTCAGGCACCTTCCCTGGCTGGACTTTGGGCCCAGCAGGCCCACACTGCAGCCTCACACTGCCAAGTTGCTTGCATGTAAAGCTCAGTCCCCTACAGCTGCCAGGGGAAAAACACTTCCTCATCACATGTAACAACCCCACAACCGTAATAGCATCAGCAACAGTTGGTCTGTTTGTTTGCTTTTTCTTTTGTTTCATGTCTTCTCTCTTGGGTATTTTAAAGCAGTAAGAGCCACAGCTCTGTCCCAGGAGATGCACCTGCACACAACCCCCCCAGCAGCACCCTCACTCACCGGGCTTCATCGCTGGAGGATTTTGCCACTGCTGTAAGAGTCCTGCATGCAGGGGACTGGAGCTGCAGTCTGTGTCCTCAGGAGCAAATCCAGATACAATGAAGAGAAGGGGAGCAGCCACACACCACAGTGGAGCAGGCCAAAGGCTTGCTGGGTCTCAAACCACAGGCTCAAACCAGAACCTCTTCTGCCTGCTGGGCTTTTAACCCAGCACAACTAGTGGTGAACACCTGGGAGCACCGGGGATGCAGGTAAAGGGGATAACACAGAGGCTGCTCCAGGTGCAGGAGAGTCTAAGCCCCCTCCCTGGCCCTGCAGTCCCAGAGGATGGCTGGGCTAGGGGTGCTTCAGGGAAGGTAGGATAGGAACAGCTCCTGTGCTGTGTTTATAGCACATTTATAAAATCACCCTACCCCCAGTGTAAATGGGGAGGGCTGTGTTACCCCTGCTCTGTCTTCCAGAGGAGCTGGTGGAGGTTCCATCGCTCTGTGAGGGGAAAAAATAGACACCAAGCCCTGAAAGTGCCCCCATCTCCTCTGATCCCACCTGCACACCAAAAGGCAACTGGTCTCAGCTGGAGACACTTGGTGGTGAAGCCCCTCAGGGCTGGAGACAACTCATTCATCGGCTGGGTGAGTGGAGTCACCCAACGCTCTGCACAGTAAAATGAGATTGTTGTGATAATTACTGAGCCTACGGAGGCCAATTAAAATCCTTGGGAGAAAGTAAATTACTTTAATCCGTCTTGGCACAAAGGAGGTGCCGTCCTGCTGCACCAGGGGTGCTGAGGGGCCTTGTTGGTGTTTGGGGTGTAAGAGCCCAAGGGGATTGGTAAGGGAGAGTGAGTCAGGGCCAGGGAAGGGCTTGGAAATTATGAGAAGCGTTTTTAAACTAATTGGGAAGTTCAGAAGCAGCCAACAGGGAGTCACCCTGA
>NW_009953217.1:640917-642743 GCF_000747805.2 Chaetura pelagica
CCCCCCGCTGGCCCCGCGCGGCGCTGCAGCCCCGGCCCCTCCGGGACCCCCATCCCAGGAACAAACACCCCAGGGCTTGGAACTCGCAGATCCATGTCTTGTTTTTGTTTGTTTGGGGTTTTTTTAAAGAACAAAGCTCTTGCAACGTATTTATCTGCAAAGACAAAAAAAAAACCAAACCCAACAAAGCCACCCAGCTTGCGCTAGGCCGAATATTCCTGTATTTTATTTGTTTTTCACGTGTGCAGCAGCAATTAGCACCAGCTCATCATTAAATCCTCAAGCAGGTGAGCCCACGCGTAGTTCTCTTGGATCTGCCCTTAGCTTTGCCAGAGGCAGGGGGGGCCTTATCTTGTGTGAGCCGAGGGGTCCCGCGGGGCGGAGGCCGTAGGGTGGGAGCAGCTCTTTGCAGGTGGGTAATTTCGGATCCAAGGCCAGAGGAGCTTTACTGCTGCAGCTGAAGCATCACATCCAGCGAGGACTCATGCTACAGAAATACTCCAGCAACAGTGGATGCAAGAAGTGGCTTTGCTGGTCCCATCCTGCCTGCGAGACAGGCACTGGGCATGTGGGCAAGTTCAGCCCATGGATCAAGTTCTCTGTGACCTGGGCTGGATCACAACTGTTTCTGTGCCAAGACAGCCCAAGCCCAGCTGCAGGACTGGGGACATAGACACCAGCACAGGAAGCTGCTGGTTTTAGCTCCTGTGCTCATCCTGCCTAGTAAGAGGACAAGGTCACAGGGCTGTCCTAGACAATTACAATGGTTTCCCTACTATGACAGTATCTGTATCACACACAGTGCAACCACTCCTCTGGTCCAAGAGAGACCAGAGACTTCCCACATTTTGTTTTGGCCTTGCTAGAAGCACCAGCACTGTCCCCTTTGGCTTTCCCAAGGGCTACCCTGGTTCCTACCCTGGTTCCTGGTTGGAAGCAGGGAAGGCAGGTGTGGTAGGCAAGTACTGATCAGCAGTTAGACAAGAATATTCCTGGGATTTGGGCTTTTTTTACACTGAAGAGTGACCCCAGCCCATCCACCCCCAATTAACATCCACCCCAGATGCTCCAAGACCTCCTTTCAGAAATCTGCAATAGTTTCATCAAAGCCTGCTGAGACCATCATTACTTTCATGATTGTACAGAGCTTCCTTCACCTCAAAAGCCCAGTTATCTTTCTTTGTTAATGTTCAAGGAAAGGGCCAAGATCCTGCCTGCTCCCTTCCCACATGCAGGCAGGATGAGCAGGGAGATGTGATGGTTCCAGCACATCCAGCAGAGCTGACCCTGGACATCTGAGCAGGCAACAGGGACAACTGTCTGTCAGGAGCCAAGTGACAGGTCAGATGTACCATTGAGTTTTTTGGCAAGGCTCATGCCAGCCACCCAAAGCAAGGAGAGAGCCAGCAGGCTAAGAAAAAGGGTTCTGGACTGAAATCAGTGGAACGCAAGGTCATGGCACAGAACTGGGGCTTTAAAAGTCACCACTGTCCTCTCCAACATGTACAAAGGCTGAAGCAACCCCCAGCAGGCTCCAGGTACTCTGGGAAGAGACATCACTGAAGGGACAGTACCCAGAGTTGATTTGTGGAGTAGTCCAGTCACATCAAGGGGCAATAAAACCATAAGTGACTCAGGACAGCAAGCCCCATTTGAGTGAGATGAACAGTGGCTTTTAAAAAGATCACTAAATCCCATCAGTGCTACATATACAAACCTCATTTATTTTAAAGGCTCCTATTAAAGTGCCTTTTATTCCTAGCAAGACAGTTTTAAATTGCAAAACAACTTCTCAGATCTGCCAGTGACTGTTTTCGTTCCTGCTG
>NW_009953217.1:642885-643542 GCF_000747805.2 Chaetura pelagica
TGCAGGGTCTCTGATAAGAGTTGCCCAGGAGGACTTCACCTTCCAGAGACCTCTGGGGATCCAAAGCAGGTCAGGCCCCCAGCACTGACGTGTCCCAGTGGGAAGTGCGCCAAAGCTGGTGGCTCAGGCGGTGTCCGGGCTCAGGGTGCCGGTGGCCTGGAGCAGCGGCGTGGTCTCTGAGAAGGGGGGTGGGTGGTTCTGCGTGGTGGGGTGGGCTGGGCTCTTCTGGGCAGTGGTTCTCTGGAGAGGAGAGGACAGTGGTTACAGCCACGCCCTTGGTGGTGGCACTGTGCTCAGACCTTGTCATGCACAGGCATCACCTCATCCCCACTTGGGGGACACGTCCCTCAAGCCTCTTGAGCTCTCCTGTTGCCAAGAACCCCTTTCTGATGACTTCTTAAATGGAAGAGTTTTTGCATCTCCTCTCCTAACAAAATAAGTGATTTCCATTCCTGCCAATGAGCACTTGTAACACCCCCAAACACCCAGCCTGAAGAGCTGTGTCAACAAGTGGAGGAGTTACAGGAGAAAGCCAGCAGGCTGCACAGCATCCAGGATGAAAGGGAGATGGACGGGATCTTCTTAGGGACACAACAGCTTGAAGCCCCCCAGACCCCAGCTGCAGTAGAGACACAGGCAGCACCCATCCCCACTATA
>NW_009953217.1:645003-660154 GCF_000747805.2 Chaetura pelagica
TGCAGGGTCTCTGATAAGAGTTGCCCAGGAGGACTTCACCTTCCAGAGACCTCTGGGGATCCAAAGCAGGTCAGGCCCCCAGCACTGACGTGTCCCAGTGGGAAGTGTGCCAAGGCTGGTGGCTCAGGCGGTGTCCGGGCTCAGGGTGCCGGCGGCCTGGAGCAGCGGCGTGGTCTCTGAGAAGGGGGGTGGGTGGTTCTGCATGGTGGGGTGGGCTGGGCTCTTCTGGGCAGTGGTTCTCTGGAGAGGAGAGGACAGTGGTTACAGCCATGCCCTTGGTGGTGGCACTGTGCTCAGACCTTGTCATGCACAGGCATCACCTCATCCCCACTTGGGGGACACGTCCCTCAAGCCTCTTGAGCTCTCCTGTTGCAAAGAACCCCTTTCTGATGACTTCTTAAATGGAAGAGTTTTTGCATCTCCTCTCCTAACAAAATAAGTGATTTCCATTCCTGCCAATGAGCACTTGTAACACCCCCAAACACCCAGCCTGAAGAGCTGTGTCAACAAGTGGAGGAGTTACAGGAGAAAGCCAGCAGGCTGCACAGCATCCAGGATGAAAGGGAGATGGACGGGATCTTCTTAGGGACACAACAGCTTGAAGACCCCCAGACCCCAGCTGCAGTAGAGACACAGGCAGCACCCATCCCCACTATAATGGTAAATGCAACCTCTGGAAGAGGTGAAGGATGGAAGCTGCTGCCTTCTGGCACCAGGAGGAAGACTCCTGCTCCACCTAAAGTCTTACAACTACCAAATAGGTTTACTACCCTCATAGCTGAAGGGGAGCCGGATACACTTTCAAGCAAAGCATATGGGCCTCCTGATCCTAAACTATGCAAGACACCCCAGAAGGAAGCAGCAAGTGACAGCAGTGGGTCACTCCCTGCTGCTGAGGACAGAGGCACCCATCTGCCCACCTGACCTGTCATCTAGAGACATTTGCTGGTTGCTGGGGACCTGGATCCAGGGTGTTGTGGAAGGGCTGTGAGGTTTATCCAACCCTATGACTATTACCCACTGTTTCTTCTGTGTGGGCACCAATGATACCACCAAGACCACCTGGAAAGTATCAAAGGTGACTAGAGAGTTCAGGTGGGGGAAGACAGAGCAAAAAAGATGCTTGATACTCAAGGATCACCTCCTCTAAGCACAAGAATGATCACCCCAACAAGCACCCCAAGTCAGGCAAAAATGCCAGCAAGCCTGTGTGGATCAATAAGGAGCTCCCAGCCAAACTCAGCAAGGAAGCACACAGAAGAAGGAAGCAGGGACAGGTAACCTAGCAGGAGCACAAAGATACTCTCCCAGCACACAGGGATGAAAATAGAAAAGCCAAAGCCCAAGCAGAATTTAATCTAGACAGGGATGTCAAGAGACAAGAAGGGCCTCTGCAAGTACAGAGGTGACCAAAGGAAGATCAGAGGACATGTGGGCCTGTTGCTGTGTGAGGCAGGGGACCCCAGAGACCAGGGGAAAGTCTGGAGCAAGGAAATAATAACCTTGGTGAAAAGCAATGAGGTCAGAGAATATTTAAGCAACCTAGACATAAATGCATGGATCCTGATGGGATGCACCCATGAGTGCTGAGGGACCTGGCTAATACCGCAGCAAGGGCACTCCCCAGAATCTTTGAACAATTCTGGCAATTGGGAGAGGTGCCCAAAGACTGGAGGAAAGCAACTGTCACTCCTATCTTGAAGAAATTAAAGAAGAAAGACCTGGGAAACTACAGCCCAGTCAGCCTCCCTTCAATCCTCAGGGAAGTGATGGAGCAGCTAATAATAGGAACCATTTCCAGGTACATGAAGGACAAGAAAGTCATCAGCAGTCAGCATGGCTCCACCAAGAGGAGGTCATGCCTGACCAATCTGATAAACCTCTATGATAAAATTACTGGCTTGGTAGCTGACAGGAGAGCACTGGATATCATCTACCTGGACTTCAGCAAGGCTTTTGACATCATCTCCCATAAGAACCTTGTAGAGAAGCTATGAAGTCTGGGCTGCATGAGCAGACAGTGAAGTGGACTGAAAACTGGCAACCAACCAGGTGCAGAGGATCATGAGAAGTGGCATGAAGTCAAGTTGGAGGCCAGTAACCAGCAGTGTACTCCAGATGTCAATATTGGGTCCAATCCTGTTTAACATCTTTATTAATGATCTGCAAGTTTGCTGACAACACAAAACTGTGGAGTGGCTGGTACACCAGAAAATCTCACTGCCCTCCAGTGGGACCTCAACAGGCTGAAGAAATAGGCTGGCATGAACCTCATGAGGTTCAATGAGATGTACATCTTGTAGCTGGGGAAGAACAATCCCATGCACCAGTACATGCCACCCAACTCTTAAGCAGCTTGGCAGGAAAGAACCTGAGGATCTTAGTGGACACCAAACTGAACATGAGTGAGCAGCCTGACCATGTAGCAAAGGCAGCCAACTGTCCCCTCTGTGCTGCATTTGGAGTGTTACCACGTTGAGGAAGGTGATCCTTCCTCTCTACTCAACATTGCTGAGGCCACACCTAGAGGACTGTGTCCTATTCTGGGCTTCCCAGGACACATAAGATGGAGACACTGGAAGAGTCCAGCAAAAAGCCACTAAAATGATGAAGGGACTGGAGCATCTCATATGTGAACAAAGGCCAAGGGAGCTGGGACTGTTCAACCTGGAGAAGAAAAGGCTCAGGGGATCTTGCCAAGGTGCACAAGGATCTGAAGGGAAGGTGTAAATACAGAGCCAGGCTCCTCTCAGTGGTGTCCAGGGACAGGACAAGAGCCAACAGGCACATGCTTGAACACGGAAGGTTCCATCTGAACATTAGGAAACACTTTTTTTTTAAACTGAAAACTGTAAAAACTGGAACAGGTTGTCCAGAGAGGTTGGGAAATCTCCATCCTTGGAGATATTAAGAACCATCTGAACATGCTCCTTGGGAAGCAGCTTTAGGTGACCCTGCTGGGCAGGGGAGATGGATTACATATACTCCAGAGGTCTCTTCCAACCTCAGCGTTTCAGTGATTTTGTGATCCTGTAATACAAACCCAGATTTTATACATCAGAAATTCCCTCTGGAAACCTCTCCTCCAGGCTCCTGCATGCAGGAGGGAAATGACTCCCCCACTTCACTACCTCTGTTACCCCCAGGAGTTTCACCCATTACAAAACTTACCTTTGGCTTTCAAACACCTGGAGGGAGGGGAAATAGGCAAAAAAAGTGTTTCCTCACACCAAGTCCTACTTTTCATCCTGATCCCAGCTGATATTATTAGGGCTGGAGACCAGATACACTGGGAGAAACAGTAAGAGCATGTGCCTGGAACCTGGTGAAGTGAGAGTTTTAACACATCTAAGCTATCCTGAATAAAGCCACGAGACACCATCATTATATCAAAACTTGCCAGGAGGGCATGTCAGGTAGATGTGGACAGTAAACATCTGTTTGATTGGTTTTAAGCAAAGTTTAATCAAATCAGGATGAGAGAAAAGTGTGTTACCTTGGCTGGGCATCCACCTACAGTCTGTCTTCCCGCAACAGTATCCCCTTAATTGCAGGCAGGGTTTTGGCAGAGGTGGCCTGGTTGGCCTTATTACTGTTTGAGTTCTTTTTATTGCTACTCCAAAATAAAGACCATTGTTCCTAGAAGACAATCAGGCTCATTTATGGTGTACTGGGACATGAATTTCATGAGGGATTCCAATTTTAGGAGATGTAAAATCACTGTTTGACTAGAATCTAGTTATTAATGAAGATTTCAAGAATTTAGGTTAAACTAAGTCCTAGTTAAGATTTCAGTCAGGGTTAAAAAGCCAGTTTTAAAATGGTCTGTTTGCTTTTTAAATGCATCAGCACACAGGCTTCAGGCTGGTTTAGCAGAAGAGAGGTATAATGCCGCATCTGGGCACATTTTAGGCCTGTAGAGATTTACACATTCTTCAGAACTGCAGGTCCAACAGATGCATTTTAAACTGGCTATAGACTTAGACACTAGGCTAAAATTTAAGTGTTTCACAGTACTTCATCTGGACTGGGTTTAGAACACACTGCTCCCTCCAGAAGCCAGAGGCACACAAGATACTCCAGGAAGGAGTTGGGGTCAGGGATACATGTCTGCTGGCAGACACATGAAGGTGCAGACACTGCTCTCACTCAGTGTCCCCTCTAACATGGCCTGTGACTTCAAGAGGGAGGACTGCAGATGACTGAGCAATCACCACTAGATCAGCAACACTTCAATCAAATGAGGAACATACCTTGGCTGCAATTGCTGTCTTCCAGTTTACAAGAGCTTGCTCTTATCTATTCATTTGACAGAGATTTTCATGTGCTGTTGCATAGCTTCCTTAGGGATTTATAAGGTCATTGAGGCTGTTTAAATCACTTTCCAGGTAGTCAGGCACTTCCTGCAGTTGATTTTTAGTTCTAACACTTCATGACACTTTTGGCTGAGCACCCAAACAGAGCTGGCTTATGCCTGGGTTTAGGATATTTCACAAGCAGATATTCAGTTGACTTCAGCAAATTTAAAATCCAGCTTTTCTTCCTGACCCTTTCTGGCATGGTTAAGGCTCTTTGATACCAGGAGTTAAGATTAGCACAGAGCAGGGTGAGGAAATGCCAGCCTGGGGCTGCATAAGGTCTCAGGAAGAGCTGCCAAGCAAATACAGACATTTTTCAGACACACTGGTGCTGCTCAGCAGAGTGAAGCCTGTTTGCCAGCAACTACTTGCATGTGCTGAAGCAGAGACGTGCAGCACACAAAGCCTGACCATCTCAGGAGCAGGGTAGGGGTTTAAGACAAGACCTTGGCCCTACCATCACTCCCACCCGGCAGGGAAGTACATGGAGGAACAAGGGGATTTGGGATCATGTGCTTTAAGTCAATTAAGCACTTGTAGGCTTGGTTAAAATCCAATTACATGATACTCTGAGAAGCCTGGTGCTATTTAAAGTGGGTTTGCCTTGACATTTCAGTAAGGGCAGTTGGAGAGGGTTGAGCAGAAGCAGCCCCTCTCACATGTCCTCCCTATACCCTGCCCTCTCCCTGAGCCCTGCCTTTGTATCCCCACAAGTAGCCTCCTCACTTCTGCAGCTTCAGAGCCCACTCAAGCCATTCATACTGCAAACTGCTTAGATATAGTTTAGGGTAGGGAGCTAGGTCTCTACTTCAAGAGCTAAAGCTTTTAGAGAGCTTCGTGGTCTCAGATGCATGTTTTGGAGCTGGAGCCACTCATCCCCATCAAGTGTTTCAGCTGGTTTATATTCTGTCCTTATGGCTCCAAATAGATGTGTGCCAGCCAGGTACCCACTGCCCTGCTCATTGTGGGCCAGCTGCTACCAGCCACCAGCTCCCTGCAGGGTGCAAAGGTCTTTGCTTCTCAGAAAGCTCCAAAAAGGCCCAGGTTTCATTTCCAGAGCTATCTGTGGTAGTTTGCAGGGAAATGAGTTTCAGGGGGAAAAAAAGGGTAAAAACTGCGTTGAGAAGCAGCCACAGTGCCTGTGTCCCTGCTGCAAGAACACAGTGCCTGCATTTCATTTGTGAACAAGCTGTGCTCAAGGAGCTCCAAGAAGGCTCTGTTCAAATTAGAAAACTGTTGGGATCCTGCAGAGATGCACAGATTTGTGCAATAGCTTTCCATGGAGGACAGGCTGATGAGCTAGGCTTGCTCTTTCACCAGCTGAGAAATGCCTTCTCCTACAGGCACCTACTTCCATCTCTGCTGTGCACAGAGACAGCCAGAAGTGCCTTTGTTATCTCTCTGCAGCCCAATTTCTAGATGGCCAAGGAAGTCCTGCTGCCATGTGCTGGCACCACAAGGACATGGTTTGTGGCATCAGCCAATGTTTCCTCGGGAGTGTTAGATTGTTAGCCCAATCTACATCATCTGATTAGGTCTGATTTGACTAACAGCAGTTCCCATTAGACATCTGCAAGGTCTTACCTGACTTATTAGCAAGAGTACAGCTGCTGAGATAATGAATGGGACACTCAGCCCAAAGAAGATATACTGCAGGTAGTTCAGGAGGGATGGGATCAGCACCAGGTTGGTGTAAAACTGCTTTAGGACTGTGCCTTCAATGGATCCGCTCTGCCCCAAAAAAAGCAAAGTTGTCAGTGGCATTTCCCTCCCATCCAGAGCTGAGACAGACCAGCTGCACAACTCCTCTCCCACCACCTCCCAGCATAGATGAGGGAATATATGCAAGATTCAGTAAGCCTAGAAGCTCTTACTAAGTAGCTGGAGCCAGCTGGACATGCAGACAGCTGGAGACTGCACTCCCTGGCCCACATTGGCACAGGGCTGCTGGCAGCTCTGTTCTGGGCCCTATTTAACCCCACATCTAGGGCAGAGCCAGAGGTTTACCAAGTATAGTGCAGGGTTTGTTCAGCTCAGGGGGATTAACAACACAGCCGACTATTGCAAAGCCTTCTGATGGTGCTTAATTAGTCTGGCTGGCTTAAAGCTTTATTCAGAGTGGAGTTTCCCCAGCCCTGGGTGATGGGGAAGCAGGATCCCCCCTCCCACAGGAGAGGCTCTGCAGAATCAGGTCAAGGCAGGCAGCTCACCTCTGCAAACCACAGCAGCGGCAGGACCACTGGCTTAATATTCCCTGTTTGTCTGGGAAGGGGGAAAGGGGAGAGGAGGAAAAAAATAGTAAGTACACACTTAGATTTCTGGTTGATCCCACCACAAGCAGCGTCACAATTCTTCCTAAAGGGACAGTTCTGACAGACAGCAACAGGCAGCCACAGGCTGCACTGCTAAGGGATGGCAGTGGAGGTCACTGGAAGAGCTGCCATCTCACCACACGAGGCAGCTGAATTCTGCAGCAGAGACAACTGCTGCTGTTAATGCTGCTTCATCTCTGGGGAGAGGAACTCAGCAGTGACCCCAGCCTCAGCAGAGCTCCCCCACATGAGAAAGGGACATGGCCATTCCTAAAAGGTGACTACTTACATTATGCCAGGCACGTGCTTTATGTACAGATTCAGCTGGAGCTTGATGGAGCAGTTCATGGGGATGCCTGTCATCTGCAAAGGAAGAGACCAACCAACACATCAGCAGCCCTTTGCTTTCCATCACAGCTGCTCTGGGGTGCCACACTCCAGAGTGATGGACTGCATCCTCCAGGGATCCACTGCAGTCATCACACAGAAGACCAGAAGCATGGCTGGGGTTCCCACCAAAGAATCAGCCAACCAGGCATCAGTCCCCAGGCTCTGGAGCTGACTGCTCATTGAAGGACAGCACTGTCCCCATGGCAGTTTGCAGCCTGTCCTCTTCACTTGAACACTCACCAGCCAGTGAGAGTGTTGCACACAGCAGCACTGAGAAGGGAGTATCTCCCCTGAGGTGTCTGAAGGCACAAAACTAACCTGAGCAGAAGTGGCTGCTGCAGAAGAAAGCAGCAGACATTCAGGGGGCAGAGGGCATGAGCCAGGGAAGTGTTGTGTGACTGAACTTTGACAGGCTTAAATGATCAAGGAGCATTAACAGCCTGTAAATGACTCTCCAGGCAGGGTGTTTTCATAGTGACTTCAGTGGGTTTTGGAGCCTGATGAGCCTCTTTTATTGTACATCCTACCAGCAGCAGGATGGAAATGCATCAATGCAAAAGGATTCATGCACATAGCAAAGGACAAACCATTTCTCATCACTAGGAACCAACAGCCACTCTCCAGCAACACCCCAAGACTGTGAATACCCCACACTTCAAAGCTGCTCTTGTTGACATTGGTTTCTCATGACATGGCAGTTTTGCAAGACATGAAGGGCAGAGAGTTTGTGTTGGATTGCCCCTGTTTGTACTCAGCAGGCTGCAGCTAGATAAGAATACAGTCAATTGTACTGTTATCAGTATATGTTTGATACTGTAATAAATTTAATTAGATTTCCATAACTGTGATAAGAAAAGCAGAGCTAACCCCATACCTAGATAAGAAGCACATCTTACATTCCCTCAAGAGAGGCATTGGCTTCTTGCTTGGGGAAACACCAATGAATGTTTGGAAGATCTGACCACAGGCAACACAGGCCACGAGTAGAAGATCCCAAAGTCCCCTCCCCAATGGAGAGAGACAACAATGGCTCAGGACACCCCAACTCATCACCACTGGAGTGGTGACTTCACCCTTAGCTATAGACCAGCACAGAAGAAGCCAGAGAGGCAAGTTGAGAGAGTAGAAGAAGCTAGCCCAAAAACTATGGTGACAGCTTCAGTGTGGTCTTCAGATTTTGCCAGTCACAGCAGTACTTGTTTGAAGGCCTGGGGCATAACTGGGCTGCTGCTAGATACACCTCCTGGTGTTATGGACCTGAGTCAGTAGAAATAACTTGATTGTGCTTATCAAAACAATTATGCTTATAATTAGTTCTGCAATTCTCTAGAAGCCTGGCTAATTATTCAATTAGTTTATAGCACTGACATTTTTATCTGCACATGTCCTTGTCAGTCTTTGCACTATGGAACCTGCTCAAATCAGTACCACGAGAACAGAATGAAGCCACCACGCAGCTGGTGGCAGGTTCTCCCCCTCAGCCCAGGCTGGAGTCCCAGGACAAGACAAGAACCCCCATGGGGTGAGGACCCCCAGGCTCACCCACCGGGTGCACATCGAGGAAGAGTCCGTGCTGGTCCTTGCTGGGGTGGAGGCCTTCAACAGCATCCACCAGAACTGGGTCAGCATTGTAGAAGTGAGGATGGGAAATGAACATTGGTGCATCTGGAAGAGAGCAAAGACACCTTCAGCTCATCCAAACCCACCCAAGACTTTTTGCTGAGGTTTTTAAGCCATTGCAGCACTTGTTTCAAACAGGTTTTTAAACTTGTGTCCTCCCAACCAGAAAGCTCTTGCCTTTCAATCCCTTCAGCTTATTCCATTGCTCTGAGAGAGTGAAAACCCAGGGTTTAAGTCACCATCTCCCCCCACACCACTGTGGCATCTCACTGTACCTAGACATGGAGTAGGACACTAAGCCTGGATTCCCTCCCTGGCATGACCTGCAGTCAGTGTCCAGAGATAACATTTAATTTGGCAGTTACATGACCTGCCTCTTCCCACCCTTTCTCCCCAGCCCAGGGGACATCACATTTCTATCATATCCATGGCCATTCCCACAAACACCAGGCTGCAGGAGGGCCATGGAATGAGGGGACTTCAGGCACAAGGATTTTTCCTCTCTCCCTCCCAGCTGAGATGCCTGCAGAAGCGCAAGAGCACTGTGCATGCAGAGCCCATTTTCCCAACACGTGAGCTTGTATCACCCCTACCATTGACATTGGGATGGCAGAGAGGTGGAAAGGACTTACTCATCCTGCAGCTACTGACGTTCTGGATGCCAGACTGCAGGCAGGGGCAGAAGCCTTCGTTGGGTGGATAGTCTGTGCCATTGGCAAAGAGAGTTTTCGGTGCCACGAAGCGATAGGTGGGCACACCCTTGAACTTCCCGGACTGCTCATACACAAGTGTCATGGATCTGGAAGGGTTTCAGTGGAGAAGGATCAGGATTAGCCAACAGGCTCCCAGCCCAGAACCAAGCTCTTATCTTAGGTGGATAAGATGCAGTTGACATGTAACTTAGACTTTGAGATGAAGATAAACACTCAGAGCAGGGCTTTGGATGGGGAATGAGAGTTTAAGCCACTTGCTTTCCATTATTTTAAGCAGAAATCGAGCTCTGGTCAGGACTAGTTATGGAGAGAAACCACAGGCTTAGAAGTCTGTTTGCCATATCCAGCAGAGATTTGTTTAAAGGCACATAGTAATTCCCAGGGCTGCTCTCCAAGAGATAATACCCCCTTTGTGCAGGCCTTGGCTCAGAGGTAGAAGTGCTCTGTTATAGGGATGGACACCAGCTAAACCTCTTTTGCAGGACAACTCCAGCATACAGGCTGTCCAGGGGAGTGGAAAATTTTACCTTATGAACTACATTATGCAGCAAGATTCTTTGTGATATAACAGGCTAGTCATGTTCTGCTGCATTATTGCTACCAGCCAGCCAGGGGGGGACAAAAGTTTCCAGGAGGGAAGTTTGCTTCCTTCACACATGCTCCTTTAAGTGAGGCTTGCAGGGATGCAGACAGCCTGGGCAAGCCTGGGGGGATGCTTATTTGTTCCAGCTGCCCTCTGACACCAGGACAAAGGATGAGGAATTCAGGGGATGTTCAGCAGATGTACATGCCTCTTGGCTGTGCTCACCTTCCAGCAAGAAGGCAGAGGCTGCTGCAGCACATCAACAGGTTAAAGTCTTGCCTACCCTGAGGGGACATCCTGAGAGTGACATCTCAGCATCAGCTGTGCTTAATGTGCAAACAAAGGAGATGATCCTTCCCATGCCCTGCCCTGCCCACAGCTGCCTGCCCTGCAGCAAGGCAGATATGCTCCTACTCAACTGATTTTTGTGAGTCCTTTCTAACCAGCTGTGCTAACAGTAGCCAAGATAGAAACCTGGGGAGTACAGACAGTGAGAAAACCAAGCCACTTTCTCCACAGCACCACCTGTGCTAACAAGAAACCAGGCTTAGTTTTTTCCAGTTCACTTTGTGTCTTGCCTGGAAACATGCTCAGATCCCTAGAAGATCTCTGTAGCCTTACAAAAACAGGCATGGGCATTTCAGCTTTGCTTACCAAAAAAACTTCCGTATATGTCCTTGGCTCCACATCATTTTGGTATTTGCTGATGTCCCTGTGTAGAGGAATTCCTGCACTAACACTTGGTTCAGCTGACTTTGCTTGTTCCATGGAAGAGGTCATTGTTCTCTATTCAACATGAGCACTTGCTTGTTTTGCAGCACTATCTACAAAGTCTGAATTAACATTATCTTACCTAAGCTGAGGACAAGGTTTTGTTTCACCAGCTGCCTCCGGCCTCCCCTCCTTCCAGCCTCAGGGAGTTTCCACGCAGGCAGGCTCTGCTGGGTACTTTAACCCCTGTGTGATCACCTAAGGTCAGGGTGTCTTACACAAGGACACACAAAGAAACCCCAGCAGCCTGGAAATGGTAGCACAAGGTCCTCTTTTTCCTACCCCCATCACATCTCCAAGCATCTAGTCAGCTGACACAGTTCCCCAAATGGTTAGAGGTGGATTTCCTGACCACAACTCTTACTTCTCCCTCTTGCCTCCCACATCTTATCTAGCTGCTTATTTTCTACTGATTCAACATGGGCAACTTAGATTTCTCCAGTGATCTGGAAGGTATTTATGAATGCCACAAGCCATTGCTAGTAAGACAACTACACTGTTTGCCAAGCTCAGACACTGCCACGCTGCACTGCAGCTGAACTTTATCTCCAGAAACAAAGCCCAAGCCCTCCGTGTCACTGCACAGGTGCTCTGAGTGCATGAGACTGCTCCTGTCACCCACACAGGGACAAGCTGGCAGCTCTGGCCTCACCTGCAGGCATCAGGGCTGTAGAACTCCAGTGATGTTGGGGGCATGAATGGTGGCCACATCTCCCCTGAGGTTCCGTTGATCATGTTGCACTCATTGCTCCGCCAGTACTTCGTCTGTGGGGCAGGTGGAGAGAAGGGCTCAGAACAAGAAGTTTGCTGGACAGTTGGCTCCTGCCTCTGCATGGGACATCCACCACTCTACACTGCTTGGAACAGCAACACTGAAGAGCTTCCAAGATCTTTTCCCATTCAAATATCTGCCCAATAAATGGAAAACCAGGACAAGATCCCACTGTCCCAAGTGCGGCTGATCTGTAGATTCAGTTGATTTTAGTCAAGAATGGAATTCCATAGGGGAAGAATAAGCACCCCTTTAAGAAGAACATTTAAATACCACCTCAAACACAGGCCACAGTCAACCATTAGGAGCAACCAGATTCATCAGCATTTTAAGGGAGGCCAAGAGATAATGATGATGACCTGAACTTAATGCTTCATGACAAGCCTCTTGTCATAGGGCTGCCCTCTGACAATTGGAAGCAGAAGCTGCAGCAGTTCAAGTCCCATAGAAACCTGCCCTCAAACCTACAACCCAGAGACACAACAGCACTGAGAGCTCTGTTGACCTCACTTTAGGTCAGGCATTGCCCCATATTAGAGGTTTGCTGCCTGACACTTACCTTCTTTAGTCCATTCCATGACTCCACCATGTGAACTCTACTGATGTCCTTCATGCCTGTGTTCACTGTGAACAGTCCTGAATGGGAGTTGTTCATCTGCAGAGATAACAAACTTAACATTTAATCCATTATATGCAGCAAGGCTGCCACGTGTTACTGACTTTGCACACTTCATCAGGTCTAGAGGTGCCTCACACTGGAAGCTACCAAACTCATTGATTTCAATTGCCAGCAACAGCTTCCAAAACAAGCATTTCTGCCTAAGGGGGGAAGGAAGGCAACCTTAACAGTTTGTAAGGGAGACAGCCCAGACACTCAATCCCAAGACCAATATTGCTGTGATTTTAGTCCTCCCAAGCAACAGTTTACTTACCTGTAGAAATAAACCAAATTTTCCCTCGAAAGGGATGAGGCCAGGAACAAGACTATTTATTCTGTCTATAAGAGGGTCATCATAGCCCCACATGATCTCCCCCACCGTCCGGTTCATGAATGCCTCCTGTTTCAGGCCAGCCAGGGCTGCACTCACTACAAGCTTCATGAAGTTTGGCAGGTTTTCCATCATTACAGCTGCTCCCTGGGAAAGGAAACAAAACTCTGAGGTGAGAGCCCCATCGTTACAAAAGAGGAAGCAAAGCATTTTCATTGCTTAGCAAAGTCCTTCTGCTGCACTATCTACAGCCCTAGATAAATCTTTCAAGCAAACTGAGGTTCACCACTTATCCCCAGTTTGGGAAGAAAGCAGTTAAGGGCTGAAGGGCTAAATTTGCTCAGAGGACACTCAGACCAGGTTGCAGTCTTGAGCCAAGCTGCTTTGTCAGCCCTTCCACACACTCTGCTTTTGGGAGGGTAACAACCCAACATGACAACCAACACCCAGAAAACAGAAACCCTCATTTTATAAGCCTGACCATGTCAAGGCTTGACTAGCCTTAAGCCCTAGAAGAAAGCAAGCTTTGAGTCAGCACCAACCAGCATCGCCCTCCCCACAAGCTCTGAAGTTGGTACCCACTGAGGGAGCAAGTTCTTACCATCATCAAAATGTTTGGCACAACAATGTACTCTTCTTCACTGCCGTTGGACAAGTGTGGCTGGAAGAAGAGTCTCCGGTACTCCAGGAAGGAGACGGTGTCATTGTCATGGAACGTGATATTTGTTTTATACCTGTACTCTCTGCAAAGACATGGGAGAGACCACGAAAAGGTTCCCACACTCAGTGCTCCTCAACACCTGTGGAGCAAGGACAGGGTGCACAAGCCTCTGCTTGCTTCTGAGGAGCATAGAAAGGAGATCAAGCCCCAGCAAGAAGCCATGGGACAGCAGGGGAGGCAGCATGGTGGGAAACAAGTCAGTGCCACCTCACAGCCTGACCAGGGTTAGGGTCTAGCAGGAGACAATGGCAGTGTGGGAGTGAGGCCTGCCTGACAGATGAGATTCTGCTGCAACTTGCAGACACCAAGAGGTCCTTCCTAGCTGATGAAAAGTCTGAGGCAAAACAATAAGTCACTTCTAGCACTTCGCCTACAGATGCTGAAAAGCCCAGCCCTATCAGAGAGATGCCCAGATAAGCAGACCTGCACCAACCCACACACCAAAACAACCTGCAAAACAGAAGAGGATCAAGAAAGCCCCACCAATGAGGCCACATTGATTTGATCCAGAGCTTCTTGATGGCTCCAAGATTCAGGGCAGCTCAATTCTTGGTGCAGCATCATGGCTTTCCTGCTTTTCAGGCTTTGGGCCATGCCATCTCCTGCACACTGCCCAGCACCACTGGGCTCTATGCCATGGGGGTGGCAGAGCCTCAGGGGGCTGCAATACTCCCCAGTAGCACAAGATTGTCCCAAACATCATGAGCCTGTTCCAGCTCCAGAGGGAGCTGAAGCTCAACCCACCAGCAAAAACAAAGTCCTTTATTGTAGAGCCTCTGTTTTACAGCCCACATTAGGGAAGGACACTAATCTTGCTCAGCACACTAATAAGCTTTGCCCCTTTGTTTATTCTTATTTATGGTTAGTGAAGCCTTTTCAGCAAGCCAAGGGACTGATGGGGTCACAACATACAGAACCCACATGGTCTGGTGTGACCCAGCCAGCCCAGGGAAAACAAGGGCATATCCATACTGCCAGGTTTCCTCCCAACACTACTCAAACAGCTTTGGATTAAACCAGTAATCTTCCCACATGAGCTTGCTTAGGCTGCTGACCTAAGTTTGCCTACATGTGTAGACACCAATGTGTTGAATATTGTTACTCATGGGCAAGTTCACACACTCAACATCAGCCATTACTTCACGTTTCAGGTCCAGAAAAGTATGTGGGGCTTCAGCACCATCCTCAGCCACGGCAAACAGACCCAGCCTTGCTGTAGGTGGGCCTGAGCAAGTTTCAGTGCTCCTACCAGTTTTCATAGCCAAAGCATTCCCATTAGGCAGATCTGGGTCTCATGTTAGGTAAGAGGTCTTAAGCCAATCCATGAAGTTTGATATCAAGGTGACTCCAGCTCTGGAGCTGGACTCTTAAACACACAGTGAAGATGAAACAAGTCAACTCTGAAGAAGAGGATTGCCCACCACCCCCCCCCATGCCTATGTTTGTACTGTATCAGCCCAGGTGTGGCTGCCCAACAAGTCCCAGCACAGGACTGAGCTCCACAGCTCTGTGAAGCACAGACCACCCTTACCACCCCAGGAACCAGAGATCCTGCTTGTGGCTGCAGCAAGATCACATCAATAACAGCACATTTGGGTCACCTTAAAATCCCCCCCCACTAGACTCACACCAGTATGCTACTGCCATGTCCTCCTGCCAGAGGAGTCAGCCAGAAGCCTGGCAGGCAGCAGGGTGGTCAGGCTCACACCTAGCTGGAACACAAGTGGTACCTGACCTGTAAACGTAGGGTCCGCGCTGGTTCAGTGCTGGCTTTGCTCCACGGAGAACCTCCTTGGGGTTCAGCACTTCAAAGAAGTACACAGACATGTAGAAAGGAACAGGAATGTCTTTCCACATGCTGAAGGAGATGCTGCTGGGGTCGATCCTGACATTCTGCAGGGAAAAAAAAAAAAAAAAAAAAA
>NW_009953217.1:660203-663685 GCF_000747805.2 Chaetura pelagica
GCGGGGGGGGTACCCCGAAATTTTGCGGGAAAAAAAAAAAAAAAAAAAAAAAAGGGTAAGGAGACACAACCCCCTTGGATTCAGTGGCTGCACTTAAACACATCCATCCACAGCTCCACGTCAGGCCCAGCCAAAGGCAGCAGTTCTAGCAGGGGCTCTCCAAAGGATCCAGACATGTTATGCAGACTGAAATCAAGCCAGAAGTAAACCAGGAACTCTTATGTAAGCAGAAACATCAAGTTCATGCCACAGGATGTCTGTGGGCTTATTTATTCAAGCTCAATTTTCCAGATCCTACCCACAGGATTTTGAATCTGTTTTGATGTGCTGGAGGCTCACTCTGTGCTGGATAAACCAGCACTGAATTATTCACAGCTCTGCATGTTTGACCAGCCTGGCACAAACAACCCTGTCCCCAAGGCCCCTGCTCGTCCGCCAGGTTTGGCAGCTCTGTACAGTGGGAAGCAGCAAGGGCTGGGAGAGGTGGCACACCCATCCACACAGCTGCTTGGGTACCAGCAGGGAGGGCCCACCAGATTCCAGAAAAGCAGATAGGGAACTGAGATTGTGACCCAGCTGTGTCCCAACTGCACCAAGCAGGACACCTTTGCCTCCTCTCAGCTGCCATCCTGCAGTGACTCATGGTTGGTCATGAGGCAGGTCAAAGGGAACACACAATTGTGGCTTCCATATCACTGTCCCGTTTGCTGGGAAATACCTGCAGGAGCCCAAATGCAGCTTAAGCCTTCCCCAGCTCCCCAGCCCAGGACCTGACATCTGGCCGCATCTGTCTCCACTCCTTCCCTGCCTCATGGACAACAGCCTGTTCCTTCCTGAGCATTTATTTTGCGCGTGTTCCGCCACAATCTCTGCTTCCTCTACAAGCACGAGCCCTTTCCCTCATTATGTAACCCAGGCAGCTTATGGAAGCAGGTCTGATCCACTAACTGCTGAAGGGCTGTGGGCATTGTCCCACTGCAGCTTGGCAGCCCCACAACTGCTCTCCTGCCCAAGAGCAGCTTGAGCCAACCATGCACGTATTTGCTGCCACAGGAGGCTGAAAAGAAAAGCTGCTGGAGGCTTCCTTCAAATACCCTGTCTTTCTGTAGCCATTTCACAGCAAGGCTGTGCCACCCACAGGCAGCAGGGCTCGGCAAATCCCTGCTCCTGAGCCTCCAACTGAGTCTGAATAGCAACATCTGCTTTCCTTTACTTGCTTATTCTGCCTTGCACTCCCTAAATCCCTTACTGGATATGCATTTATTCATAATATATGTACCCAGTCAGATGGAGCCACACTCCAGCTCCCTGCAACCTTTCTCAGTCCTCTCCCAGCTGGGCACAGCAGCTCAAAGTGCTCCACAGATGCTGTTAAGCAAGACCTACTTAACAGGGTACCCTTAGGATTCAGCTACTTGTAGGTTAAAACAAATAGAGTCATGTTTGAAATAAAAATAGAGTATTTTTCACTTAGATGGGTTACAAAGTATCACTGAGAGGTCTGATACCCCTGACCACACTCATTCGTGTTCCTGAGGAACGGCAAGGAACTGGCTAGTGCTCATCTTTTCTCTAGATGGTCAGAGGAGCAGCAGCTCCACCAACTGTGCCCAAATTCTACATGTCCAAGAGGGAGGCTTTAGCCACCCTGCTCAGTAAAACCAAGAGTTCAGGTTTCCTCTTCAGATCAAGAGAAGCAATCATGCTGTGTGCAACCTCATCCTCCACATCCTCCCACCACCATCCTCACCACCCTGCTGAAACAGCGAGGATAGGGCTGCCAGTCTTCTGCCGGCTTCAGGCAGGACAGCACAAGAGCTCCCAGCTGGGGATGAAATGCTAAATGGCGGAGGGAGGAGTCGATACAGTTTCATTGTACTTGTATCTCAGGCAGGTCCATGGCACTCCAGGAGCTTCCAGTAAAAAAAACATCCCCAAGTTTTACAGGGACGAAGTCAGGACAGCAGCTGATGGAGATTCAGTTTTTGCAAACGGGGCAGGAGCTGGGCTGAGTCCTTGTTTTACGCCTACAGACTTCAAAGATATTCCCCAACATACAGCCTTTTTCACAACTAAGTGCTTTTCCATCTGGATACACTAGACGTTTCATGCAGATCTTGGGGAGCCAGGACTGGCAAGCCACACTTCACCTGCCTAACCTGTCAAGACCCAGCTCATCCTCTTACCCACAGCTCTGAAGACCAACCCAGGAATTTTCAGTAAGGCCCTGGATATTTCTCAACACCCTTGACATCAACACTTTTTTTTCCATTTCACATGAAGCCTCATAGGAACTCAGGACCATTTTGGTCATGCTGTAGATACGGAGACTGAGGGCTCAAGATGAAGGAAGACCTGTCAAGAAAGAGGGCTGGTCTCTTCCTCATCTTCTGTTCTCCCTGCAAATTATCAGGAATGAATTAATGGCGTAGAACAAACCAAGATTGGCTAAAAAGAAGAGGGTGGAAAAGTGGGGTTTTTTCATTAAGAAATGCTGCTCTTGTTCTGCAGGGGCCACTCAGCCTTTTCTTTGCAGGTCCCAACTCCTGATGTCCACCAAAATGGACAAAGCTTGACTTCCACTGGCTTTGCCCAGCCAGCAGCACTTCCACAGGATACATTTAAGTAGCAGTTTGTTCCTGGCAGAGACTTTGTGGCACATGTAACCACAGCCACATGAGATACTTATTCATCTCTTTCATCAAAAGCACATTTCCAGGTGCTTCCCTGGGCAGATGCAAGGCTTGGAGAGATGCCCAGGCAGGGTACACTTCTCCTTTGGGAGAGGGGAGAAAAAGGTTTGGCTAAATGCGGGAATGGACCAATTGCTTCATTGCAATTGAGCCCATTCATTGCTTCATTGCAACTCACTGCGAGGACTGGAGCACTGGCTCCCGGGACTGTGTGGTGTTAACTGAACAGACCAACACCTCCATCCACGTTTTACTGTGGGAGACAAACACCCCTTCAGCCTCACAACCTCTCCTGTGGATAAAACAGGCCTTCAGAGAAACAACTCTTTAGGTTTTTGGTCTTGGAGGAGAGGATGACTTGGGGTTTGCTCCATGCACAAGGCTCCTTCAGAGCTCTCCTGCTCATCATCTGTCCCCTTTCCAGAGCACATCTGAGCCCAGTAGTCTGCACCCCTATGTATGAAAAGAGCAACTCAAGGAACAGCTAGTGCTGCAGGTAAAGGCAGTAGGGGCAGGAGAAAGCCCAGCCACCAGCTCTATCCCCCCAAGCCAGAGGTGAGAGCCCACGCAGCCCAGACACGCTCGCTGTGACCGAGGGTGGAACATCCCAAGCCCCCGGTGAGGCTGTGAGGCTCCAGCACCACCGTTACCCCTGCACCTTGCCCCACGCCCCGGCTGCCCCCCAGCCCCACACCGAGCCCCCAGACACACCCGGCTCCCCAACCCCCACGCACCAAACGCGCACCTCACAGCCACGCACCCCCCACCCAAAATCCCCGGGGGGGACCT
>NW_009953217.1:663873-667604 GCF_000747805.2 Chaetura pelagica
GGGGAGGCGGGAGGGGCTGTGGAAATGGGAGGCGGGGCCCGTCAGGCTGTACAAACAGCCATTAATATGTAAATAGATACATAAATAGATGAAATATGTAACTATGGGAAATATGGACGTGTATTGAGGTCTATTAAGATATATAATAGATTAAAATGTAAGTAGATAAAAAGTGATACATTGATAAAAATATCTGGGTTGCATCAAAAGCAGCGTGAGCAGCAGGTCGAGGCGGCCACGGGCTGGACACCCAGGGCTCAGCCCCAGGGTCTCCCCAAGGAGAAAACATCCATCACGTCCTTCTAACCTGCCTCTGTTTTTCCAAGGAATTGAATCTTCAGGTGCATCTGAAGTGGCCCCGAATAAAAGCCTGGTTGAGACTCATCCCTTGAAAGTGAAGTCAGCAGTAAATAAGAAACAAAGGGCAGAGACAATTTTGTGGCAGCCTCCCATAAATAATTACACGTATCATCCCACCATCAAAAGCATCAGTTGATCTGAGCTGAAGGGCCTCAGAGCCGCAGTGTATCCACTTGCAAAATGCCACCTCCATGACCTCCAGGCACCACAGGAAGACACAAGCCCACAGCTCCCACCCAGGGCAAGGCCAGGACAGCAGAGAACCTCACTTCACCTTGGTGGAGCACTTGTATTTGTGTCTTTACAATTACTTATGTGTGTTTGTATTTTTCATTCTAGACTTTCTCCTCGGTTGCTGCCTTTGTCTCAGGTCAATCCTGGCTGGTTCCCCATGGCAGAGGGAGCTGCTGGCCATGCCGTTTGCCTACATCAACACCTTCAGACTCTGCACAAAGCAGTCCTGTGTTTTCCTTTAAAACACCTACTGAGAAAAAAAAAAAATCCCATAAAACTCCAATAAACCCAAGTAGCATCCAGGACATACCCTGAGGCACCATGGGACAGGGGAGCCCTGTGAAGCAGGGCAGCAAGTACTTTATGGTTAGAGCAGAAGACACCTCTAATATTTACCAAATGCTTTCCCATTTCCACCAAACACTGCTGCTCTGGGGGCTGTCCCACCAGGGCTGTGCTCTCTGCTCCCAGGTGCTGCACTCTGGAGTGTTTGCACAGCCACCAATAACAACCGCCTGGAGCTCATCACCTGGGATGACACTCAAGGCTGTTCCACATTTCCACAGCATCACAGTTTTGAAGTACAGCAGGGTAGGGGTTGGTTTCATTTTTCATTGAGGCATGAAGGCATAAAATAGAAGGAATTCTTTAAACCAGCACTACTCGTGCAGGCTGTTGACACCGAGTGTCCCCTTGCTCTCATGCAACTCTTCCCCCTCAGTGCTCAATGAACCTTCAAATCAGAACTATCTCCAGTTATTTATTCCAGTTTGGTTTTTTTCCTTTGGATTTCCTTTGGAACATTGCAAAGGGAAAGTTTTGCAGGTGTGCAGAGAAAGGAGCTATGGTAACATGATCTGGCTGTGGCTTCCTCTGTGTGCAAGAGCTTCCTGCATGCCAGAAACACCCAGCCCTGAACTGGGTCAGGCACCCACGGACAAGAAACTCCACTGCAGCACACCCAGAACTGCTGAAGAGCTGCACAATTAATTGCTGCATCGATTCAGATGACTCAAGAGGGACTCAAGAGGCCTGAGGAACCATACAAGGAGGAGTTTTCTTTCTATTTGTTGAGGGTTCCACCACTCTCTTAATCAACTGTCAGTGTTCCTGGGTCACATCCTGCTATCCCACCCTTCCCAGTGCCAGACCAGGTCCCACTGGGGTCATTAATCATCTGAAACATCCATTTCACCTCCCACCACATCCCCTTCCAAAGGCAGGTGGCATCACCACTTTGGGACATCTGGGGTGTTTTACTTCTTCAGCCTCCCACCCCTTTCCCATTTCCTTACCCCAGCACAGCTCCCTTACCTACTCATGAGATCCTGAATCTGCACTTCAGTGGAGACCTCCCTTTAGTCAGTGTTTTTACAGCATATGGGAACTGCTCCACATCTGCTTCAGCTCATGAACTCTGCATTTCCATTGAATGCAGACAGAATGAGAGCACACTCCAATTAACTTTAAGAAAATTAGTACATCTGGAATGAAATTTGCTTAATATACCTTTGAAAAAATAGTCTACCTTACAGCTGGATGACAATTCATGCTAGGCTGAACTTCTCAAGCTGTTGGTACAACAGTTGCAGGATCAGCAGAGCTGTTCTGCCCAGCAGACGTGCTGGAGGTGGCTGCTGGCTCAGGATCAGCTTGTCCTTTTGCTGCTGCTGCTCATGCAAAAACAGCGGGGGCAAGACCAGTAATTACTGGGCACAGCAGCATTACCAAAGCCTCCCAGTTTCACGTTACATGTGCACTTACACAACCCCAACAGCTGCGTAACATCTGCAGACTGGCACCGAGCTCAGCCAGGGCTTCAGCTCCCGACAGGAACACTTACACAACAGCAGGGAACCACGGCAGGGATTAGTGGCACTGGTCTCACGTGTAGCCCTTGTGTAAGGCTGTTTTGCAACACCTCTATATACAGAAGCTGGCTAATTAAAGTTTATTAGGTAGTTACAGCTGGTTAGTGCTATAAACAGTTTTTCATGTAACTGGAAACATGCACTTTTGTGGATGCAATAGCTTTATTGGATGAACAAGTGCAGAGAAACTTTTACTTTGGAAGCAAACAACAACTGGCCAGTTCAGTTACCACCCCGCAGGCGCAGCACAAGATGGAGGGTGGATTCCTTCTGGATGTTGTAGTCAGACAGGGTGCGCCCGTCTTCCAGCTGCTTGCCAGCAAAGATCAGCCTCTGCTGGTCGGGGGGAATGCCTTCCTTGTCTTGGATCTTGGCCTTGACATTTTCAATGGTGTCACTGGGCTCCACCTCCAGGGTGATGGTCTTGCCTGTCAAGGTCTTCACGAAGATCTGCATGCCACCCCTCAGACGAAGCACAAGATGCAGAGTAGACTCCTTCTGGATGTTGTAGTCAGACAGGGTGCGCCCGTCTTCCAGCTGCTTGCCAGCAAAGATCAGCCTCTGCTGGTCGGGGGGAATGCCTTCCTTGTCTTGGATCTTGGCCTTGACATTTTCAATGGTGTCACTGGGCTCCACCTCCAGGGTGATGGTCTTGCCTGTCAAGGTCTTCACGAAGATCTGCATGCCACCCCTCAGACGAAGCACAAGATGCAGAGTAGACTCCTTCTGGATGTTGTAGTCAGACAGGGTGCGCCCATCTTCCAGCTGCTTGCCAGCGAAGATCAGCCTCTGCTGGTCGGGGGGAATGCCTTCCTTGTCCTGGATCTTGGCCTTGACGTTCTCAATGGTGTCACTGGGCTCAACTTCCAGGGTGATGGTCTTGCCAGTCAGAGTTTTCACGAAGATCTGCATGCCTCCCCTCAGACGCAGCACCAAGTGCAGGGTGGATTCCTTCTGGATGTTGTAGTCAGACAGGGTGCGCCCGTCTTCCAGCTGCTTGCCAGCAAAGATCAGCCTCTGCTGGTCGGGGGGAATGCCTTCCTTGTCCTGGATCTTGGCCTTGACATTTTCAATGGTGTCACTGGGCTCAACCTCCAAGGTGATGGTCTTGCCAGTCAGGGTCTTCACGAAGATCTGCATGTTTCTCTGGAAGGAGGAAGGTCACTGCAGGTTAGCGATGCCCATGGGAGGCTGCAACAAGGCCGCTCTGCAGGCGCCCACCCCGAGGCAGCGCCCAGGGCGGCTGCGCCCGGGGCCGGCCCCGCC
>NW_009953217.1:668028-669851 GCF_000747805.2 Chaetura pelagica
GGCGCGGCGGAGGAGTCAGCACGTGGGGAAGCGATACGTGAGCCGAGGTCGTAGGGGGTGGCAGAGGGAGCGCGGGCAGAGCCCGGCGGGGAGCAGGACTGTTCTGGAGTGGGGCTGTTGTGCCTCAGCATTTGGAGCTACTCCCGGGCCTAAAGCTTCTTGTCGGGATGTAAATCCCCGTCTTTGTGTCCCAGTTTCAAAAGCACCTCCTTGATTTTCCCGTGAGGGGCATCTCTGCCCGCGGGCCTGGCTGAGGGCAGCTCTGAGGTGCCTGTGGGGAGAGGGAGCTGCTTTTTTTTCAGCCTGGAAAGGCCTGTTTCTGTTCAGGAAGCCTCTGATGAGCTTCAGCAAGGCAGGGGGAGAGCAGTGGTGAGTGGGCACGGGCCCAGGCAAAGGCTGCAGGCGGGTTGGTGGGGGGAAAAAGGGCTGAAGGGACTCGGGTACCTCCCTGCAGCCCGGGGGGAAGGGAGGGGAGGCCTCAGCTTTGTGCTTGGTTTGCGGGGAACCAGCCTCTGTTTTCCTGCCACGTGGAGCTTTCCCAGGACGGGGAGACCCCGAGGAGCATCTGAGCTGCTGGTGCCTTGAGTTGGTCTTAGAACTCAGCACTGCACTAGTGACATCTCAAACACCCAGCGCGTTTGGCTGGGGACAAAAAAAAAAAGGCACATAAGTCTTTTACTCTCTTCTCAGGTTACACTCGTGCTGAGGGGCTTGTACCGTGTGCGAGGAGAGGTGTGGAAACATAAAGGGTTGGAAGAGCCTCTCCCATTTCAGTCTGTCCTCATCTGAAGGTGAATGAGAATGGTAAGATGGTTATTTAGGTACAAGGTGAGCCCTGGCAACCAGTCTGGAAATGGGTGGTGAGGCAGAAGGCAGGGTGGTCTGTGACAAGATGGTTTCTGGCAGGAAGGAATGGAGATGACTCCATCGAGCTGGGGCAGGCAGCCTGGAGCATCCTGGAGGAGCTGGTGCCTGGAGTCTGCACCCAGTGCTGGAGCAGCACAGCCAGGTCCTACTGCCACAGAGTCCCCATCTCCCCAGGCTTCTGTGCAGGACGGACTTCCCTGCACGGGAGGGGCTTTTCCATGGACAAAGCCCCTCCGTGTGTCCCCAGCCCTGCACTAGCCCCCCTTGCTATGATTTTCAAGACAAGCTTGGTCCTAACAGACTGTGAGCTGACAGATACACTGGGAAATCCTGGTTTCCTGGTAAGGTGTAAGGAGCATTTCAACCGTTCTGGCAGGGATTGTCCCTCTACCTCTGCCCCTGCTCGGCTCTCCCTGCCAGGGGGAGCTGGATACGCTGTTGGTAACTGAACAGAGCAGGAAAATCCGCTGGTCACGGGGTAGATAAAAGCTGTTTCAAGCTGTAACAGGGCTTGGGCATTTGATCCCGAGCCAACTGCAGGCTTTGCTGGTGCTGGGCAGGGCTGCCAGGCCCGTGTCCCCCTGTGCTCCGGGAATTCCCAGACACCAGGATCTGGATGGAGTGTCTGCACAGTCCTGAGGAGAAACCAGGGACTAAACACACAATCCATTTTGTGACAGTAAGAAACCGTGGGTGTTTCTGGGCGGTGCAGGTTGCTGTCGTTTGGGAACCCGGGAGGAAATAAGTCAGAGGGGAGAAAAAAAAGCAAAAAAACCCAGAAGTTGTGGCGTTATTCCCGTGGAGATGCCGGGGATTGAACCCGGGACCTCATACATGCAAAGCATGCGCTCTACCGCTGAGCTACATCCCCGTGCCCGGCGCTGCCCGCCCTGCCCGCCGCACAGGACCGGCCCGGCCCGCCCGCGGGGCTGCGGGAACCGGGACGGCAGCGGGGG
>NW_009953217.1:670741-687225 GCF_000747805.2 Chaetura pelagica
TTTTTTTTTTTTTTTTGTCCCAAATACTTATATTTTCCTTTATTTTTTTTCTGTCCTCTTTCCCGCACGGAGCACCTGGAGCAGTCCCAGCTAAGGCTCAGGCTGCAGCTGGAGCTCCAGTCACGCACGAAGGAAGGTCGAGAAAGGTCTGACCAGTTTTGCTTGTTGCAACCTCCCGTGTGGAAAAAACACTTTGCCCAGCCAAGAACTAGACACATTTATTAGAGTTCATATGACTAATATAGTCCAAAGAGAAACTTCTGATTATTTAAAAAAAAATATGTAAAAATACAATGGATAAAATTATCCAAACTTTGATATTACAAGATACCAGGGAAGCAGCCAGTAGGGTTTTTTGGGAAGAGAGGGGGCTTCCCAGAAAACCAGAGTCAGCCCTAGTTCTCTTGCAGAAAAGCGTCTCTAAGAGCAAGTCCATCTGTGCCAGAAGAATTCCATGGAAATTCAAGCTCTGGAAATGTCTTGGAGGAGTCCATCAGGAGCAGGGTCAGGAACCTCCCAGGGCCACTGGTGGCCAGTGCTGGGCCAGGTCATCCCGCAGAGCTTCAGGGACCCACTGGCCATAAGCTGCCAGCAAATCTGGAATGGAAGGCAGGAGCAGTGAGGTGGCTGCAGGAGCCAGGGACAGGAATGGTTCTGCTGAAAAGACAAGGTCCTGTGGCCCCTGCCTGCTCCCAGCAGGAACCAGCTTCCCAGCAGAGTTGGAGCTGGGACAGCTGCATGCAGATGTGAGAGCACTGAGTGTGGGGCAGTTCCCATGGAAGCCACCACAGCATCACTCTGCTGCTGCTCCTGTAAAGAGCTCTGATCATAAACAAAACCCATTGGACCTGAGGGGAAAAAATATTCCTGTGCCCAGGGGCAGAACCATCACAGTCTGATTCTTCAAAAGCCCCAAGCCAAGCATTTAACTGCAGGATTATTAGTATTGTAGTATTATTAGTTGTCTTATTAAAATACAAAAATAATTGTTGCTTTCTTAAAAAACTCCAGTTCCAAACACAGAGCATGACTGCACCTGGTAAGAAAGCAGCAAATATTTGGAGTATATCAGGTGATATAATCCATTTCTTAAATTATAATTATAAATTAAATAGTGCTCAAGGTATCACCTCTGACTCACAATCCATTACATCCATAATCCACTTACATTTAGGATTTTTCTTCCATGCAGCCAATAAAGCATCACGATTGTCACATTTTTCTGCAACCAGAGCCTGCAGGAGGGATTCTGTCCTGGGCTGGAGCCTAAATCAGTCCAGAATAAAATGGTGCAGAAAAACAAAGTTCCTGAGTGCAGCTCAGCAGTGTGTCAGTGTTCAGCTCAGCCCTTGGGATTCATCCTCTGCCTGTTTTTAGGAGGCTAAATGCAGGTGATGACATCCCTGGCTCTGCAGCTGATGGTAAAGCTACAGAGAAGCCCCAGGTCCCAGTGCTGAGCACTGGAGTGATCCAAAAAGGAAATATTTTTAATGGTGGAGCCCTCAGATAACAATTTGTGGCACCATTTTAACAGTCTTTCCAAATCTTCTACCAGCTCCATGAAAACTCACCGATTATTCTGCTAAACAGGACACTGGGCGGACACAAGGGAGGCAAAAGCTGACAGGCCTTCTGAGGGTCACAGCTCTAGAAATGCCACCAAAACCCCAATAAAAACATAAGTCTTTTGGAAGCCAGTTTTTAAAGAGAAGCAAAGCCTCTTCTTGCAGGTGGCAGCAGTTGGTTAGACTGGAGCCACCTGCAGAGGTCAGTGTGACCAGCAGGTCCCGTGTGCTCCTCCAGGCTGCCCTCACCATCACCCAGGTCTCCTGGGACACAATTCTTCTTGCTAAGGAAACTCATTTTCCTCTCCCTGCAGCTACAGCCCAGATCACTACCCAGAACAGCCTTCCCAGCATTGATTTTTTTTAATTTAAAAGGAAGTTAAACCCAACTTACTTGGACCAGGTCTTCAGCATTATGAGGGGGCTGGACAACAGACACTGGCTGTAAGATCTCAACTTTGCAATGACCTGAAAGGTTAGTTGTCAGAAGTATATAATGAACAAGGTGAATTAACTGTTCTGTGGAGACAAGAGTCAGGGAACTTGGACTACTGTGGATTTCTATCCCAAATCCTCCATTACCATCCCATCTCCACACCAGTCTCATCCTGGCTGGCTTGCTAGAGGACTCCTGTGCCTCAGAATGGACCAAGAGCCACAGCTTTTTACCTTTCCAAGAACAAGACTCAAACTTGGGACTTTCTGTCAACCAACTGCTGATTCTCCTGCTGGTTTGTATTTTAAAGGCATCCTCCCCCCAGCTGCAGCAAACTCCTCCAGCCACCAGCAAATTTGAGGAGTGGGCACACACACACACAGAGGAAGAAGCCACAAGGCTCATCTCCTCCAGAAACTGGGCTAAAAACCTCCTGATGACATCAAGGACATAATGCAGCTGGAAAACACTCACCTTTCCCTCCAGCAGGAACCTGGCAAAGTGTTTGTAGCGATCGATACCTTCTGGGTAATCGACCTCCACAGCAGGGAGCTGCCAACCCACTCGGTCTGGAAAGAAAGGTCTCACTGAGCCTCCCCAGCACTCAAGGAGGAGGGTACATTTCCAAGGGCGATGTGGCAACCTGGACAGCCTGGATACTGCCACCACCCAGCCAGCCTTCCTCCTTCACAGGGAGAGCAGATGGGCATCAAATGCCCGTGTCCATGGGGAAATGCTGATATTTAAATGGTTTTAAACCCTTGGCACTACTCAAACAACTGCTGAGCTCTTTGACCAGCTCAAGCTGAGCATGAGCTTTCTGGTCCAGTGACAATTTTGTCAAAAGCAGCACTGCAGTAACTACAGAGCAGCTCCCAGACAACACTACCAAGTGACACTTGTCCAGACACTTACAAAAGACACTTGGCCTGTGACATCGGACTCGGCCGGTGTGGGCACAGTAAGACGGGGGAGGGTCTTCCAGAGGCTTCCCAAAGTGGCAATATGGTGGCAGCAGGACAGGGATCCACTCAGGTTCCACTGCAGACACACCTTTAGGGAGGGAAAACACAACTGAATGAGGGACTGCTGCCAGGAGCTGCCCCTCAGCTGCAGCCCTGGGGGCACAGTGCATGGTCAGGGTCTCATCTCCACAGAGTTTCCTGTGTCTCATTTTTCAAGTCAACTGTACAGGTTTAAATCCCTTGGAGACCAGCTAAGTATGGTTGACAGGGCTGGTGCAGAGCAGCTCTTTCAGGAGCTGAGCTTTGCTACAGCCCAACCCACTAGAGGAAGAATAGACCACACCAATTTTTCCCTTGCTCCAAATCGAGGAAGCATAAGGCTCCAAATCCCAGGAGGCATGACCACTCTGTAAGGAGAGGCCTGTTACCACAGCAAGGGGAACATTCTGCTGAGGCTCTTCTGAAATCCTCACCATTCCTGCAGAACCAGCAGGGACCACAACAGCCTTACCTTTCATATACAGCTTCGTAGTCTCAACAATTTCTTGATACACCACAAACTCTGGGAGCTCTTTGAAGAGGACTGAGCTTGGATGGATGAACACTGGGTCATCCAGGAGAGCAGTCTTTAAGAAAGATTGAAGCAGAGTAAGATGAGTTACTGGTAATCCAATTTCTTGACTGCATCTAATTTCAGTCTCTCTCAGGTGTACATTTACGTGGTTTTCCTAAATGATGGAGGTATTTAATAACTCCATAATTTTTTGCTTTGCCTTTGCAAGATGGGCTAATGCTACTTCTTAGCTCATTTATAAAAATTCCTATGTGAAGACTAAGAAATTGCAACACTGGAGACTTAAAATTCTATGGAGAGAAACTGTGGCACCCCAGCACACCCAGCCTCACTACTCTGCCCAGCCAGAAGCCCAGGCTTTGCACAGCACTGTCTTTCCTGCCCCCCAAGGAAGAGGAATCCAAATCAATTCAAGCTCTTTTACCTTGTAGGCGTTTTTCCACTTTTCATCCAGGAGCTCTTCTGCCTGAACCCTCCGGGCCACGTGATCCCCCAGCCCTGCCAGCACAATCTGTCTCAAGTAAGTTGCTTGAGCTTCTGTTGGGGGCTTCATCTTCGGATCAACGTAGAGGCCAGAATCAGTGCAGACAGAGTTCACTGCGGGGAGGAAGGGGAGTTGAGATTCCACAGGAAAAAAAAACCAACAAGACAGGTTGCAACTGACAGCCCAGTTGATCTGTCAGCCTCCAGAAGAGGATAAGCACAGCAGTTCCTCTCCAAGCCCACTCACCTGCTGTTGTCAGCTGCCCCCTCAGGCGCCTGATTTCCAGCATCGCTTTGTACCGGAGCCCGTTCTCCTCACAGAAGTTTCGGGGACACCCCGCGTACTCACAGGCCCCCACTGCCCCTGGAAGAGAAGAGTCAGGTGGAGACAACGACTTCAGCTGATCAGTTGTCCTCATCACACCAACTGTGGGACAGCACTGCCGTGGTCTACACCTGCACATCACAGCCTGCGACACGGGCAGGCTGCCCAGAGAACTGCCTAGAAAATAACACTGCTGGATTTAGTCCTACAGCATGAGGAGCCTTTGGTTGTGAGAAGCTAAGGGCTCAGGGTGAGGGGAGGAGAAGGAATGGAAGGGACACCAAGATGATCAAAGGCCTGGAGCAGCTCTGCTCTGCAGACAGGCTGAGGGAGTTGGGGCTCTTCAGCCTGGAGAAGAGAAGGCTCTAGGGAGACCTTAGAGCACCTTCCAGAGCCTGAAGGGGCTACAGGAAAGCTGGGGAGGGACTTCTGACAAGAGCTTGAGCTTGTAGTGAGAGAACAAGGGGTAATGGATCCAAACTGGAAGAGGGGAGATTTAGGTTAGACATCAGGAAGAAATTCTTCCTGAATAGGCTGCCCAGAGAGGTTGTGGCTGCCACCTCCCTGGAATTGTTCAAGGCCAGGCTGGATGAGGCTTGTGCTGCCTACAATACCTAGCATCACCATGAGGTCTCCCAGCTTTTGCATCGGGCCCTGCCCAGCCCAGATCCTCTGCATCTGTGCAAACTTGGCTTTCTTCCCCTTCAGTTTGGCCGTCTCTTCCTCGCTGACTGCTGGCCTAGAAGAAGTACAAACCAGCACAGACGAATATTAAGTATTATGCTTAGGTGCAGAGAGGCCTGGCTGCAGGGGAGGCAGCAGGTGTGAGCAGGTGATGCAGCCTGTCCTGCTGCTCTCCCACCCACCTGTCAAACTCCTCAAACAGCTCCCGGACAGTCATGGCAGCAACGATGGTGATGGTGTAGGGCAGGCAGTGGTGCTGCCTGCTCAGTGCCAGCATCTTGGCATAGCGGGGGGCCACAGGGAAAGTGGCCATTATCCTGCCCAGGGGACTAATAGGGCAGCTCAGCTTTGCTGCCAGCTGCTGCTTCAGCCTGAGGGAGGAAGGGAAAAGTCACCTCATGAAGTAACTTCTTGTTTTGCAAGCCCAAGAATTTTATGTGTTTTCCCAGGTTTTGTTACGTGCTGGTCCCACAGGTTGGAGGATAGATTCCTCTCTCTCATGCAGCTCCCACCCACCATGGGGGACTCCTGGCACACTCCTTCCCTGCCCAAACACCCCCTGGGGCAGCAAAACAAATACAGGTGAACCAGAGGCTTTTAGGATGATCCCAGCCCCTGCACTAAAGCCCATTCTCAGACATGGGGGCTGAGATAGGAAAGCAGGCAGGAGGACAGCAGTGCCCCCTGCCTCAAGAACTGGTGCTGATAGGGAATTTGTGGGGGACCACAGAGATTACCTTCCTGTCATAGGGGGCTCCTTCAAAGCACCCAGAGCTATCAGCAACTCCTCAGCTGCTGCAAGGGCTTCTGCTGGAGGTGGTGTTGGAAATGGGAAGTTGATTACCTATGGACACCAGGAGAAAATGCCTCTCAGAACACACGACTGACATGGCTCCCACTCAGAAACAGTCTGAACCCAGCTAGAACTCCTGGAAGGGAGGGAAGCCCTCACCTTTGGTTATCTGTACCAAAGGAAAACATTTAGGATGTTTGCCAGGAGCGAGAGGAAAGGCCATATAATGGGAGGAAACACTTAGAACAAAAACATGAGGGAACAGAAATACCAGTGTCACCCTTTGCTGCCACGGCCTGCAGGAACCGCCCAGGGCAGGCTGCTTTAATTCTAAGTAGTGTGCTTTCTGAGAGGGCTCAAGTATCTCCAAAACACAACCACTTTTTGGACAGTCCCAGAGGGTTTTTATTTAACTACTACGAAAACAAGAAAACTCTTAATACCTAAACAAACATGTCTGTTAAGCCCTGGTGGAATTCACAGCAGTTTCTGCAATTGGCAAAACTAAAATCAAGTCCCAGGATCCAAATTTCTAACACAAGGCACAGCCTCAGGCAATGATTATAAGAAGGCATTTGTGTTTGTTTCTGGCTCCCAGGGGCAACCACTTCAGTGAGTGCTGCACAAAGAGCCAAGCCACACCTCACCTTGTCTATATTTAATGCCTTCATCTGCAGAATCAAGTCTTCTACTGGTCGCTTTGTTATTTCTGGAGCAGAAAATTTCTCAAAGTCCATGAAGACTGCTGAAGAATATAACCTAGTGGATCAGAAATGCTGCTTAAAGACTTAGAAGAAATCTTAAATGACATGCAGGAAAAATTGGCAAGAAAGAAAAAAAATATTACAGTTGTGGGTGCTATTTCCATAACCATCTGATGATTCCCATGGTTGGGGCATGTCACCTTATTGACAAAAAGCTGACTTGGCTGGGAGTGGAATCCATGTTAATCTGGCCACCACAATAAGGGTTTTCCAGCAAGAGAAAGCCCTGAGGAGCCAACCTGTCAACCTAACATCACCAGTGACAGCCCATCTTCAGCTTCACCACTCCTGTTTGAATGAGCAGACAAAACCCTGATGTTTCAAGCACCACCAGCCCCCTGTGAAAGGGGCAGCAGGATGAGGGAAGGTGTCAAACTCACGCTGAGGCTCACTGGGCTGTTTTGCTCCCTCAGCCCTCCCCGGGGCAGACAACCCACCTGTAGCAGTGTCCCGGTTCCGTGCGGCCCGCCCGGCCTGCCCGCTGGTCGGCCGAGGCCTGGGAGATCCAGGTGACTCTGAAAGATGAAACCCCCGTCATCTTGTCGTAGAAACGTTTCTTGACCTTCCCACAGTCGACCACGTATTTGATGCCTGGGATGGTAAGTGACGTCTCAGCCACGTTGGTGGCGACCACGCACAGCCTGGTGCCTGGGGGAGGAGGCCTGAATACCTGCAAGAAACAGGTGGAATGTGAAACGCGGGGCCAGCCATGGAAAACAGACTGGAAGTCCACTTGGATGGGCTGCAAAAGGATGAGAAGGCACATGGCTTTGCAGGTGAAACCCAGAAGTGAAACCTAGGATTTAACTCTTTGCCTCCAGCTCTGGAGCCTTCTCTCCAACTCAGTTAATCCCTTAAAAACATCCCCAGAGGCTCCAGGTGGAGCAGACACCAGCACAGACTCTACTCAGACACTGCTTACACCTCTGAAGCCCAAGAGGGAATGCAGGAGTCTGCACAAACCACAGGATCCTGACGGGACCCGTGGCCACCACTCACTTCCAGGGGCTGCAGGACTGACACTCTCCAGCTCTCCCAACCTGCTGAACTGGCACACCAGGGAGATCCCAACCCAAGCAAGGCTTGCTCCAACTATATCCCAACTTGCCCATTAGGCCATTCAGACCTGGATAGTCCAAGATGGAAATTTTACCTCACAAAGCACAAGTGACTTCAGGCAACAATCACACTTATCCACAAGGATCATTCCTCGTTGTGACAATAAATCCTTTACCTTTGCTTGTTGCTCTGGCGCTAGTAAAGAATAGAGCGGGAGCACGTAGAGCGGAAGGGACGAATCTGATTTCTCATCTGTGAAGAAACAAACCAGTGCTCTTAATTGCACAGTAACTCAACTTCCAGGCTTCGTCCCAGCAATGTCCTCACCAGCACCACTTCACCTAAACCCAGCAAAGTATCTGGTACAAAGCTGAAGCTGGAAAATCTTCACAGCTTTTCCATGACACAGGTCTGATGTACTATCACATCAGCTCAGCAAAGGACAACTAGCTTTTGTCACACATTCCACAGCTGACAGGGGATGCTGAGTTTTTATTTCCTAAGTGCCAAACCTTCTTCTGAGTCTCCATCTCCTAAGTCAAGGTCGATATCAGACCCTGCAACATCATCATCAGTTTCAACGTCTCTGTCTTCATCTCCTTCATCCACTGGTACAACAGAGTAATTGTTCAGATCAATTTTGGGGAGTGTCTGAGAAAGAAAGACCACAAAGCATTAAGAGGGGGACACAACCAGCACTTTTTGTTGCTTTGAAAGCAAAGCTAAGCACTTACTCCAGACACTCATTGACCTGAAGCTGATGGAGGGAGGGATTGAGTGTTTCCACTTGTATTCCAAGGCTGAGGTTCAGCACCTGGTAACTGTGAGAGTCAGTAACCCACTTTGTGCTGAGTCAAGCTTCTTCACTTGGAGGATAGTGGGGAAGGGTCCAATTTCTTTAACTCAGGCCCCTTCACCTACCAGGACCCAATATCAGCAGACAGTGTATCTAAAACACCAACATCTCCTGCTAACAAAGTGCCTGTAGGATCTGGGCAGAAGCCAAACATAACCCTTCATCACTGAT
This sequence comes from Chaetura pelagica, assembly GCF_000747805.2. NCBI lineage: Eukaryota > Metazoa > Chordata > Aves > Apodiformes > Apodidae > Chaetura > Chaetura pelagica. The sequence goes on from NW_009953217.1 coordinate 679,417, forward strand.
GCATCAGTCCCAATTTTAGGTAATAAATGGCAAGATAAGGAGCAGCCCCGGAGCCAGCAAGTCTGGAACTGCTTCCATTACAGTTTTAATGGCCAGTAGTCAATCAAAATCAGCCCATAATATCCAGGGACACATTTCAGCACTCTGCAGCTTGTAATGCAGCAGTTGTCAGTGTAGGCTTTACAACTGGATTTCTTCAAGGGGACATGTCAGCTACAAGGCTTCATGCAAGTCTAAAGCAGCTAAATGCAGCTCCCCAGGAGGACTGTTTTGCAGGGAGGCACCTGCTCCTCCCTGTCTCCTGGAGCAGTTCCAGCCAGCACACATTACCATGATTTTCTTCCGCTTCTTTGACTTCTTAAATCTTCTGATTTCTTCCACCGATTCTTCTTTGTCATCATCTCCTCCTACAAAAACAACCAGCAGAATGACTGAGCTGAGCATGGTTTCCTCTCGGAAAAGGTAGGGTGGAAGAGTCTGGTCCCACTCTCAACTTCATAGGGATTCAAAAAGTGTCACAGCAGGGAAGAAGCAAAGAAGCACAGGGGACAGCGATGATGCAAGTTCCACGTTGCAATTCCACTTAGGAACCATTGGGGACTGAGAGCAGCACACACAGTGCCTGCTTGTCTTGGGCTTTAGGAGATAATTAAGCTGACCTATATTAGAATTTGACTGTCTAACTTTCTACAGTCATTCTGGGAAATGCCACTATCCTAAACATGGTCTCCAACAAGCAGCAGCATTTCCACTTGAACTCATGATCAACAGAGTAAGGGAAGAAATGGGTTCTGGGGAACTGCAAAGCATCACACACAAACCTTTTCTCCAAACTCAAAACAGCACAAACTTCACAATCACTCATCAAAACCAGCCACAATGAGCCCTTTCCCTAACCTTTGATTTTTGGGTTTGTTAAATAAAATCTCTTATCTTTTGGGTACAAAGCCAGTTCATTTCCCAGTGAGATAAAGTTTAACAGTCCTTTGTTCTATGGCATTACCTGCAGTGCTGTTTCTTTGGAATGGAAAGGCTTTCCTTAGCCTTCTGCAGAGAGAGTGAACTTCTGCCTGGCCTGTTAGAAACACCAAAATCCCACCTGCAAGAGAAGAAATCACTCTCAACCTCAGTACTTCATCCTGGGAAGCTTCAGATGTTGCTCTTGACAAAAGACAGGTTGAATACACTGTGAAGTGACAAGCAGGAACACTGAGTTTCACTATATCTGTCTTCTGCTGCTCCCTCAGGGTAGTAGGCAACTTGCACAAGAAAAAACCTTCTAAGTAAACACACAGCATATAATTGCAGTCCCATGTTCAACTTACAAACAAACCCAACAAAACTACAACCCAGAAAACTTTGGATATGTTAAGTGTAAAGAGTTTGAGATGTTCTCAGCAGTGACCTTACCTGATGGCAACATCCGATGGATTTTACACACCTTCCTGAAGCACTCCCCACTGTAGTCATCCAGGGGGGTTTTCTTGTTAAAATGAATGGTTACAGGGAATTGTCTTGCATCTACCTAGAGAAGAAACAGAAAGCAGGGTTTGTTTGCTGTTTTAACTCCAGCATAATCATTACAGCTTCCATGGTAGGAGTAGAAAAGCTCAGCCTGTGTTTTCTGTTCAACTCTTGTTTTGGGTAACCTACAAAACCCCAGACCCACAGAAGTTACCAGCATTGTCTATCCTGAACACCACAAAACCATCAACATGGATTGAAGGCTTTCTAGTTTTCCTGAACTGTAACTTACAGTTTTTCAAGATTATCAGATTCTGCTCAGCCAGTTTTCTGATAAAAGTGGAAAGAAAAACACCAAGTCCCAGAAGAAACAATGCTCTAAACAAAACAGCTATTTTTAAATTGATAGCTGAAAGATTTCAGGACCAACTGGAAAGATTACAGTAAGATTGTTTAAAAACAATTTTAAACTGTTTTATGAAGGGAACCTCAGTGTATTTCAGCCGTTGCAGCTGACACAGATGCCAGCAGGGAGCACAATACCTGAATGGCAGGAGGTGTAACAGCAAACAGCCTCTTGTTCTCAGTGAAATCTTCAACCCGAAGGGTGGCTGACATGATGATCAGCTTCAGGGGCAGCCCCTTCTGCAGGGACACAATGTGTTATTCTGTGCCTGAAAGCACATGGCAGGAAAGCTACACAGCCCTAGAGCTACCAGCAGGACTGGGTATAAGTCTCTGCACCAAAGCACTCAAAATCCAAGACAACAAAAGCCCTGTGCTGAGTGGCAGAGGATTCACACAGCTCCACAGGCAGCCTAGCCGAAAATACACAGAATCCCACACTGCCAATCCTGCTGTGTTCTCTCTCCATCCAGAAGTAATGCAAAAGCAGGTGCTGAGCACTGCCCTGCAGCCCACCAGCCCCAGCATCACTCAGGGGCAAACATGTCAGGACATCTGCCCCAAAGCATCCCCTCCCAAGCACGGCTGCTCGCAGCTTATTGCAGTGCAACAGGAAGCATCCTGCTTTCTAACAGGCTGTTAATTCTGTTTTCATGTCTCGTAGCACTGTAAATCTAACATTCATTGGATATTGTCTGACAAGTTACCTGTTGGTGTTGACATGTACTATTTTTTCCTTTTTTGTAGGCTCTGAGTGTTTCTTTGATCATATGGAAAGACAGACTCATTATCTGAGTGTTATTTCACACCTTCTGACAGATTTCCATCAATTTCCATACCACAAGAGTTCTTCCTCAGAGCCTCATTGTGCTTAACATCCCCCTGCCCAGCACACCTACATGGAAATACTGCTCCTCTTACCTTGGCCCGAAGAGGCACGATGCGAGACAAGAGGCCTATCAAGATATCCGTGTACATGCTCCTCTCGTGGGCCTCGTCAATGATAACAACTTTGTACTTTGAAAGCAGAAAGTCCTGAGAAGAGAGACAGACTTCATGACATGAAGCCTCACCCAAAGCCATCTTTAAGACATCTTTAAGACTGAAAGCCTACGGAAAGCAGACTAGTTCCCAAGACTCTCTTATGTGCTCTCATCTTACAGGGATAACCTGACACTCGTGGACTTGGGCAGGACTATGAAGGGTTGAGATGCAGTTCACCTCCAGTGCTGAAAGAGCTTCTGATTTGAAAGGCTGGCAACAAATCCACACAAAGCAACTGGCCTCTCTTTGCAGCTATACAAAATACTTCCCCTTTTTATAACACTGAGGGCACCAGCTTACCTTCTGAATCTCCTTCAGCAACACTCCATCCGTCATGAACTTGATTTGGGTTTCATCTGTAACGTTGCCTTCGTACCGGATTTGATACGAAACCACCCTGTGAAGAAACACCAGGGTACCCACAAGAACAAGCACAAGGAGAAACAGAAAATTCACCCGGGGGCAGCTTTCAGTCTAACTAAGTCAAGCTTGAGGGTATGACAAGACAAAAAGCACACACCCCAGCCCCCAGCACACACAGAACACTAGAAGCTGGGATATACAGCAATGCCAGCTGCAATGATTTCACTGTTATGGGATGCTACCTCAGAGAGAGACAAACTAGGACCTCTTCCCACACCCCACCTATACCAAGTTCTTTCTAAAAAGTAACTTATAACCATCAGTAGAAGCAAAGGTGTGTCTGTGTTTTTGTATTTTTAAAGATGACCACACGGAGGAATTTGTAAGTAACCTTCCCACAGCTCTTCACCAGAGATGGAACAAACAATGTGAAAGTCTCAATTTCAGCCTATCACACACAGGAAGCATCTCACTGTTCTTCTCCTAGTAAGGTCTCAGCTTTTGTCCTCCTCACCTGTGTGACAAGTTCATCTCCTTAGCGACCCGCTGGGACATGGACACTGCAGCCACACGCCGAGGCTCAGTGATCCCAATAGCACCACCTGAACTAGAGTGGGGAAGGAAAGACAAGGAAGGGCTGTTTTAAAGAGAGAAACACTAAGAGAGAGAACAACAGGATTTCTGCACAATGCCTCTGAATTAAGAATCATTTATACAACACATAAAAGCCCACTGAATACGGCCACTACCGCTGCACAGAAAAGACCAGGTTCAGGGCAGCCGTATCAAAGGAAAAGAAGCAAAATCTGAAGTGACTGAGCTCAGTCTGAATGTTTCTATTTTTTCTGCATATAAGAGCAGACTCTTACCTGGCATAGCCAGCTTCATAGAGGAACTGTGGTACTTGTGTGGTTTTACCGCTTCCCGTCTCTCCACATATGATGACAATGGGATTCTCACTAATGGCTTCCATTATTACTTGCTCTTCAGCAAGGATTGGAAGCTTTAATCTTGCTTCCTAAAGAATATAAACCATATATTTTACTGGCACTGTTCTGTCTTTCTATCCCTTTTTGTTGTTTGTTTTTTTCCCGCCAGGATTGAGACTCATTCCCCAGCTCAGATTATAAAGTGACCCATAAAAAGAAATTCTGCAAGCTTGGTGGCTCAAAATGCTCCAAACCAACTAATATCACATTGTCCAAGAACTACAGTCACCAGAACAGCTTCCCAGAAAGCAGCTGGCAGTCCCACACTTTAACTTGTGAAACTTCAGGGTCCCTTGCGGTTATTTATCCAGCACTTCAAGCAGAAAATTAATTTCCCAGCCCTGCCTCATCTGCTCAGACACACACACAGGTTCTCCCATTGTTACAGGATGTCCCACTTACAGCAAATGGAATAAAACCACCCTGCCCAACACCAGCCTAATGAGCTAAAAGTAGCTGCACAAGGTTTTCCAGCAAAGAATGATAACAGACTGCTAAGAGATTCTTCATTTAAAACTAGAGACAAATACTTACATACTGAACCAAAACTAGTTTTCCTTCTGCTAGATTTGACGGGCTTAAGGCTCAAAAAAGCAGGGCACACTTTGCCAGAGCAGTGTTAGCAAGACACAAGGTAACACTACAGTGTCTGCAGTGACCTTGTCTGAGGGCAGATACCACCAACTCCAACCCCTTGATAATAACTTCACTGCTCACAGAGCCTCACCTGAATCTCAGGAGACCTGTCCACCGGAACAAACACCGCTGGCTTGCAAGATGGTTTGCTGGAGGCTGCCTGGCAAACTGGTGCACTAGGACCAGCTGACTGCTGCTCAGCCCCTGTCTTCTTTATGTCTTCCACTGGCTTTTCAGCAGTATCCAAACCACCAGCTGTGGACTTCTCAATTTCTTGTTTCTGCTCTTTCTGCTCCTCCTCAGAGTTACTGGGTTCTTCCTCAGGCTCTGATTCTGAATCTGAGCTCCGTTTCCTCTTATTTGCACCACCAACACTCCTGATCTTTTCAGGTGCCACAGCCTCTGGCTCCTGTATCACCCTAGAACAAAACATCAACATGTGAACCACATTTTGGTCAGTGCTCTTCAGGACCTCAAGTCAGACGTGCCTTCCATGCAAAAAACTTGCATCATCCAAAGTCACTGCCTGAGCCTGAACCCACGTTTTACTCAAATGGGAAAAACTGCTACACCTTGGGTGTTGTGCAGCACCTGAAGAGGTTACCCAGAGAGGTTAACCCAGTTCTGACAGGATCTCCACTCTTGGAGGTTTTCACAACTTTGCTAGGCAAAGCCTTGGCTGATCTGATGCCTGGATTCTGCTCCATACTGAATTTTTTTCATTTCTTCAAAAGGCACCTTTGCAGTTTCACTTATTTCAGCTTCTGTGAAAACACAGCTCTTGATAAACCCAGTAACTGTGAACCACACTAGCTCCAATGCAACAAGAAAGTAAACGTTTATTCCATGTGGTTTAGCATACTGGAAGAACAGGTGTATATAGCTGTCATCCACCCCCTTATGGAAGGGAAGACCAGTTTATTTTAACTAACATCATCTCCTTGGGAAAATACTAACTTATCAGCTAAAACCAGCCAAATTATTTAACTCCAACCATTCTGAAGAACTTGTGTGCAGTGAGAAGAAGAAAAAAAAACAAACAAAAACAAGCAAAAGCACCCAAGGTGGTTGCCAAGTTTTCAAGCACAGCAATAAACCAGAATGGTTCTTTCCAACTAATAATTTACCTTTTAGTCTGATACATGCGCTCCCCAGTACCCAGTCTGGAAGTTGTGTACAGAAGTTTCATTTCTGCCTCAGAAGCCTGGACTTCATTGAGCTTGCTCAGCAGCTCAGCTCGCTGTGGGGAAAAAACAACCATAATCAGTGCTTATTTTCACCAGGAAACAATTTCATTTCAGGATTAGGTCCAGAGTTTTAAAGGGTGTGCTCTGGCACATCTTGCTGTGCAGCTGTAAAGATGCTCCTGCTACTACATGGTCAGTCCTCCTGGATGAAGGTTTCAGCTTCATACTAGAACAAACCAGAAGACTCTTCATGGCTGCAATGAAAAGCTCAGCTGCATCCTTCAAACAGCAGCAAGGAAAATGGATTTGAGCTGGAGTGAGGGCTGGAGCAATGGAATCCTCCCTCCAACTCTCATGTGAGAGACAGTGCTGGCAGGTCACACAGCAGCAGTTTTAAACTACCTCCAAAAAGAGCCTGTTTGCCAAAGCCATTATTTAGACACTGTGACAAACAGGAATTTTGCCTAGGAAGCTTTCACAAAGACAGACAAGCTGCATTTGCAGGCAGCAAACACAGAAGAGCTGGAAATAAATCCTGCAGAAGCACTGGCAGTGGCAGAGCCAGGGGTGCCCCAAGCTCTGCATTTTGCAGCAGGACAGAACTTCCCACATGGTCTGCATGAACACTTCTAAAATCTCATGCCATTTACTCTGCTGGAGATGCACTTCACAACAGGCACCTCTTTGCTCAGGGCCAAAGAGATGGTGGGACCCAGAAATGGTTTGTTCCTGCAGCACCTGATGGCCAGAGCACCCAGCAAAGGGAGGGCTGATGCTGCTGTAGCACAAGGTCTTGAACATGTGCACATCCTGGTGACACCCCAGGCAGTTCACATCCCAACACCACTCCCTGGCACTGCAGTGGTTGCCCCACCTCTCGTTCTTCACACATACCTGCTTTTTCTTCTCCTTCTGCTCCAAAACTTTCTGCAGGGTTTTCTTCTGCTTCTTGCTCAGAGGTTTCTTCTGCTGTTGCACAACATGGGCTACTTTTTTCTTCTTTGCTTTCTTCCCTGGCAGGACCAGGGCATTACTCTCATCGATTCCCTTCAGTCTTGCTTCATCTGAAAGCAATTGTTTGGTTATTCCCCCGTGCCAGGCAGGTTATTTTCAGCACAGCTGGAACAGCCTGGTCACAAACCTTACCAGATTCAGCTATTTTAAACATAACCCTCACCCCCAGCCAAAGAAAAGAAACCACAGCAGGGGCAAAACATGAAACTGGGCACCCACTCTGCACTTGCTAGAGCCATGAGGGTAATTATCCTTAACTTATGCACCAACACTAGGAAATGTTTGCTTTCCTCACTGGAATTCCAGCAGGGTCAGGGGGCAGAGGGACAGCCCGGGACAGGACATGACTCTGGGTGACCCCACAGCCTCCTGCCTCTCCCAGACATAGTTTTTCCTCACCAAAAACCCCTATTACTCAAGTGTGAAGAATAAAAAACAGCCGAGGAAACGCCCTTTAAAAAGCAACATATGAGAACGTAAGCGTTAAACATGAATTTTTTTACAACAGCTGCTTTAACCCAGACAGGCTGAGATGCAGGAACCGCTTCCGTGGCCTTAACGCGAAGTGTCCACGGACGCTTCTAAAGAACAAACGTCACGCTCCCCACGACAGCACAGGGCGCAGACACGACAGGACCCCCAGCACCGACGTCACCCGCCCCCGGGAGCACCACCTAGCGCAGCCCGCGGGGGAGCCGCACCCCCCC
>NW_009953217.1:687584-693958 GCF_000747805.2 Chaetura pelagica
GGTCCGGTCACATCCCCCCCCCGGTCCCCGGCCTCCCTCTCCCGCTCCCCCCCGGGGGCTTCACAACCCGCCGGGCCCGGCCCGGAACAAACACTGCGCGGGGCAAAAAAAAGTCTCGAGTCAACATTTATTGTCGGCTTTGTCACAAACAGCAACAGTTGATTCGTGAAATCGGTCTACAAATACTGAACTACACGGCACACGATTGGTGGTCAGATCGGTAATAAATAAAAGGCATGTAGAGCTCTGTAAAAAATAAGTGATCTATTTTGTAACTACCTACCGCTATCATCGGTGGGATCTAACAGCTCCCTACGGATCACGTCTCCAAAGCACTCACACGGCATCGCTTCAGACCAAGGGATTTTTTACATCGACACAACTGTACAAACTCAAGCACGACCACCTGGAATCTGATGTACAGAACAGGAGCGAGGTCCCCGCCGGGCGCGGCCGCGCGTGTCACCCGGGGCCGCGGGGGAACCATCCCCAAGTGTAAATACATGCGGATACAACACAACTTTTTTTTTTTTTTCCAACCCCGACAAAGAGAACTCATGGTCATTGACGTCATTAGCTGCCAAATACGGATCAGTACGCGAGGCAAATAATCACACTCGGAAACTTCTACGCCACCAAAGAGCTAAGGTTGATGCGGGTCTGTTTGCCACACGGTGCGAACGAGCCTGGGAAGCAGAGCACGACTGCACAGACGCACTACTGAGCACAGCACTGAACTACACCCGGCTCTACGTGTGGCACTGGCACCCAGTGCCACTTCTGCAAGCGTCACGTCCCAGTGACAGATGGGTTATCTACAGGCGAGGCGTGCACTGCCAAAGAAATGGTTCCTCCTGCACGGATGTGAACACATGGAGAACGCTGCAGTCGTTCCAAAGAGTAGAATTCACGGGAATTCCGGACTCTGCGCCCATTTAAACCGTTAGAGCGACGCTCTCTGACGTAGCGGCTGTGAGCGGGAAGGTCACGGAGCGGGAACTGCTCCAACCGAGCAGCCTTTGCTTGGCACAGAGGACAGAGGGGCACGTGCCCCTGCCCCAGGGCACCAGAGCTCACAGCAGGCCAGGCGCCAAGGGGAGCAGGAGCACACGGACACTGCTCCCACCTTCCATCCAGTTGTTCTGCTGCTGGGGCACGAGGCCGGGAGCTGCCAGAGCCGGAGTGCATTCCCATTTCTGTCACCAACTCAGGGATGTCTGTCCAGCTCTGTGTCTCACTTCATCTGTGGGTGACCAGGAGACACCTGCACATCTCTGCCAGCCCCTACGAGCTGCTCATACCAAGGGCAACAAAAAAGCAGTGCAACCACTGTCACTGAAACGAGGTCTGAAAAACAGAGCAAAAAACCTCCCTGGGCAAACTAGATGAGTTGGCATGGAAAGTATTTGTAAAAGGCATTTACAAAAGTTGAAAGAGGTTAAATACAATATCACATTCATGTCCCGAAAGCGCTTTCACTACAGTGCATGTTTAAAAATACAGAGCATTTTTAAAGTGTGTGTGTATATATATATATATATATATTTGAGATTAGATTGTGCCTTTAAAAAAATCATTACTTCTGAATTTGACTAACATGAAAACTGAGCACTGGGAAAAATACTGATTAAAAATATCCAATTTTATATATACCACTTTCACAGAACATCTTGCTATACATGGGATGCAAGTAAATACAAAAATACTTTTTCTTCCAAGCAGCAGGGTGATCAAAATGAAGAGTATTAATATAGGAGGGTTGATTTTACAAAACTAAGATAAATTATTATAGCGAGACAGGGAGGAACTATAATCCAAATTAACTTTTATATAGTATTTTAAAAGAAATCTTTATCATAGACACCTCTTAATATATGTCACAATTCAGTACTTTTAGCTTCAATGTTAAATATGGATTACATGAAATACAATCTATGCAAAACTGACTCATGCACATGGTCCTGCTGGAATCAATGGAGCCACTGACATGAGTGAGGTTTGCAGGCTTTGGTGCTCAGGCCTCAGCAAATCACACAGACCTGATGAACTTTGCTAATCAATTTCCAATTTCCAGGTTGTTGTCTCAGCCCACTCCTCTGTGCACAACAGTACGGAAAACTGAGTTTAGAGGGAAGACTCTGTAATACTATGGAAAACGAACTGTAAAAAGGAATGTACTGAAGTTTACATTTTCAACTTTGCAAAGCAACTATTTGTTGCCAGAGCACTAATCTGTTCATAGAAAAGACTTTTAAGTTATCAAAAGCAGTCACTTTCCAACATCAAATGTGTATTTTTTGAAAAACGGGGCCAGATAACTTAAACAATTAAAATGGCTTACAATAGTGCCAAGTGCAAATGAACTTTAACCGTGTTGAACTGATCACAGTTTGGAGCAAAGGCCATTAATGTGGATTTTAAAATAATCCCTCATGTAAATGTCACTTACAGACCCAAAGAAGTTAGGCAAGTAACACACATTTTAAGGAGAGTATTAAACTTCAGCATAAAGAGAAAAATAAAGTCACCCCACAGTTACATTCATTAAGCACCACATCCCACAGAAGCTCTACTCAAGGCAACAAGAAACCCAACAGCCAGTGCTGAGCTGCCTGGAGCCAGCACTCACATGGAAGCAACAGCACATGGGTCACCTACTGAATTTTTTCCCCTTCCTTTGTAGCCAGCCCCTATCACTGATCAATTTTTGTTGCATTGTTTCCTTTATTTGTTCATTTTGGCCTTATGTAGCTTTTCAGCTGTGGTCCACTTTACCTCATGGCACTGATACTGTGCTTGTCCCTATGGTTCAGGTCCTTCCCTCCCCCCATGTCCACATTTCTAGGTTCAAACCACTCACTGGGCTTTCTTCCCTGAGGTCACCTTTGCTTCAATGCATTTCTGCAAACCCTACAAAACAGCAAGTCTGCCCACTTACCCACTTGTAAGGTTACAAATACACACAATCCTTCAAAACAAAACTGGTCCCAAGGTCCTACATCACTTTGAAATATCACTGCTTAATACATGCTTCTCAGCATGGGACTCACTTTCCCGAACACCCAGAAGAGTGAGGGCACCAACTTCAAGCAAAAAACTCCTATAAAACTATTACAATTTTAGAAAAAAAAAAATTAATAATCCAGATCTTCCTGAAGATAATTTATTGCTGCTTATTGGTCCTGAGAAAGCTTTAAGCAACAATACATTTGCAAGTGTTTTCACTGCTGCCTTTTTTGAGAAAGTACGTGGGTCCCCAAGGTAAAATAATCATGTTTTATTCTATGCATTTATGCTTGGAAGATGCTTCACTGTGAAGATCCAGTATGAATTATAATTTGACATGCTCCATCTCTTTGCTTTGTGTCAACTTATTTCAGAACATTTCAGACACCAAATTAAAGCTCTCGAGATGAAATGCACTTCTCAATTCCTCATGCTGGACTGGCATTTAAGGACTTGAAAGTTATGAAATCTTCCTTCTCTCTTGTTCCCCACCTCCCATTAAAAGCTACGGTGTGAGTTTTTTGGCCTGGATACCAGAAAATTCCTCATCTGATACTCTGTGAAAGGCAACTTCAAGGCAATGAAATAAGCCAACAATGAAACAAAAAACTTTTTGCAATTTTGAAAAATAAAACATGGACCCACAGCAGTTACTTCTCAATGTGTTTGGTAGCTTGAGATTCTTTTTTTTTTCTTTTTAATTTTTAAGTGTCAAATTTGCATATGTTTAGCTCAATTTCAATATCTGAAAGACTACTCCATTTGTTTTTATAAAAACTTTACAAAAGATGCTTTTAAATGCTTGTAAAAGTAACCGTTCATCTACTGAGAAAAATTCTAGTACTGGATAAAACTCTCTGAATATACAGCTGATTTTTTTTTTAAACGTTTTTCTTTTTTTTTTCCTTACAAGTATAATGGCTGAGTGTATAATCTAGATAAATTAGTCTTACACATGATGAAAAGTTCTACCTTCGCACACTTTTTACCATGTGATGTTTTGTTGCTTTGTAACTTGGAGGAGGACTTTCCAGGAGCTGGTGTCCAGGGCTCTGCAGGGGCTGCTCACTGCTCGCTGGCTCTGTCCAGGTTCTCAATCACCCTGGAAAGACGTATGTTCAGAAGTCTGATCTGACTATCCAGGTGGTCCATCTTCTCCTCAAGGCTGCTGTTGCTGTTTCTTCTCCAGTAAAATCCAACTGGCCCCGTCATGAAGTAGACTGCTACAACAAAGCAGAGAGGCAGGACTGCGTGTTCTGGGTCCCCTTCATACTTCTGGAGGATGTAGATGCACGAGAGAGTGAAAAGGGCGACCCTGGCGATCCAGAAAAAGCGACCGAACAGCATGTGCAGGAGATAGAAGAAGAATCCAAGGAAGAGAGATAAAAACCAATAGGCAAGTAAAATGGCACCAATCAGGAGAAGAGCACGGGTCGGGTTGTTGGCAATTGCTGCTGGGCTGAAATAATGAGTCAAGTTGGAGGCTGAAAAAAATACAAAAGGAAAACGTACCGAAGGTTAATGAGTGCGCGTCAAAGCAACAGGGGCAAAAGTGCCAGCACAGCTTCACGGGGCCAGGCTGCAGGGTCATGGCCATGTTTTCTAAAGTAAGGGGTAGAGTTAGCTCATCCATTTCTGGATGGGCCTTCTTCAAATCACTGGCTCAGCTCCAGTGATGCAACCAAATGAATCCCTTTGAAGCAGAGGTGATAAAAGTTCTTTAAAGGCAACCTATTGCAGGGCCTAAGGTCAAAGTTCATACTGAGGCTAAAGATTCTCCTCTGTACAAGTTATACTCTAAAAGTTCTCACTTGTACCTTTCTCTCTTCTAGTCCTCCTTTACTGCCCTGCACCGTCCTTGGCCACGTGCACCCATTTAATGATACTAGGAAACCAACCGTGACTTGTAATGAGGTTTATAGATACCCTGTAGCTATATACACAGAAATCAAATGGCTGGTTCTAGTCTTGTTTGAAAGTACCAACAGCAAAAACAAAGCCATCTGAAGTAGCTACAGAAACCACTGATGGATGTTTCAAGCAGTGTGATAAAATGTAGTTATTTCCCCACTGGTGTATGCTTGTAAACGTGGATACAGGCTGATACAGTTCAACAGACATCACACTTACCATCGATTCCAAGAACATCTAACAAATCAGTCCATATTCTCCAGAATGTGTCCATTAATATGTCCACCCCATTCACAAACCTCTCTGTCAACCTTGAGAAAAACTGAGAAATAAAATGGAAAATTAAAAATAAATAAATAAACCCTCAACTCCTTCAACACACTTGGAGTCATGGACTAACATCACGATTCATGAAGCAAGAGCTGCAGACTATTTTGAAGCCCTCAAGGGAAAAAAATGTAACTCAGTATGTTTTCTATCTGTGAATCATAAGTTTATTTATTACGGTTGCCCTTAATTCTAGGCATTTTGGAATGTAAATTTGTATGTTGACAAGATGCAGAAAATGCACTTCGTTAGTTTAACCATTGTCCTGGAGTTAAAAAAAATCACTATTACTAGCAATGGACATGGGTGAAGCAAACCAGAGAACTGTAGTTTCACCGAGCGACTGGGGAACACCCCCAGATGCTTTACATGCATTTACAGGTCAGCTCAGCAGTATTTGCTACAGGTTCGCCCTGGCAGAGCGGCGAAGGAGCAGAGGAACGTGCAGGTCTGTGTGCCCTCACGCCTTGTTCCCTGCAAGTTGCCCCGGCAGACACAGGATGCTGTGCTGCTGCACAGACCGCCCGCCGCTGCACGGCCCCTCACGGGCAGCTCTGCCCCAGCGCCTCCCCGACCTGAAAGAACTTGCCAGCAACATTTTGTTTCGGCAGAAACTATACACATAATATAATTCTAGGCATTTTGGAATGTAAATTTGTATGTTGACAGGATGCAAAAAATGCACTTCGTTAGTTTAACCATTGTCCTGGAGTTAAAAAAAAATCACTATTACTAGCAATGGACATGGGTGAAGCAAACCAGAGAACTGTAGTTTCACCGAGCGACTGGGGAACACCCCCAGATGCTTTACATGCATTTACAGGTCAGCTCAGCAGTATTTGCTACAGGTTCGCCCTGGCAGAGCGGCGAAGGAGCAGAGGAACGTGCAGGTCTGTGTGCCCTCACGCCTTGTTCCCTGCAAGTTGCCCCGGCAGACACAGGATGCTGTGCTGCTGCACAGACCTCCCGCCGCTGCACGGCCCCTCACGGGCAGCTCTGCCCCAGCGCCTCCCCGACCTGAAAGAACCTTTACCTAGAGATATTTTTAATGGCAATTTTGCGCAGTTCTCCCCCCCCCGTCGAGCCTCGCGTCCCGTTTTTCCTCCCCCAGCAGCTTCTCCCGCCGCCGG
>NW_009953217.1:694677-698788 GCF_000747805.2 Chaetura pelagica
TGGTGCTGAGGGAGCTGGTGCTGAGGGAGCTGGTGCTGAGGGAGCTGGTGCTGAGGGAGCTGGTGCTGAGGGAGCTGGTGCTGAGGGAGCTGGTGCTGAGGGAGCTGGTGCTGAGGGACCTGGTGCTGAGGGAGCTGGTGCTGAGGGAGCTGCTCCTGTCCCATCGCTGGTTTCTAGGGTCAAGACACCTCCCTTGCTACAGCCTCCTTTCAGGTCGTTTCAGAGTGCCACGAGGTCTCCCCTCAGCCTTCCCGTCTCCAGACTGAACACCCCCACTTTCCTTAGGTGCTCCTCATAAGACTTGTTCTCCAGGCCATTCACCAGCTTTGTCGCCTTTCTCTGGACTCACTCCCAGCCCCTCAATGCCGTGCGGGGCCCAAAATTGAGCACAGTGCTTGAGCTGCAGCCAGTACAGCCTTTCCTGCCTGGGTATCCTTCTCAGAGGAGATTCCCAGATGTGATCCCCAAAATACATACACGAAACCTCAAAAATGGACATCTTTTCTGTACACTGTCAACCTCTGATCGATGGATCCTGAAGGACTCCCTCGTGTCTTTCATGCTTCAGGAACTCTGACTCAGCTGTAGATGCTGAAATGCAGCTCCACTCACAGCTCCCTCTCCTGACAGCTTTTGTGTTGATTTTTCTTGACTAACCAAGCTAACAAAGGACCTGTTGGGAAGCAGAAGTTAGACAATGTTATCAGCTCCCTTTGGGTGGTGAAACTCAGCCAGGATGTTAGCAAAGTGAGGTAAGAATCCCCAGGAGAAATAAAAGCACTTTATTGCCTTCAAAGCACCTTCTGATTCATCATGTGAATCGACAGGAGCGTGAGGAGAAGATAGGAACGCTGGGGAGACAATATAAAAGCAGATCCATAGGTTTGTCGTGTGGATTCTGCACCCAGTGGTGACGTGAGCAGGGGCAGAAAATGTTTGCTAAATTGCCCAACAGTAAGTTGAAGGCACGGGGGATCCCAGCACACTCCCCTGAGCTTGGGAAGGTACATGTGGCCTGTGACTGTGCCTGGACACCATTCAGCACCTCTGCTCTGAAAACTACAGGGCAAGCTCTGGCCCTTCCTGGGGAGTTCCTCCAGAGCCAGGAGCATGGCTGGTAGCTCCTCCATCAGTGGAGTAACTCGGGGTATCTCTTCCAATCCCATACCCTCTGTCCTTGATGTTCAAACCTGGTGGCTGGGCCTAAGCCTGGTTGCTGGGCAGTTGAGTAGATACCTATAATAGAGACATCTTTCATGATGGCTTTTTTCCTAGTTTTAGTCTGGCCAAAACACTTATTTTCACATTTAGCAGAATGGGCTAGACCTTTTATATTTATTTATATGTGGTCCTGAAAGAGTTGGGCCACGATCCAGGAAGGTACTTAGGTTCTTACTTGATTTCAGTAGGATACAGATTCTTTATCTATTTATAATTAATGCTTTCATTCTCTTTTAAGGTGGTTCCTAAATTGCTGATATGTTGGTACCCGTGTACACTCTGAAGTCTATGTCATACTCTTCCAGAATGGGTTGATAATTGATGATGGGTATTTTTGAGATTCTTAGGAGGATTCTGGTTATCTGCCCTCAGTACCATGCAGTGCCAGAACTCCCAGCACACAGTGAAATGACTGCTCCAGGGACATTTCATGTGTGTAAAGAACCTTGCAGTTCTTTACATTAACTGTCGCAATTATTATTTTCTGTGCCAGTTCTTCAAATTGCCTCCAGTTGGCACAGCCTTCTCTGTGTTCCCTTGTGCTGTTTCTGGTCTGATGGGTCTCATTTTGGCCAATCTGGGGATGTTCCTGCTTCCCTACATGAGTTTCCATGGTGGGATCCCCTCAAAATCACATCCCCAAAGTGCCTGTTGTTTCTTTCCATCCAGTCTTCACAGGGGCCCAGAGTTTAGGGGCAGCCTTTGAGAGCCTGTGCTCGGGGTTGTCCTTCAGATGAGGTCAGGATAATTTGGGAATCTTTCCTGGTATTCGATTGATTTCCTCACCTGCCTCAATGAGCCTATTTCAGGTACATTCATCTTGCCAAATCCACAGCTCTTAGGAAACTGAGCAGTGTTTCACCCTTCTCGTTTAAATAAATGAAATGGTGCCCACTCAAAGAATACTTTGCATCATGGCATCGAATCTCGATCTCGACCGTGTTGAACTTCTGAGTAAGGACAACTGTGAGGTTTCTAGAAAGATCCTCTGATGGGTGTATCTCTGTTTCCTGGTCTGCACTAGAAGCTGTGCAAGATACTCAGATACAGAGATTTAACAACAATCTGAACAGTATTAAGACTAGATCGGGGTCTTCTAGGTATCAAAGTTCTAGCAGATCATAGGGTTCTCTCTTTTAAAATAATTCTTGTGCTAAAAAAATAGCACAGCCTTGAAGAAAGCCAGCTGGTGTTACTGTGCACCTGTCCTTAACCTCATTGACCTTTGTTTTTCTGTCTTTACCTCATTTGACAGCTTCAACTTGTCACAGCTGACCTCATGCCATTTTAAGCCTTTTCTCTTGACATTTGCTACCTGCTCTGTGAAGCTTTTCTTGCAATGTGTCACTGCTCATTTACTACTTCTTTCCCTTTCCCCTTCCCTCTCCCTCTCCCTTTCCCTTCTTTTTTTCTTCCTTCTTCTTCCCTTTCTGCAAATGCTTTTGATTTTGATTCTGGTTACTTCTCCTGACACCACAAAGAGGTTGCAAAGATCATGGATGTCAAGGAAGCCAGAATTTTCTTATACAGACTCATTAACCAGCTGGTGGCCACTCTGAATATCGGATTTAAAAATAAACACACAACTTTCCAAAATCTTTGGATTTCCTAATCCAGCTGTTGGATCAGTGGATAATGATCACGCCCCAGCATCGTGCAGATTGCAGTGAACTATATTACAAAACATTAATCTCACAGGTCCCTGCATTTCATCACTTGTTTTAATGCCACAGGCTGCCTGCAGATCAGGGACCTCGCAGGCCACAGAGGAGGCAGTGCCATCATCAGCACTATCACTGTGAACCGGGGCTGAAGCATCTTTTGAAGGGCCCCTAATCCAATTTAAAGCTGAAAACGTGATTTAATTTTTAACCTATTATTGCTATTAGCAGGTATAAAGCAAGGCTTAAAAAGATTTGAAAATGGTCAATTCCAGTTAATCTTGTTCAGGCTCCTTTCCTCCAGCTATCCTAATCTAGTCTCCAAACTATTTTTAGTAGTCACTGCAGTCCTGTTAATGCTCATTTTCTCGTCAGAGGATTGATTTATTTTCCTTTTTTTTTTTCCCTTCCTATTTTTCCGAAGTCACTTCTGAAAGCAGAAAAGACCAGTTTGGATGAGGAACAAAAGGGAATGAGGGTGAGGAACATGGAGGCACAGGTATAACTGATTCTAAGTTAGGGTGCAAGAGTAAAGCTGCTGTTAATAAATGAGAAGGTCTAAGTTTTATCACCAAATTCCCAGCGTGCCCTTTCCTCCTTGAACACGAAATGGGTCAAGCCGGTTTAATTTCCACCTTGTTCAGATCAGCGAGAGGGTTTTTGGGTCCCTTCCGGGGTGATTTGGCTGCACGTTTTCCTTTCAGAGGCAGGGGCTGCTTTTGGTGGCGGAAGGGTCCCGGTTTGGTGCTGATTTATCCTAAAACGAGAAGGAGCGGCGGCCCCGAGGGGACCTGCCCGCAGAGCAGGATGAGAGCCGCGCCCCCATTGGGCACACCTCCTTCTTCCCCGGCCGCTCATTGGTCGTGAGAGAAGAGGCCTTGAGAAAGCTCTGCTCCAATTGGTCCTCCGTGGTGTCAGCTCTTGGGCCGCCAGCCCGGGCGTAGGGAGAGCGGGCTCTGGGCTGATGTGGGGCCAGGCGCGTGGCGGCCAATCAGGCGCGGCGGCGTCGCGGCCGCCGGGCTCCGCCAGGGGTCCTTCCGCAGCGCGGGCCGAGGAGACCCTATAGCAGCCTTCCAGCGCCTGAAGGGGGCCTGCAGGGGAGCTGGGTTTGACAACGCCAGGGGGTGATGGAACGAGGGGGGAATGGTTTGGAAGTGGAAGGGGTTAGATTGGTATTAGACATTAGGAAGAAATTCTTCACTGTGAGGGTGGTGAGAGCCTGGAACAGG
>NW_009953217.1:698807-699195 GCF_000747805.2 Chaetura pelagica
ATCCCTGGCAGTGCTGAAGGGCAGGTTGGATGGGGCTTGGAGCAGCCTGGGCTGGTGGGAGGTGTCCCTGCCCATGCAGGGGTGGGGCTGGATGAGCTTTAAGGTCCCTTCCAACCCAAACCACTCCCCGATCCTATTATACCTCTATAACAGGTATATTATACAGGCTGTATGAACACCAGCCCTGACAGCTTCACTGGCTGTTTGTGTCAGGTGTAATGGATGGAGCACCGAAGAAAACCTGACCAAAAGCTTCTCTTTATACCCCAGAGCAGATCAGGCCGTAAACCAGCCAGGGCTCAGTAGCTGTGGGGCCTGGGCTGCCCTGCAGGGCCCTCGCAGGGCGCTGCGGTGTGGGCAGGAGCTGCCACACACCCCCCCGAGAAAT
>NW_009953217.1:699288-700006 GCF_000747805.2 Chaetura pelagica
AAACTTAGAAGCCGTCTCTCCTGTGGGCGCGCAGAGGGTTGGAGTTCCCGGGTGGGTTGTTTCCTCCACCCCTGGCTGTGTCTGCATGTCCCACGTCCCTCCCTTATCGCCAGGCCTGGCAGGGTGTCCTGGATTTCACACCTCCCCTGACCTCCCCGAGCTTCACTGCCAAGGCAGGGCGGGCAGATAAAAGCAGATAACGTGTCCTGATTCCACCCCCAATCTCTGCAGGTCCTCCAGGCTCAGGAGAGAGTTATTTAAGAATATGCAACGTCTAAGGTCCTTTTTGAGGCAAATCAAAATTGCAGGATTGTTCAAACCACGTTGCCACGGCCTGCAAATTTCATACAGTCGTTATATTTTAGCAGCATAGAAGATACGGATGAAACATTGCAAGTCTGTTGCTGCCTGCTGCATGTATTTACCGCTGCATTTACACTGCACGCCTATAAAATTTACCATCAATTTTCCATTTCTCGAGGCATCTACACCCGAGTTTGAAGGGAAAGAATGACCTTGGAAACGGCAGTTACATAAGCAGCACGTACGCGTCGGTTGTTACTGAGTCCTTCGTTGCCACCAGTTCTTGGCCAAAAGCGGCTGTGAGGACGGAGCTGCTGCCCACGGGAGGAAAGGCCCCGCAGCTGGAGGGAGAAGCGACCGGTGTTGGTTGGAGGGGCGAGGCGGGAGGGGGGGGGGGGTCGCCTGGAAGGGGGAG
>NW_009953217.1:703021-704014 GCF_000747805.2 Chaetura pelagica
GGCTGTTTGTGTCAGGGGTAATGGATGGAGCACCGAAGAAAACCTGACCAAAAGCTTCTCTTTATACCCCAGAGCAGATCAGGCCGTAAACCAGCCAGGGCTCAGTAGCTGTGGGGCCTGGGCTGCCCTGCAGGGCCCTCGCAGGGCGCTGCGGTGTGGGCAGCAGCTGCCACACACACCCCGTAAAGTCTGACCCTGGCAGCTGCACCGCAGTGCTTTGTGTCCCGCGCCAGTACGCGTCTCCACATCGGTTATTGCTTTGTCACCACAACAAACACCTTCATAATCCGAAGGGCAAAAAAAGTAGAAGCCGTCTCTCCTGTGGGCGCGCAGAGGGTTGGAGTTCCCGGGTGGGTTGTTTCCTCCACCCCTGGCTGTGTCTGCATGTCCCACGTCCCTCCCTTATCGCCAGGCCTGGCAGGGTGTCCTGGATTTCACACCTCCCCTGACCTCCCCGAGCTTCACTGCCAAGGCAGGGCGGGCAGATAAAAGCAGATAACGTGTCCTGATTCCACCCCCAATCTCTGCAGGTCCTCCAGGCTCAGGAGAGAGTTATTTAAGAATATGCAACGTCTAAGGTCCTTTTTGAGGCAAATCAAAATTGCAGGATTGTTCAAACCACGTTGCCACGGCCTGCAGATTTCATACAGTCGTTATATTTTAGCAGCATAGAAGATACGGATGAAACATTGCAAGTCTGTTGCTGCCTGCTGCATGTATTTACCGCTGCATTTACACTGCACGCCTATAAAATTTACCATCAATTTTCCATTTCTCGAGGCATCTACACCCGAGTTTGAAGGGAAAGAATGACCTTGGAAACGGCAGTTACATAAGCAGCACGTACGCGTCGGTTGTTACTGAGTCCTTCGTTGCCACCAGTTCTTGGCCAAAAGCGGCTGTGAGGACGGAGCTGCTGCCCACGGGAGGAAAGGCCCCGCAGCTGGAGGGAGAAGCGACCGGTGTTGGTTGGAGGGGCGAGGCGGGAGGGGG
>NW_009953217.1:704711-753463 GCF_000747805.2 Chaetura pelagica
ATCGCTGGCCCTGAGAGGAGGCTCCTTGGGGTGCCCAGGCACTCCCTCCGAGGCTTGAGAGGGCGAAGCGGTCCCTGCTGTGAGCAGGATGCTCGGGCTGTGCCTCCCGCCGCGGCCTCCGGGCAGCATCTCGCTTGGCATGAAGGTGCGTGCGGCTGGGAAAGGCAAACAGCCTTATCTGCGGCCTCTGCTGCTGCTGGATGTCAGCCCAGGCAGTGCAGGCGTTGGTACCTGCTCTGTGCTCCTGTGCAGCGCTGAGGTCCTGTTTGAGGGGTTTCCCGCGGAGAGGAGCGCTGGAGTGACTCGGTGTTCGAGGGGCTGTAGGAAGGAGCGGTTGCTGTTGTCACGGCTGGGAGGTCAGACAGGTTGGAGGTGAGGCCGTGTGTGCAGCCTCATCTCTGTGAAGTGTGTACCTCTCACTTCTGGGTGTGCTGCAAAGTGAAATGTGGCCTGTCAGTTCAGTGATGGAAGCTAAGGATGTTTGCTGTGCAGCTCCCCAGGCTTCTGAACTTCAAGCTGTGCTTCATGCTCATTCAGAGATACCTGTATGGCTGTGAGTAGGTGCACAGTCCTTTGGCCTAGAATCAAGCTGTCAACTTTGAATGTAGCCCTGCTTTGAGTAGGGGAGTGGACCTCCAGAGGTGTCTTTCAACCCAGACTGTTCCACTTTTCAATGACTGTCAACTTCAGGTCATTTTTTCAGGGTGTCAGGAGTCTGGTGCTGGCTGTGTGGGCTTGTTCACATCACGAACCAGTGCATGGAGGGGGTCAAACCCTCTAGTTCTGACTAGCTTGTTTTGTGCTGTCCATTACTCTCTTAAGTATTTGGGGACCAGGTTGCTTGTGTAGCTTTCCTGTCATCATTTGTGTGAGGGAGGGAGTAGTTTTTTAAGTGGTCTGACAAGTTTGTCAGTCCAGTATAAATGTCTGGTGTAAGTAGAGACATTCTGGAGTAGTAGCAGCAATGTATCTGGTATTTTTAGCAGTTCATGTCTGGAAAACAATTGTGCATCTTGATTGGGAACTTACTGTGTAGGCAGGCCAGGTCATTATTTTGACTACTTGGGGATTTCCCATTTTAATACATGTTTGGTGTCTAGCTCTGGTACAAAGGACACAAACTACTACAGAATTTTAGTAACCCCCTGACTAGAAATGTCATGTAACTGGTATCCATATGCTCAAGAGTGAATGAAGTTTCTGATGGGCTGCTCATGTTTACAGCTGTAACAACTAGAACTTTTTTCACTCTACTTTAAAGTGGGTATCTCCAGTTAAAAGTGCATTCCTGTGCCTATATAAAACCTTTGTCAACTTCCATTAGACTTGAAGTGATGTTCATTGGATCGTGTGCTATCCATCAACAAGGATGGTTTGTTTATGTAACATCAAGTTGTGGAGGGGCTGAGGAGCTAAGCTTGGCTCTGTCCAACCTTGAAAGTACAATAAGGAGATGCAATGTTTAATTGCTGAGTAACAGGCCTGTGCCCTGAAGGACTTGCATGCTAAAGCTCATTTAGAGACAAGCTATATGGACAACACAGAACAAACTCTTCATATTGTAAGACACCAAATCAGTGGTGACTTGGAGCTTTTTGTGCTGTCAAAAGATTCAGAGCATGTGGTACAATTAGGTTTTGAAGGAGGAGATGGAAGCTTTAATTTCCCTTTGGTAAAGTCTTATCCCCACACCAGCAATGTACAAAATAGTGAAGAGTAGTTTGGGTGGAGTGTAAAAAGGAATGTAGGAGGCTGAGACTGGGAAAATGTGTAGTCAAAAGCTGAGCTATGGAGAAGAGCCTTTGCTTCTGTGTCAGTAATAGCCAGGGAGTCATCTCACACTGCTGGAAAAGACAGTGGAATAAGATGTAGAAGGGACAAACTGGGTGATGAAACAGTGGTAGTGATCAAGTGTGACTAACATGTAGAGATTACTTTGAATATTCTTTCTCTTTTATAAAGCTGGAAGATGCCCTCCTTGTAGGAAGAGGATGCAAAGGTGACTCCTGAATCAGTCAGCTTGATAACAGGATGAGAAACCAAAGATAATTGGGGAAAATGAGTTCAAGTGGTTTAGCTGAAAGCATCTAATGGGAAACAGTTGGAAGAGCATGAAACTGTTACTACTGCTACTGATGGCAGATACTCATATTTAATTTGGCTGTTGGCACAGCTTCAGACTGAAAGGATGTGACTTAGAGATGTTGCTTTTAAGCTGGTGATGAGGCATCCACCTCAGTTACTCAAAATTGTGTTACACACTGAGTGTCAGTATTTAGTTTGAATCATGATTTTCTTGGTGTGTTCCACAGGTTACTTCATCTGTCTCACAATTAAAACTTAAACTTCTCATTTCTATGTTTTTAATGCCAGGTTGTGGTTTTAATATTTAGTTAGGGAACATTTTGTTTCCCCTCATTCATGCTGTTGTAGTGTGAGAAGCATATAGGATGCTAGACCCCTCATTTATTGAGGAGCAGTGCATGCTTGCTTTGTGGGGGTGCTGTTGGTGCTACAGTTATGAGTGCCTCTAATCTCCATGCCACTGTGCTGTCAGAGGTCTTTGGTCCCACAGTAGAGCCCTACAGTAAATCTCTCCTGTAGAGGACACTTGTTTACCTTGTGCTGTATGAAAGCATCACACTGGAGATATGATAGGAAGTGGAGGTGTCAGCGGGTGCTGACACTGTCCTACTGACTAATCTCCAGTTTCACTGATTGGGCCAGGCTAGATAATGCACAAAGCTGTTAGATCCATATCTGTGGCTGCAAATGGCTTGTAACAGTCAGGTGAGATGACTCCATCTGTTCAGGTGTTCCAGCAGACTTTCTGTTCATGCTGGAGTCACTTGCCTTGAACAGAAGTGATCCTTTTGTGGTCAGTTTTATCTTGCTGGTTGTTCTAGCCACAAATTTTCTTCATCTGGGATATCTCTAACTGTAGTTTGTCTAAAGTCCTGTGATTCTCTGCATAATTCTAACAGACAACTATTGCTTCTAGCCAACTATGATGACTTATACCAGTGGTCAGTGGAATCCTTCGCAGACTTCTGGGCAGAATTCTGGAAGTACAGTAGCATTGTGTGCTCTCACCTGTATGATGAGGTAAGTCAGTACTTTTTTTGTCCACAGTCAAGTGTAATACAGAGGGAGGTAAACTAGTTTTACAATAGATCTTCTGACCTGTTACTGGCACCTTTGTAAGTGATAATGGAGATCCATGAAGTGTGTAGTCCTGAATTTCCTTGGGTTCTGGATGGTGGTGTTCTGTTGCTGATACACTTTAGGCAGTGAAATCCTCAAGTTCTATTGTCTTAAACAATTCTGCTCTACTGTCCTTGTGGTTGTGTGCTCTTGCACACCTTGGCAGCCCTGGTTACCTGTGAGGAGTCTACCAATGTGCTGCCTTCTGCTCTAGGAGTATGCTGGTAAAATACCATGATTTTCTGAATGCTGCCATGCAGTCAAGTTCATGTTTATGTTCCCCAAGTCAACTTTCCTGGTAAGCACACCTGTTCCACTCTGGGTCTGTAGAACTGGTTATGGAAGTCTCTGCAATCAGATTTAGGCTTGAGGGATCTCTGAGGGAATGTTAGTGGTTGAACACAATGTCAGGTGGAATAGCAGACTGTGTTACAGTTGCTTTGAGATAAAGGTGACTTTGAAGCTGTTGCAAATGGAGCCCCTGTACAGACCTGGTGTAGGATATAAAGATCATCCTGTGGTTTTCCATCTGAGGAA
This sequence comes from Chaetura pelagica, assembly GCF_000747805.2. Classification (NCBI taxonomy): domain Eukaryota; kingdom Metazoa; phylum Chordata; class Aves; order Apodiformes; family Apodidae; genus Chaetura; species Chaetura pelagica. The sequence continues at coordinate 708,453 of NW_009953217.1, forward strand.
GTTGATGGAATAATTACTGCAAAAGCTTGATGCAGAGGAACCTTTCTGGGACTTAGTAGAGAGGACTGGACTTGTATCTTAGTCTCTGGAGGTCATCTGTTCCAGGAACAGTCAGAGTACTGGCAGTTCTGCAGAGGGAACTGATAAGATTCTTTTGCCTTTTCCTTTCTTATAAATATCTGTACTGCATGATATGATGGACCAAGTGGCTCCTGCCATAAAGCTGTGTGCTTGGGTGTCTTAGTGTGACCCACTCTCTGTAAGAGGGAACTCAGCAAGAACTTTCCTGCCTCTTGAAGTATGTAGCCTGAAAACTGTAAACACTTGACCTGTTTTTCCTACAGATAGTAGTCCAAAATCTAGCCAGGTTCTGTTTGGATACTGTTAATTTTCTATGGATTCTGTGCTGCTAGCAGGGCTATTTTTCTAAAGTTCCATATGAATATTAATTGTCCTGAGCAAGTAGTTCAGAGTTTTGTACCTGTGTATCTGTACAGAGTGAGCTGGGCAGTAACACTTGTTCCCTTGCTTACAGGACTGGTACTGGAAATGTGTCTCTCCAGGCACCACCAGTGGTTGCTGACATGGAAGGGAGACTGAAGCAGGCAGTGGTGGCCTAAATGTGGATGTTTTCTGAGGATGAGAAGCAAAAAGACGGGGATGTTTAGGATGGCTTTAACTAGAAGCTCACTAGTCTAGGCCTCTGTATGCCTCTTCTACAGCAGCCTGGCTGTGATGTGAGATCTTAAAACAGGAGAGGTAGAGTCAACAAGGACAAGGTCTGCAGAAGAAAATACTTGATCTGCTCTTTATGGAGATAGCTGTTGGCCTCCAGCTTTCCCTCAATGTCAGCTTCAAGGCTTGACTTCAGCTTTGTTGAGCCTCAAAGCTGACTTGCTGTTAGTTCTTGCCATTGGCCTAATTCTGTTGTTTGTCATGAGGAAAGGCAAGTCAGTAACTGATCTGTTCCGTGGTAGCTAAAGAGCTGAAAAGTTTGAGGTGTCTTGAAGCTTGGCCCCTGCTGCCTGTTGGAAGGAAGTGTTATGCTTTGAGGAAAAATACAATTTTTCATCAACCAGAGTTGACTCATCTGTTCCCAGCCAGTGAAACATTTTCTACATTAACAGGTCATTCTAAGAAAAAAACAATAAAATATTCGATATGAAATACAGACAGCCAGTGTTTTATTTAAACTTAATAAAGGTTTTAAGTATTTGATGTAGACATGATGTTGTCACTCTACAGCAATTGAGATCCATGTCAGTTCTGAAAAGAGGAAAGGTACTTGCAGTGTACAGAGCTGCTGGCACGGCAACATTGGCACTGTTCTGTCACGTCATGAGTAGCTGATTTTAAATGAGGAATGTGTTCTAAACTTTGCTACAAGAAGCACCTGACAGCTGTTTTTTCCTGTAGAGGGGCTGCTTTGAGCATTCTGGTGGTATCTGCTCTCTGGCCTTCCATGAGGCATGCTATTTTGCTCTTCAGGTCATACAGAACATCACATGTACCCCAGTAAGGCAAGGATTATCTGTGTCCTGTAAGGGTGAGATTAATTCTTCAAGGTGTGGGCTCTGCCCAGGGTAAGCAGAATCTCCGGGGCAGGGCAGTGCAGGTCATAGCACAGAGCAAACCACTTTGGTCAGGGGAAACAGCAGAAGTGTGGGGAGAGCATATTGCTAATGTTATGCTTGTTTGTAGCTACTAAGGCTTGGGAAGTAGTCACTTATTAGCTGCTGTGAAGAGCAGTAGTAGAACAGGAGCTGGTGGCATGGGAGTGCAGCTGGTACTTGGCATGTTCACCTAACCACACAGATTGGCCCTGTGTGCCTTAGGGCCCTTGTGGGTAGGGATAAAGCTGTACTGAGTCAGAGGGCTGCAGTCAGCAGTGCTGTGCTCTGCTCTCCTTTCCCTTTCCTGTGGATATGCTGAGCATCTCTTGGGACTGGATAAAGTGAAAGGTTTGCAGAGCTTCGTATTTTTATAGACTTGCTGGAGCTGGGATCTTCCACTAAATGATTAGCAGACCTTGAGTGTCTGTGTGCTGAGAACTTGCCTCTAAGGTAGAGATCAGGAACAAAGTACCACTGCCAAAGACATTTGCCTCAACTAGGAGTCATTGGAGTTACCTGAGAAGAAACTAATGGAGCACCAACTATGTGAGTCTAGCACCTTATGCTAGTGGAGCTTTTTGAAGGGATGTTCCATTCCAGGAAAAAACAGAGGTATATAAGATCTTGTTCTGGAGAATGGTGAGAACATTTGCTGTCTCTTCTTGATGCTAAGGAAGTCAGTAATGAGTCAGTTTTAAGAGTGGCTTCTAGTTACTGCAGTAATGTCAGTGTGAAAAACTTCTGCAGCATGAGTGAGTAAATTCTATGTGTTGTGACTCAGTTCTAGCAAATTGTTAAAAGGAAAGAAATCTGCTTGAGTTCCCATTTTCAGAAAACTCATTTCAAATCAAGTAGTAGAGCAGAGCACTTCCACATGAGCTTGAACTTCTCTTGTAAAATAAATGTTAGGATTGCCTCCAGTCATACATACACTGCACATCTCTGAGCACAAACATCAGGTTTTCTGGAATAAGAGGTACTTTTGGATTTCTATCTGGCTTTCAGAAGAGCCTTTTACTTGGTCTGAAACAATGCTGTTACTGTAATGTGTGTACAGTCCATGAAAGAGAACCTGAGGGTATAGACTGAAGCTTTTAAGAACACAGCTAGAAAATACAGTTTCAGTTTAAAGAATGCAAAATACATGTGCTGCTGGGCAGCTGTATCTGTAAAGAGTGGGGTGGTTTGGATGGACTTTATGTAACTTTGTGGCTAATGCTAAGAGATTCTTTTCTATCACTGTTATTAAATGTATAGCCTTAACTGAAGTATTAAGGGGTAACTTAATATTTTGAGGTTTAATTAGCTCAAGATGGGGGAAAGTAATTTCAGCTCAATATATTTTTGTGGCTTCTTTTAATTTGAGTATCTTATTCTTAAATGGTAAATTACTTAATATGGTCTTATTAATTTGTTGAGCCAGTTTTTGTAAAGCAGAAAAATCAAGGAGGGTCAAATGAGCACTGAGTGATGCAGTGTTGGTGGTTTCAAGTATTGCACTAGCAGTTCTGCTGCAGACCGGGCACTCACCTGTTCACTGAAACTTCATCTTAACATGAAGAATTGGAATATAAAGCTTGAATGTGTTACATTTAACTGCACACTTCACTTATGTAGTGAAGGGTTAATTTGAATTACCAAATGCTAGTCTGAAAATAGAACTGTCAGCAAGGAATTTTTTTCAGTTTTTTTTTTGCAATGATGCCTTTGCTTGTGGCAGTTGAGAAATAATTAATCTTTCCAGGTCTATAATGACAGGATTTAGTGTCTCTTTGCCATGTGTAAGCTGCGATTAATTATTTTCCTCTAAAAGTGTATCGAGAGCTTGGAATTAGCTGATTTCTGTGCAATGCTCTGAAGAAAAAAATATATTATGGAATGTATTGTGCTTTTTCAGGTGGTTGATACATCCAAAAGTATTGCAGATGTTCCAGAGTGGTTTAAAGGCAGCCGTCTGAACTACGCTGAGAATCTTCTGAAGCACAAGGACAATGACAAGATTGCACTGTATGCAGCAAGTAAGGAAGAGTTAATGGCTTGTATTTATTTACAGTTCACAGGACTAGGTCTTATAAAACAGCTCACTGTTTATGAAACCTTGAAATAAACTGGCTTGGGTGAGGAGAAAAGAGGAAAATAAAATCAGTAACTCTGCAGAATCTGATACAGATCTGCAAAAAAGAGCAAAACATGCCCTGGAAGTACAGATAGAGTCCTTGGCAAACTCAAGTTAGTTTTAAATGTGCTTAACTGAAGTAATTCTTTGTTTAGCATCACTCAATATTTGATCTGTTACTTCACATTTCTCCAATACTTCCCTGATGCCTACTTTCAGGAGGTGTTCTGACTCTGCTTGATGCCTGCCTTCCCACCCTCTTCCTATGCCTTTTATTTTAAGAATACTAAGACTGCATGGGGCATAGGTAGCAATTAGCTCTGCTTTTGACAATACAGAAAGGAAGGAGTGACATGCATGGAAGATTTGGAATTTCACTTTTTTGGAACATTAGAGCTCAGTTTTGATTTTTTTGTGATGCCTGCCTTCCCACCCTCTTCCTATGCCTTTTATTTTAAGAATACTAAGACTGCATGGGGCATAGGTAGCAATTAGCTCTGCTTTTGACAATGCAGAAAGGAAGGAGTGACATGCATGGAAGATTTGGAATTTCACTTTTTTGGAACATTAGAGCTCAGTTTTGATTTTTTTTGTTTATTGGAGAAGATTTGAATCTAGTAAAATTGCTGTGTACTCATGAAGATGGTAATGTTAAGACAAGTCCCTCCTGTACCTCTGTTGGCTTTGATAACTTAAAAAAACTAATCTATTAGATGGGATTAGGTCTGTGCAGGTGTCAGTGCTTCCTTAAAGAGTTGTATTCTGAGCTTCCCTTTTGCTGGACCTAATCCTTATCATAAGACTGACCAAGCAGTGATGCTTCTTAATAGCTAAACAATAAAAAATGCAATCTTACAGCTCATAAACAGAGAAAAATATGCAGAACTATGGACTGATTGTGTGTTAAGTCTTAGTCTCTGATTTCTGACATCTGGAGGTCAGTTCTTAATTACATGTGTATTACTGTTCTGATAGGTGTTTATGAACTACATGAGACAGCAGTCTTGTTCTGTAACATCACTGCTGAAGAAATAATTAGCAGTTGCCTTTTACTGCTTAGAGGTATTGAAATAAACCTCTCTAATTATATAGATTAAAAATCAACTACCAGTTCAGGAAGAATGGGAAAATCTGACCCAGTCTTGGTGTAATAAGACAAAGGAGCAGAAATATTTTCTAGTTGAATACTGTGTCAGTGCTGGAGTGAACACACTTCTGTGGTGACCAGACTTCCACCTGCATTTCTTTTAATGACCTTCTGCTGTGTTTAATCTTCTTAAGGTCTCTTAAGTCCGAGTATTTTTTTGTTAACCCCTCACTGTTGGGTCAGAGTGGTGTTTAGGGAGGTTTGTGTATTCTCTGGGGATGATTCTGTGGGAGCAACCTGGGTATAACAGCACAGGAATGTAAAGGTCACTTTCCTAAACAATTTCACTAGTCACTGGCTCCCACTGAGTCTCTTGTTTGTGACCCCCTTCTCTTGGGGTTTTTAAATAAGGGAACAATACAACCGTCCTGTTTTCTGTTGTTTTAGGGGAGCACAGTATCTACCAGCAGTCCCTGTTTAGCATAGGAGCTACATGTTACATTGACTCCTGTTTCCCATCACCTGCTCTTTTGTTCCATGTAGGTTTAAATTTAGTGAGATGGAAGTCTAGGAAGGCAAAATAATAAAATACTGTTCCCTGCTTAAGGAAATCAGACTGATGGAATCTGTTTAGCAAGAACCTGCTGTACCAGGGCATGCAATACACCTTTATTGCAACATCCTTGGGATACGTGTGATAAGATGAGCTAGATCCTGGAACCAGGACAGGCCACATGGTTTTCAGGAGTCATGCTGAGGAATTACAGGAAGAGACCTTTAAGATGACAAACTTTGCCTTTCATAACATTTAGATTTGTTCAATTTATTTCATGAGTGATTTATTAACTGCTTATGTAACATCTGACATTCAGTACCAAAATGAAAACGCCCTGCAGATGTTTTTGGAGATGAATGGAGCCCAGTTGAATTTATTTGCTTTGAGGTGTGTTGGCAAACTTGGATGTTTGGAAAGCACATTGAAAGTCAAGCCTTAGTAACTATATGTGCATGATTTTCTAGTCAACATTGACTTGCTGTCATAAAATGTGATGTTGACACCTTGCTGGGCTTCTTAGACCTATTGAGAAAACTGAGCACAAAGGGAGAATGAGGTGGTTCTTTCCATGTTAGAAAGTAGCCTTGGAGAGTGCAATTTGTTAATCATAGATGCTCCTTGAGAACATACCTTTTGACAGTGAATAGTTTGTATTTTCACAAATGTGTTCCTGTCCTTAAATGTTCTGGTGCCAACTTAATGAATGCTACTAATTAATATTTTATTATCATGAAATAGAAAAGCTTGGTAGAGCATAAGAGGAGCTTGAAAAAGCAAAATGTATAATTATTGGAAATTCTTCTCCTAAAATTACTTCATATTCTTCCAGAATTAGTTGTTTGTATTAGACTCCATCTATGTTGCAATACATAATTTATAACTGGTTGTTTCAATCTTTCCTCAGAGGAAGGCAAGGAAGAAATCCTGAAAGTTACCTTTGAAGAACTGAGACAAGCTGTGGCATTGTATGCTGCAGCCATGAGGAAGATGGGAATAAAAGTAGGAGACAGAGTTGTGGGTGAGTAACATTTCTTTAAAGGACAAGAGGTGAAATTTTCTCAAAATATGCAAGCAAGTAGTCAGGGTTTCAAGAACATGAATAAAAAATATTTCACAGAAACATTCCAAAGAAAAATCTCTTATCCTGCTGTATTTACATTTGTAGGAATATGCTTCTAGAGGGAAGGAACCTGGAATAGCTTGCAAGTTCTTTAGCACTGGAGGGGGAAGGAAAATACCTCGCTGATGCCTTCACTGAGGTCTGCTTCATCAGCAGTCTGGAAGAGATGTGGGTCTTTGCATGTTGCTGAGCTGTGTCTCAAGGTCTGACAGATTCACTTGGTGGCAGTCATGGAGATGACCATCCCAGGCTGGTTGCTTCGTGTCTGCTGGCAGTTACTGCCCCTACAGCCCCAGGCAATGCAGTGCACTGGGAGTTACAGCTTCTGAGGGGTGGAATTGTCCTGCCTTATGCCACCAGGGCATTTGGGAGTAGTGTTTTCCAGAATGGTGGTAGTGAACAGCTGGCAAGGAGTAACTTTTCAAGTCATAGCAATGCAGAGCTTAGTAGTTAGAAACTTCTGAGAGTTACTGAAAGGATCCCAGATTTCTAGAGGAATATTTCCTGTCATAAGCATGTCATGTGGATTTCTTATATAAACAGTTGTTTGTCTTATGAGCAGTTTGTACAGTATACAGCCCAGGCATAGAAAGGAGTTGCTGGCCTCTGTCCATTTAGTTCTGAATTGCTGGTTTTGATCTTCCAGCTGAGCTGCTTCATGTCTACAGAGCACACAAAGTAAGATACATTCTTTAGTTTTGTCAGGATGGTGCAAGGCAGAACTGTCATATCCTGGAAGCTCCTTCACTCTTACCTGATAGTTCTGCTGATCTGCATATCTTACTACTGGATTCACATGTTCTTTGAGCAGTATTTGGCCATTATCCTAAGTATGTGTAAATTCTTCTATGATGCAAACACCAAGTGATGAAACTATTTGGTTTGTTTTCTGCATGTTACAAATCAGAATGAGTTCAGTAGCTTAAGCACATCTTGATGAGCAGTTATCATTCATTTCTGGAAGCAGGTTAAGATTATGCTTGGGGTCCTTACAGAGCCCTTTGCTTTTCATAATAGATTGAGTCTAGGCAGCCTCTTTTGTTTCCTTAAAATCATGGTACATTTTTGGGCTCAGGTAGAGCTTTTTAAAATATCTGGAGTATTCATGTGCTTTTCTGGGCAGTTTCTTATTTTACTTTATCTTACTCTGTCCTCTTACCCTTTCTGAGACTTTCTTGTAATCTTTGGTCAGATGAACCCATCAGTGGAGCTGTTGGGCAGTTCTTTCTCCCTCCCTTTCCCTGGTGCCTCCAGTCCTGGACTTGTGACTCTGACAGATTGCTTTGCCTTGGGCAGCAGCCCTCATCTAGGGAGAGCTTCCCTGTGAAAGAAATAGAATGGGATTTTTGGCAGCAATCCAGCTATTTAGATAGATTTTTTTTAAAATCTGGTCTCAGCTTCTTTCATATGTTTCTCTCCTGTGTCAGAGGATATTGGCAGCCCTTGGAAGAGCTGAAATATAACATCAGGGCTTGAAACTGCAGGCTGTTCTCCAAATCCCAAGTTGAAATGGGGAAAAGATGTTAAGTGTTGGGGGAAAAAACTGAGTCATACACCCACTTATGGTACCAAACATCAGGCTCTTCAAAGCTTGCCAAAAATCTATTGGGACCTAATTTCTGCCAAAACTTATGGCAGATGGAAGGGTGATTCTTCATGTGGTTTGCAGCAGTAATACAGGGCAGGCTTCTGAAAAATTACCTTCTAAATGGAAGGGAGATAAATTAATTTTATTATAGTTGCTTGACATCTCATCAGCCTGCTGGGCTCTGATGTCCCTTGTTGCCACTTTCTCCTAAAAGCACTTCAAATCTTGAGCTGTTACAATCATATGTGAGACCATTAATGTGGTTTTATTGTGCATTTTCTCTCCATGCTTTACTGCCTCTAAGACAAGGCTGCCTTAACTTTGCATTGCCCTTAGCATATCCCCTGCTTTGTTCAATACGATTTACAGTTGCATCATGACTGTAAATAGTGTGTTAAAGTTGGAGGTGGGTGAATGTGGGTGGACAAGCAGCACTGTCAGCACTTGATCAGCTTGATTTCATCCCAGTCCTCCCTTTTCATCACTAAAAGGGATAGCACTTAATTGTAAACATGACTGAAGCAGATGTGTGGTGGAACATCTCTCTTATTCTAAAGATGGCTTATGATGCTGCTCATGATGCTGGAACAGTTGGATACTGCACCTAATGCAGGCTACACAAATCCACATGTGAAGTACTGGTGGTCTCCCACAGGCTCTCTGGCAACTAGCAGTGACTGCAGCAAGAGTAAGATATCTGTTGATATCTGTTTTTCACCTCTGAATAGGTTGTTTCCATTCTATCCCTGTAGCCAGCTTTGTTCTCTTACAAGTCAGCAGATAAAAACAAACTAATCTTCCCCATGTGTTCACACAAAAAATCCTCAACAAAACATCAATGAGTTACATTGTTTAAAGCTGGTATTTTATCTATAGTAACTGTATTAGCCCTAGTTGCTTACGTGGGTTTTAAAGCTAGCTTTGTAAGAAGATTAGTGTGTTACTAATAGTCTCAGGCTGCAGCAATACTAGGTAGGATGACCAGTTTGCAGTCCTACAGGAGTATGAACTGCTATGTTAACATGAAAAAGAGAAACTGGAAGTCTGATCTTTGGATTGTCTGTTTTTTCTGAGAGCTGGTGTTGGATATGATGAGCCATTGAGAGTCTATTTAATTTGCAGCTTCCCAGGTCCCTTCCTCCTGATGCATTCTTCCAGGGCTCAAACTAAATCCTTGATGCAGGGTGCAGGTGTGGTGTTTTCATTCAGATGATTATGGATGTTTGGCTGCTTCTGTTTCTGGGTACACATGTAATCTGCTATATGAAGACATTAAATGCTTGCAGGAAATGTTCTCAGCATGCTCAGAAATGAGACTTTTGATAGTTTCCAGCATGATTATACCATAAATTTTTTTTAGACTTTTCATCTATTCTGCTGGTGAAGTCCTGCAGTGTAAATGAACAAACAAGTTTAATCCCAGTATATGCTAGATTAAGTAAATAGCCACTGACAGAAAATGCTGTCCTCAGCAGGTCAGGCTGTAAGTGCCTCTTAAAAATCCACACCGTGTTTTGAACATATCAGTTGTCCTGCTTAGAGATTTGTCATGGGTTTTTTACAGTACAGCTTTTATTTCTTTCTCCTTATGGAGATTCTGTCCATAGTTAGAGTCCTGCCAGGACCCTTGGTGTCATATTCTGAAATCCTAGGTACTAGGTTCCCAACTCTCTTATTTTGAGCACTATTCAGTTGCTTTCTAGTTCACCCAAAGAAAGTGTGAAGATCTTGCTCTTTCTAGTAACAGAAAGTAGCTTCCACCTATATTACCTTTTAAGGAAGGGGTAAGTTAAGATAGAGAGAAGTACCTTTCACAGACTTTGCCCATGTTGCAAATGCCAGTTTTGGTCCTTAGTTGAAATGTTGTATCAAGGAACATGATTCTGGGTAAATATGTGAAAAAACATAAGTATTTAAATTAGCTGTGCCATTATTCTTCTGTATACATGACACTGTTCTGTGACCCCTGATAATGCATCCAGCTATGAAAGTTGGATTTTTCATCATTGTTGTCAGCAGCATTCTTGTTTACTACATTTTAGAAGCTTATGACCTGTGTCAGCCTGCTGAAAGCTTTGAGGAGTCAGTTCATATTTCAAGGGGCACAGTCAAATGCAGGGAGCTTTATGTATGACAGTTGCTGTAGTTGGTTTGCAAAATCTCTGATGTGAGAAAGGGAGAGATCTTTTATTTCTGAGAATCCAGTTTTAACCTGAAAGATTGACCAGAGACATACTTGGTGGCATTTGGATCTGGGAGCTGTTGAGAAGAGCAACAGGAGTTCTTACGTTGCTATGTTTGAAGGATCCCTTGCTAGAACAGAGCCACATTTCTATTCATAATACCAGGTGTTGGGATACATGATACATGAGAAGCCTGGTGAGCAGGCAGGCTGGCTGCCTGCAGTGATCAGGCAGATACAGAAATGTAGAGTAAGTTGCCTTGCATGTTTTATACCTTTTGGCAGTTTTGGCTGATACCTACAAACTCAACCACCACCTCAAAGACAACTGACAAATGAAAGTAATCACTTAATTGTCTGGCTCACAATAATAAGCAGAGACTTATGTTCTTGCTTTGAGGACTTCTGTAGAAGCTGTGAAAAGAAGAACTTGCTTATAATAGAACTGATGCTTCTTCTGTATAATAGAACTGATGCTTGTAAGAGGCAAGGTAATAACTGCTCCAAAGCATGCAGAGATGTCTTCCAGTTTTAATTGCCCTCCTGAGAGTTTCATTCAATAATTGTTTAGTGGAAATATTTAGCATCAATCAAAGAACTGCTTCCATCACACAACATGACATTTAAGTCTGTTTTGGTTAATATTTCTTGATTTTTAACACTAATTTTCAGGGAGGGAGATTTCTCTTGAAAGAAAAATCACTAAAATTTTGGAGTATTCTACCTTGTCTCATAAAACTTGACCCTAAGGGGAAACTAGCAGAATAAAGAATGCCTTCATAGGCTTGAGGTTTTTCCTGCATTTTAGATACTGAAGAACTTCTCTGAACAAAACACCACAAACTAGGCAGTTCCTTAAAATGGCATGAGGTTTTTATTAAGTTTTTCCAGAAATTGTTGAGCTGAAGTCACGATGCTGTTTTCAAACCTGCTACTCCCAAAAGCACAGTAGCTTACAGATCAACTGAAGTGGCCAAGATGGTCTAAGAAACTGATCTCACTGATTTTTCAATTGTGAAGGAAAATCTCAGTTTAAATTAAGACTTGCTCTTAAAGTCTACCTTTTGCAAAGGTGAAAAAGGATAGATTTTTTTTCAAGCTGAGTAAAGATACTGGCAAAAATAAATATTGATACCTTCCTACTTGATAGTTATTTTAATAAATTCCTATTAAAATCTGATCTTGGTTTCTGTCCTGAAAGGTACATCCATAAATATCTTTGACAAGTGCCTAGCACTAGGGAGGTTTTTGCTGTCAGGTAGGTACTAGGTACTTTCAGGTGGGGCACTTGAAACTCCTACTACAATCCAAGGTTTGTCAGTGCTCACCACTTTTAAATGGATTGGAAAGCAGTTTTATTGTCCTTGAAACTTGCTTTCAAACACAGAAATCTAATTAGATGTCCAAGTGCTGCAATTAGGCCTTTTTGGGTCTTTTTTTTAAAGTACATGAACATCTTTTTGATTGCTTCAGAAGGATCTGGAACTCCACATTTTTTACGTGATTCAGTGTAGCTTGTGAATTTCAGGTGCATGTTTTGTGGGTTGGATTCCAATCAGTTGAGTCAATCTCAGCCCCCCAGCACCTTTTGTAGAGTTGCTAAAATAGAGCCACTGAAAATACAACTTAACTGACATTTTTTCTTCTGTAGATAAACTGAACTTCAATTTTGCTGCCAGCTAATGAGAGAAACCTGAAGAGCTACATTTCTGTGGGAATGTTCCCTGGCTTGTCTCTCTGTATTATTTCCTTATCAGCTGAGACACTGGTTTTGCTTGTTTGTGCTTAAGATTCTGACAGTGTCTACCAGACAATGTTTAGCTTTGTAAAGCTGAATATCTGCTTTAGAACTGAGTATTTATCATCTTTCCTTTCAGATATTTGTTCTTTGTCAAACAGCAGTTACTACAGACCTGTTCTGTTCTTCTGTAGGGTTCTGTGTTCTTAATATCTATGTACTGTATTTAATCCATAAACTCACTCTTCTAGTTCACCTTCTCAGTGTGCTGCCCTCTCATCCTGAAAGTCTCATTAATTAAGCAGAAACACTTGTAAATTTTGAGTCACATTGCTGATATAAAACCTGGTGCAACTATTTTTATAAATGGAATGATTTCTCATTCCTTGTCTAACTGTTTTGACTTTGAAAGAGGTTGTTAAGGATGCTTCAGTCCAGGATTTTTAACTTTTAAAAATCTGTTTGAACTGTCTATTGTGTACATTATTTTTACTGTAAGATGTATTTGTTTTCTTCCATCTATAACCATTCAAATTCTGCTATAGGGTACCTACCAAACAGCATCCATGCAGTGGAAGCAATGCTGGCTGCTGCAAGTATTGGTGCCATCTGGAGTTCAACATCACCAGACTTTGGCATTAATGTGAGTAGCCTTATTACTGTGCTGCAGAAAAGCTATCCTTGTGTTTCAGACAGCTGTGAGGGTGATAAATTAAAAGTGGCAGACTTTGTTCACTTTAGTCCTGCTGCCACCTCCTGGCACTGTCAGGTACACTAGGTTTTTTCCCCTACCACAAACTGAATGACACCCGACACTTTCAGTTGCCAATAATGACTTCAAGCGTGGTAATCTTTAGCTAACTCACTGTTGGGATATTTTTGGGCAGAGTCCATCGTCTTGGAGAGTTTTTATTATATTAAATGCACAAATGAGCAGCAGTGCAGCAGAGTTGTCTGGGACTTAGCCCTTCCTTCCCAAGTCTTTCCCCAGGCTGCTTAGCCACACTTATTCCTTTGTCTAAGTAGCCTGTTCCTATGTGGGTAAACTGAGCAACACCCCAGTTGGCCTTTTCCAGAAGGCTTTATTTGCCAACAAGGTGGGGAATTTCAGACTAATATCACTAACCTGTTTAACTTCTCAGTGTATGAATAAATGTTGTGTGTAAAGTATGGTAAAAATTATATCCAAAAAGACATCAGTGTCCATGGAAGCTTTAGGAATATATTATATTTTTCTTGGAAAGCCTTTAGCAGACATCAAAAGCACCAACAGATCCAAATCACTTCTAATGGAGTGTTGAAGTTTTCTTTTATCCAAGAGTTTGCATGGAAGCATTTGGAGGATGTGCTGTTTGTGCTTTGCAAAACACAGAAAATACCAAAGCTTTTAGGTAACACATACCCACAATCCCGGTGTTTAACCCCACTAGCTTGTTAAATTTATGGAACTGTCCCGCCTGGATCAGCACTAGAGGGCAGCAGCATTCCATGCTGCTACACTTCACGCTGTAGCATTGGGGAAAAAAAAAAGATTAAAAAATCATTACAGCATGTAATGATCAATCTGTTCTACAAATATTGTCTGCTTGCTCAGAAAATGACAGTATGGAGTATTTTCTTTGCAATGTGATTTGATCTCTCATCTAGAGGAAGATTGTTCATTTTGCTTGCAGCACAGAGGACTGGTATGGGTTCTGTCCATGTTGATGTGCTGTTATTATCAGTGCTCAGCTTTATTTAGTTTTTCTGATAGTTTTTAAATGAATCTCAGCCTTGGAGCAGCAGCGCCATTGATATAATTGATTACCCTTTGGCTTGGCAGCATGAGTTGGCATGAATTCAAGCACTAAAATCTTAAGGGAGATCAGCAGAGGTCCTGAGGGATATTGAGTTCCACCCTAAGGAAAAAATATTCCTTCTCCTGTGCCGCTGCATTAGTCCTGTTAATATAAATGAAGATTTTGATTGTGTTTTAGGCAATAGTTTAGGGTTTTCAACACTTCAAATCCAATTGTGTGTGTATATTTTTTGTGGAGCTTAGAAATGTCACTTCTCAGAGCTGCCTACACATTGCAGGCTCTTAATGCCACACATCCAGAGACTTTGCAAGTGTTCAGGAAATCTGTCAGAGAACCAGTGAGCTCCCTCCCACGCAGGATGCCACTCTTGGCAGCATTTGCTTCATTTCTCTAGTCCCTGTTACCCATTTCTGTGTATTAATAGGAAAGTGGTTCTTAGTGGCCTTTGAATTCTTGGATCTGTAAGTTTAAAAAGAGGCTCTGCTCTTAGAACCATGCAAGAAACCTTTAGTGACCCCTTCCAATGTCAGTGCAAGCTCCATTCATGGCCTCTTGCACCATTTTTAGCAGTGGATTTGAGGCTCATAGAGTAGAATGAGCCATATCTGGTATACCTGAGCTTTTTCATGAAATCAATTCCTTACTGAACCATCTGGTTGGATTAAAGTTCCAGTGTAGCAATTACATGTTCCATCTGTTTGTGTTGCCTTTGTATCATATCAGGCTGCCCTGTGGGATTTGATCCTGCCAGTGCTAATGAATCCAACTGGGTATGTTAGCAGGATCAGTAAGACCCTGAGAATTGTAGACGTCTTTGTATCAGATTCGTACTTCTCTTCAGCTTTGATTCTTCAGTTAGAGAAGAAGACTGGTGCAGTCCTTTCACTGCATCAGACAGCATGGATATGGGGCATGTATTTGCACACACTATGTATATACCCATGTGCTGTGATTAACTTGGCAGCTTCCTCCATTTCTTTCAGAATGTTATGAAGGAAGTAGGTATGGCAACATACATCTTCACTTCATGCTCCCTTAGAGAGAAATTTAATGTCTTAAACCTGCATTTCTAAATTTGTTAGCTAGTGTGTTAGGGGCATCTGCCACCAAAACAGGGTAGACAGGAGTTAGGTGCTTATCCTCTGTAGATGAGTTTCTAAGTCTGCTCAAAGTGAATTTTTAACTGCTTACATAGCTCTGAACTTGATCCTTTAGTGAATGATGTTCTGTAATCTGTGACTTTATCTTTGTTGGTTGATATATTTAGGGGTCATGAAATAGATGGCTACAAATGTGTTGTACTTTAAAGCTCTTGGGTGAGTGAAAGACCAGCAGGCAGTCCTCTAACAATTCCCCAACTAATTTCTGCCCTTATTCTTGCATGAATTGAGTTGCATTTAGCATCCAGTGTTTTCCTACTGTAGCAGTTAATCTTTTAAAATTTGTTTTTCTCTTTGTACCTAGGGTGTGCTTGACAGATTTTCCCAAATTCAGCCTAAGCTCATCTTCTCTGTTGAAGCTGTTATATACAATGGCAAAGAACATAACCACTTGGAAAAGCTGCTGAGTGTGGTAAAAGGTATTTCATTGCATACCATCTAGTCTGAGTTATGCTGTGGTTCTGTGAGCTCTCTAAGCCTGCACTGCCACTAAAAGTGACAGTTTTGACTGCTTGTTGCTGTCCTTCCTCCTTTATAGTATCTCTGTGGCCACTTAAAATTTTAAAACTAAGTTCAGTAAAATCTAACCAGTCTTCTGTGTAATTTTAGCAGAGTTTTGCTAGCTTAGCTTAAATATATCATAATAAATTAAGTAGTGGAACAGGGACTCATGATATTAAGGCCAAGTGAAGTGCTGCTGGAAACAAATGAAGAGGTATTGCAGCACTAAAGCTTGCAGATTTACACATATATTTTTAAAAGGCTTACAATTTTGAGGAAAATGTATCTTGGGTAACAATCTTCTGGGGTTTTTAACATGGAAAACTATATCCAATACTCAGTAGCTCAGGTTTGTTACTTTAGTGCATTACACTTGTATGAGCCAATCAGACAGAAAAGACTTTTGGTCTTCTTCCAGGACTTCCAGATCTAAAAAAAGTGGTGGTGATTCCATATGTCTCCTCAAGAGAAACCATTGATATTTCTAAGATTCCAAACAGGTAATGAGAGCTCTTGAGCTGTGACTGTCCTAAATAGGGATGAAATGGATGCTGATAAATATTGAAACTGCCTGACCTCTTGCACTGGCAAAAGTCTGGATTTAGCCAGGTTTCTTCATGTGGGTCCAGCTTCATACTGAAAATAAGCAGTATGTTGCTGCAGGTGATTTGCTTTGACAAAACCAATGTGAGTATTAATGGCTCTAAAATGAAGGAAAAAAAATTGATATGATATAGCAAGGAGAAGAAAGGGGCTTCCAGAAGTGAACAACAAAGAATTTCAGTAACATTTTTAGAGAAATTCTGCATGTTTACTGCTCTGGATTACATGCTAAATACCTTTTAGAAATGCTGTAGCTCCAGACTTCATGTTGAGGGCAAGATTGTTCTAGATTGCTTTGAGCTTTTGAGGCTGGCAGCTGATCATAGGGTGCAGATTTATTGGTTTGATTTTGTTGTGCTACTTCAATATTATACTAATACTTCATTTTAAAACAGAAAAAAGAAACAAAGCAATTAGCAATTCAGAGTAGCAAAAACTAGAAATAAAAATGATATATATAGCTTATTGTAAAGGAGCTATTAGAGTTAATCTTAAAATGAGCTGGGGTAATGATTAAAAATAAAATATTCCTTTATTCTCTTCTTAGTGTCTTTTTAGAGGACTTCCTTGCTACTGGGAAAGGAGACCAGGCCCCCCAGCTGGAGTTTGAGCAGCTGCCATTCAGTCATCCTCTCTTTATCATGTATTCATCAGGCACAACAGGGGCACCAAAATGCATGGTTCATTCAGCAGGGGTATGTTTGCCTTCCTGGAGCTGCACTTTCTGTATTTAACTGCCTGGGATACTTTTTTCCTTAACAGTGTCATATCATAATGTACTTTAAGGAAGAATTGATTGCTGACAGCTTTCAGGAGCTTGTCATGAGACTTGGTATTTGTAAGTGACTGTTTGAAAGCAGATATGCATTAATAAGGAGATAATGGTTTAGAAACTGGTGTGAAGACCTTGCAGAGATTTCAGCTTTTTCTTGGGATGTAGCTACTAGTAGCAATAGCTATAGGTAGGTGGCAGCATTGGGACAGTGTAGTGTATTCAAACAGTAGCAGGTGAATTCAGATCTGGTTCCTTTGAGTTGCAGAAAGAAAAGATTGACTCCTTTATTTTTAATGTTTTTTGCCTTTTCTCCTGAACCATGTGCTGGTTTTATGACTCCTTTTCAATTTCTAGTGTTTATCTGTAATCTGTTTTCTTTCAGCATAAATCTTAGGAGGCTCTTAGTAGTTCCACTCTAACTCCATGTGTAAATGCAAAACCAATCTTTATAATAAAATTAACTCAGTTAGTTTGTCACTCCAGTGAAGTGACTTAGTAAAGTAGTTTTTAAATTTAGTTATCCTAACAAGTTAGACTTCAATAATTATTGGGAAGGTACTTCAGTATTTCCAACAAAAGAGAAAAGGAAGTAATATATTTAACTACATTATTTATGTTTTGGGCTGTGGTATTTTTCACATTGCTAATCACTTCAGTGTCTACAAGAGAGGTGTACAGTTAGGTCATTTGTCACTTGATCTTAACAGATAGTTTGGATGAATATTGTTACTGTACAACTCCAGATCCTTCATTCTTCCCACTTGCCTAGATATACTGAAAATGAAACTGTCCAAGGACTTACCTTGGAAAATCTTGACTGGTAAAGCAAGCTGTTCAAATTATAGCTTGTGTGGAGTGCTCTGCAACTCTGATGGCTGGTCAGAGTTGGAAGTGAAGGAAGATGGTTTTCCCATGGATTACAAGTGATGTGCAGTAGGATTTGATGGGGCCTAATGAGAGAGGTTGAAAAATTGTGTGAGAAAATGGAGGATGCAATTGCTGCTGTAGACTGGCCCTTGGTTTTACATCAGCTGTGGTTAAAGGAAACACTTGACTGAAATCCTGGAATACAAGCTGTGAAGAACTGACAACATTAGGGTTTTTAAGTCTTAATGTGCTGTCAATTTTACTTTTCAATTAGATGAGCTCATGTTTTTCTCTCACTCTTTTTCAGGGTACACTAATCCAGCACCTGAAGGAACACATTCTTCATGGCAACATGACCAGCAATGACATTATTATGTACTATACAACGGCAAGTGTGGCTTAAGACATTTTTAGAACACTAATACATTTTGCTTACAAAGATGGAGAGCTTTTCCTACAAATCTACAAGTGCATTTTGATGTATTTGTAATTGTTTTACTGCAAGGGATTGTCTTAAAAGAAATCAGGTGAACTATTGAAATGCAACAGGGACCTTTCTAGTGAAAGGTCAAACTCATGTTAAAAGTTTCTGATCAAATTACTGAGGAAAATGGATTGATGTTTAGTCTCAAGTTTATTGATCTACCCCCTTAATATCACCTGCAAAACATGCTCCACTTTCCTGCATCATGCAAGGTTTGTCAATATTGAAGATTGTTCCCAAGTTTTCTATGACTGTAGGAGTTTGAGAAGACTGTCTTCCCACAGGAGTTCCTTTCTGAACTTTAACAGTACTAGTCAGTTTGTAATATCTCTGTGTAGGATTAATTATTACCTTGTCCCAAAGTTGTCCTGTCTCTTGACTCGTACTTTGAAGGTATGTGTACAGGGAGGTGTGGAATCCTCATTAGGTATTTGTAAGCATAAGTTAGATGAAGATCCACCAGGAACACAGAGCTGAGCCAGGCTTGGGAAAGGTGAGAGGCCAAACAGTGCTTCAGCCTTATTTTCTGGTTACTGAATGTTGCAGTTAGATATAATCAGCAAAGATGAGCAAAAATTCAGGTGTTGGTTTAACAGGTTCTTAAAGCAGGGAACCTTAAGGCAAGGGAAGTGGAGGGGGAAGATGCAAGTTCTTGCAGAGGGGCAGGGAGCATGTTTTGGTCCAGATGGTGCTCAAAGCCTACACCTCTCCATTTTCTAGAAGCCTGTAGCAGACAGGTAGCTGCCCAAGACAAACTGATGTAGGTATTTTCTCTTTTCCAGACTGGCTGGATGATGTGGAATTGGTTAGTGACTGCACTTGCTACAGGAGCTTCAGTGGTCCTGTATGATGGATCTCCTCTAGTTCCATCACCAAATGTGCTCTGGGACTTGACTGACAGACTAGGGTATGTAAACAACATGAAATAGGAAGATAATATTTTCTTACGCAGTCATTATAACAGGAACAAAGCAACCTCATTAAAAGTGTCATTACCTTGATCAAAAACTAGTATGTGGCATGACATTGTTCATCTTTTGGTTTAGCCTTGAGTGGAACTACTTTGTATAATTTTGTACTAAAATGTTCTTTGAGAGACAGCAGAGACACAAAGAGCTGGTTGTTCCAAGTTTGAGTTGAGTGTTTGGATTCCAAGCAAACAAAGACTTTTGGTTCAATAGTCAGTTTTCAAGAGCAGCCTTTTGAAAACACAGAAATTGGAAGCAATCTAAAGAGTAATTTCTGAGCACACTCAGAACTTGGAAAATAAAAATCCTTTATTTCAAAGCAGCTCAGCATAAGACTCAGTGTATAACTTCAACTTAAAGACATGAATTGACTGGGAAGGCTCAGCAGGGTTGCTCATATTTTAATATTTTGCTTTTTAATCTCTAATGCCTAATTCTCCCTGTCAAGCTGTTAATTGTTTTGCACAGTTCTTTGTGCCTAAAGATGCTCACAGTACCCTCTGGCAGCCTAGAGACATGCCAGGTATTGGATAAACCTGAAAAATCCTGTGCTGGTGTTGAGCTGGTTAAACTTGGATATTTTTTTTGTTTGGTAACTTTCCTGTATTGCTGGATGTAAGGAGTAGATATGAATGGTATTACTGGTAGAAGGAATGTAATTTTTAATAACTAAAACTCAGTTGTAATAAAAAATGGATGCCAAAAGATTGCCTTTCTGACTCTAACTAATAATTTAAACATCACTGTCTTTTGTGACATGTAATACTTAAAGACTGACATTTTGTCTCTGGCTATTACAGCTGAAGGTTAATGCCTAGTCAGAATGCTTCCAGTACAAAAAATAACACAAACCCACAAGCTTAAGACATCCCCCAACCCCCCCCAATAAAAAATGGATGCCAAAAGATTGCCTTATTGAAAAATAACACAGCTTATTTTTAAGCATTGTTTCTACATGCCAAAAGTAAGTGAAGATAACTGAAATGTGTCTGCATGTCTCACTTTGGTAATCTGGTGCTAAGTGGTGGCCATCTGTGTGGTACTTGATAATGCAGTCTGTTCCCAACTCAGTCATATGTTACATATTTAAAAAAAAGGCTTCAACATGTTAAGACTACCTTACTTGTCTGAAGACACACCATCCTTCCCTTCAGATAGCATATTCTTGTAGTATCATCAAGATATCTCATACTGCATGACAAGAATTACTTCAGAGGACATCAGCTGAAGATCTGCTCCTGAAGTGTGTTTAGTCACCATCCAACAATTAGATAGCATTTGGAAGGAAATAACAGGAGACTAGTAGAATTGTCAAAGAGCTTAAAAAGAGAAGGATTGTGTTCTAACTGGAAAATAAGCAGTAGTTTGAAGCATTGAAGTAAAATGCTGCACAAGAGTAAAAGTTCACAGGATTGTGGTGCAGTGTAACTGGGGGAGTAGCTATACCTCTGAGGGCTCTCATGGTCCTCTTCTCATGAGCCTGATAAATTGCTCTGTGCACCCATGTATCAGTGCAAATAGCCTGTCTGTCCCTCCCCCAGAGGTGGGATCCTCTGAGGAACTGTCATCCATCCTCCTGAATGGCAAAGTAAGACATCCCTTTTTGATAGTGTTGAAACAGTCCTCTCTGTGACTGAAACTGTTATCTCAAGAGCTGTTCTACCTTCCATCTTGCCTTTGGAGTAAAAGCAAATATGGCATGATCTTATATTAAGTTCTACTGATGGATGTACTGCCTGTGATCTGTGCACTCAGACTATAGCCCTTTATCTGTCTCTCTGCATTTTCTTGAGTGAGTTTATTGCTGTAATATAAAGTGAATTAGCAGAAGGCAGCAAAGAGGATTTTCTGAAAGTCAGCAGAAGCACTAAACTAGTACTTCCACTGATAGAGCAGGGAAGGGGTGCAGCCTTCATTTCAAGTTCTAATTATGTTGTATTGGAAAGCAATAAATATACTCTTTCCAAGGGCATAATTCAATTATTCAATTACTAGGCCAAATTGCACGTTCAGTTAGGCACCTGCAACTCAAGACTTCACATCAGTGAAAGCTAAGCAGGTATCCAAAAGGAAATCACTGGCTGCTGTGTTCAGAGTGAAGTGTTCTTTGCTAAACTGTGCCCTGAAATGGCAAACTTCTTATATGTAAGAGTATAACAAGGGAGCAGTTTGATGTTAAACAGCTCATTGGCAATTATGGCCCATTAATGAAGTAAACATAATATCTTGAGATGCCTTTTAAAAGCATTCCTGTAAATATAAGTGAATGTTCTCCATGAGGGTGGAAAGCTTTACTTAATATTTAAAGACAGAATTAAAAGTCTCAAAGCTGCAGAAATGACATGTGGTCTGACCAGTTTTGATTGCTCAAAAGATGCTCCTTGGAAAGCTCTGAGACTGCCTTGCTTGACTAATCAATGTACAGAGTGTCTACAGCCCCTGCCTACTGCAGGGACAATTGCAAGCCTTTAGAATCTTGGCATATTTAAATATGCAAAACACTTAATCTTTTTCCCCTCTAGGATCACCATCCTTGGAACAGGTGCAAAGTGGCTGGCTGTGCTAAAAGAGAAAAATTTGAAGCCATGTAAGTGTCAAAAAGCTATTGAATCCCTCCCTCCTGCTTTTCCTCTCCAGGCTCTGGCCCTGGTATCTTGTCACAAAGTCCTCTGTGTAATTATTCTGGATTGTAGTGACAAACAGCTATGAACTCCTCTGAAGATTTTACCTTACCCTATTTTGTTGGTTTATTTTTAAGGTGAAACACACAATCTCCAGACACTCCACACTATCCTGTCTACAGGATCACCTCTCAAACCTGAAAGCTACGACTATGTCTACAAACACATAAAAAGCAGTGTCCTCCTGGGATCCATCTCAGGTGATGTTTCCATGCTGGGTGCACCTCACTAGTTCTGACCATTGTCTGGACACTTCCTTCTTGCTGCTGTGTATTTGGGAAGTTTAAGTCTTGGCTCATTCAGGCTTAGTTATAGTTAAACTGGAATTAATTGTCTTTTCAGTGCGGAGATTTTCTGCATAATTTAGTGTGCTCATGCCCTCCAAGGCTTTGAGGTGGAATGATTCTGAGGTGGTGGATGTTTTGGGGTTTAGCTTTTATTAAGCAGGATCATTTATTTTGACTGGCTGTCCTTAGGGGTAGCTGGGTGAGATCAAGAAGAGAGTCTATTAACCTATAGAACATACTGTTCTGCAAATAGCTGACTTTAGCAGAAAATACCTGTTGGAGAGGTTTTTCTGTGCTCCCATTTCAGTTCTTTTGTGCCAAGTAATTGGCACTGCGGACAGATTTTTTTGTAAATTATGTAATTAGAGAAATATCAAGCCCACATACTGTGCAGTTTGTTGTGAGGAGCACGAGCTGAGCCAACTTCTATTCACATAAGGTCCTTTATAGAGCTCCTCATTCTGCTTTGTAATGAGAACTGACTTTTTCAAAGGGCTTTTAAACTCAGTTTAGTTAGATTTTTTTTTTTCCAAGTCTGACTATTCTCTTGTTGAAATCACCTCTGGCTCTGGTCATGGTAAGACTAATGCTGAACCTTGGGTTTGCTACTATGGATGTTAATACTCTCAAATGCAGAAGACTATTTTTGAATAAAGTTCACATGGATTTGTCTTCTACTTTTTAAGTCTTAATCATCTAGTTAAATAAGCACTTTGTCAGTATTTTTATTAAGATAACTGTTCATCCTATAGACATGGCTTCCCTCCCTTCCCTTGTTCTCAAGATAGAAAAGCCAAGTAAATATTGACTGATCACTTTAAACTAATGAAAACAAACAAGGTAACATTTCTAAGTGATCTTAAATAGCTAAGTCTGTAGACTAGGACTGCTCTGTTTTCTCACTCTTATGTGAACAGAAATTTCCTTAAATGAGATTAAAGAACCTGTTGGTACAAGTTATGCCTTAGGGAATATTTCCTCATGAAGGACATAGATGTGTAAAAAAGGCATTTAAAATAAGAGTAGAAACCTTCTATTAAGTCACATAACATCCCAAATAACTGTCTGTTCGATGCTGATCAGTGTGGATCAGAAGCATTCAGAAAGGGTGACAGTTTACTCTTCTACAGTCCTTATGTGGTATTCTCTTCCTTTTTCCAAAAAATGTTGTGTATTCTAAATGGACTACTTTTATTGTAGGTGGAACAGATATAATTTCCTGTTTCATGGGTCAGAATGTTACAATTCCAGTTTACAAAGGAGAAATACAGGCCAGAAATCTTGGAATGGCTGTAGAAGCATGGAATGATGAAGGTAACTATTATCCAAAATATTATGCCTGCTTAGGAAATACTGTAATTATGTGATCTTGGGTCTTGTTCATCAGGTGGGTAAGCAGTCACCTCTCTAATGGCTGATTTCACTTGGGAAAAATGTTACACAAAACCTGAATCTGGATCCATCTGATATGGATCATATAGAACTGCAGTGAAGATAAATGTGGAAAAAGGTCCTCCTTTTCCATTGCTCTGCTAAATAAAATCAAGGTCAAATTCTATTTTCTGGTTTGTGTGCTAATTAGCCATGTTGCTGTGGATGCCAGGCTGGCTTCCACCCTGTGGTGTAACTCTGCTGATGCTGAGGTTGAGATGAGTTTAGGAATTGAACATGAGCTGGGACTGGCAGTCTGAACAGCTTATCTCTTACCTACATGCACCTCTGGCATGTAACTAGTAACTATAGATGCACTTTGCTTTGGTACCTTCCTTACAGAAGAGATAAATGCAGAAAATACCTCTTTCTTTGTAAACAGGAAAACCAGTCTGGGGTGAAAGTGGTGAGCTGGTTTGTACCAAGCCTATTCCCTGTCAGCCCACACACTTCTGGAACGATGAGAATGGGAATAAATACAGGAAGGCTTATTTTTCAAAATTCCCAGGTATGTAATGAGGGGCTTTGGATACAGGTCAAACTGGCCAAGGACACAGACCATATTGCTGCTCTGAGGAAGGTGCAGGTTTAGTCTTGCCCAGTGATAGGCAAGTACAGCTTGAAATCTAGATGTCCAGGGCATCTCCACAGCATATTTCATAATATCTCACACTTGTTTTCTAATGCTACATTTTGAATAAGGATCCAAATCAGTTTAATAAAAAAAATCTCTGGACAGCTCCAATCCCATTTTGCTCCTGGTCTCATTAGGCAGATATGAATGTAACAGCCTGATAATCTGTAGTGCAGATGTAGACTGCTTGGCATCAGTGTGAAATGAAAGTGCTGAATAGGTCAGGGAGCAATCCTCTGTTAATGAGTGCTACTGCACCTCTGCCAGGCTGCTCCTGCCTAGCTGGAGCAGTGAATCCTAAGGGATAAGTGCTGACCTGCTTCCTCATTAGCATGAAGTTTAAATGTATACTGCATATTCCATAGTCATACAGTCTTCCAAGTGGGGGGAAGAGTAAAAGAACTGGGACTGTGGGCCAGAGGCTTTCTTCCTAATTGTGGAGGACTCTGCTCATCCAGAGGTTTTGCCTCTGTGGCTCAGCAATGCTGAACTCCCTGCTGCCTACTGGGCAGCAGCTTTTATAGGAGCAGGACCTCAAGCTGCTGCTTTTTGGAGATGGAAGCTTTTCTACAAATAGCAGCAATACAGAGGGATTCATGAGAAGTCAGGATGTGCAGGAGGAGATAATCATACAGGAGGACTGAGGGAATGTGGAAATTACAGTCTGCATGTGAGCCTGACAACAATAATGGAAAAAAAAATCTGACAGACTGAAATCACTGTGGCCCAGAGGCTCTGTCTGAAAGGCTTCCCTGTTTTTCCTTGTATATGGGCTTGAGGTTGTAGGAGTTGAGTTAGAATAATGTTCTTATGTGCACATGCATGTGCAAATAATTGATGTTTGTTCTAATAGTAAAAAAAAATCTGACAGACTGAAATCACTGTGGCCCAGAGGCTCTGTCTGAAAGGCTTCCCTGTTTTTCCTTGTATATGGGCTTGAGGTTGTAGGAGTTGAGTTAGAATAATGTTCTTATGTGCACATGCATGTGCAAATAATTGATGTTTGTTCTTTCTTTAGAAAAAAATCATAGAATTGGCTTGTGTTTTTGTTTGTGGCAGCCTTCTGTAGTGGCATTAATCTTAAAAATAATACACAAGTTATTCCAGCTCTGAAGTTAAATCCGGTCTTACATTTGCACAAATCAAGAATATCAAGCAGAGAAGCTTCCCTGGGAGTTGTTGAGACCTATTGTGCAAGCCCAGAAAACTGCTTGCATAGAACTGTACATCATAAAAAAAAAAATGGGGCAAGGAAGACTGATGGGGATAATGTTACCTTTATGGAAACTTCCAGTTTCCTCAAAATGTAGTTCTGAGAGCAGCTATTAATCTGCTTTCTAAAGGATGCTGTGTAGTCATGCAAACAAACCTTCAGAAGATAACCTAGGGTTTGATCCTAATGCCTAAGCTACTCTTGTGTTACCTCTATAGTAAATGCACTGTGAATTGTTTGAGTTCTGCTGTGTTTGTGGGTAGTTCTCAAATTATATCTGATGTTTTTGTATGTGTTTTACTAAGTTACATGAGTGCAGTTGCACAGATGTCTGCTGGGACTGGAGGAATAAGAATTTATTGTCCACCTTTCTTAACCTTTGTCATTCTCTAATAGGTGTTTGGGCCCATGGTGATTACTGCAAAATCAATCCAAAGACAGGAGGAATTGTCATGCTGGGTCGCAGGTACAGTGGTGTGGTGGAAGTGTTCTGAGCAAGCAAGTGTTAAAATTGGCTAACTTTACCTCAGAGCATAATGTACATGGTTCTGTCATGCTGGTAGCTTTTAGTTTTGTTAGATCCAGAATTGTGGAGTTCAGTCCTTCACGCCTTTCAACCCCTGAGCAGCTAGATCAGAGGGAAGGGAGCCCACTTTGAACTTCTGCCCCACTTTTGAATATGTGAACACAAAACAATATTTGGCTTGGTTTTGTGTTCCATGGCTTATTATCTAAGAGTTTGAATTGAGAGTGCAGCACATTCAGGGTGGTGAATCAGGAAACTTGTCTTCTAGTTGTGGCTCTGCCATTGACTTGTCTTCCAGCAAACCTTAATTACAGAAGGTCAGGTGTTAAGTTCTGCTTGTGTTGGTAATCACAGACATTCAAGATCAGAGTTGTGGCTGAATTTTCTGCTTGCATTTAAAAGTTGCTGTTGAAAATAAAGTTAAGTGAATATTGTGAAGCTGTCTGGCATTGTCACAAATAAATGTACTCAACAGCCATGGTGTGAGGTGGCCATGTGTGAAACAAGTTCCAGCTGTAAGAGACTGGAAAGTAACAAAATGCAATTCCAATATAATGGAGCACTATAAAGTTTCTTCATCTGTTTTTGTGGTCACAAATGTGTATGTATTGCAGGCTACTGGAAAGGGGAGGGACTGGGAAAGGTGAATTAATAACATTAAGATTCTCTGTACAACTTTTTTTCTAATGACCAAAATGCCTTTTGAATAAAATCTTAAAATTCCTTTTCCAGTGTGGCTGTATATTCAGTGAATGAAATGTAGAGAGACTTGGTTAATTGCATCAATTTTTATCTTTTCATCCAACTCTAATCACATTTTAATGCTTTTGTTTTGTGTGTGATTTTCAGTGATGGTACATTAAATCCAAATGGTGTCAGATTTGGAAGTTCTGAAATCTATAACATAGGTATGAAATTGACTTTCCACCTCTTTTAGCTATGATATTGTTGCTTTAAATCTGAAATGTAAGCATTATAAAGGTGTTTGGAAGGATTAATAAAGGACTTGCCATTTTTCAAATGGAAGACAGCACAGAGCATATTAGTATTAAGAGCACAATTCTGGTTTTGTAGACTTGAAATTGGTTGGTTTCCTGTAGGACTGGAGATAAGGAATTGAGATG
This sequence comes from Chaetura pelagica, assembly GCF_000747805.2. NCBI lineage: Eukaryota > Metazoa > Chordata > Aves > Apodiformes > Apodidae > Chaetura > Chaetura pelagica. The sequence goes on from NW_009953217.1 coordinate 735,506, forward strand.
TGTTCTCCATGAGGTGTTGCTTTTGTGTAAAGCAACAGACTAATTAAATCATGCAGATTTCTGAGAATACCTAACTTCTGAGGCTTTTTTCCCCCAAGACAAGCTCTTGACGTTACTTTTGTGTCTTTCCTAATAATTAGATGAAGTTATTGAGCTTGTGATTAATATTTCAAAGCAGGTTCCTGCTGTGAAAGCTGGGGAAGCTGTGTGCCTGCTAAGGTGCTAATCTGAGACTTAAGGCCCTGTTGTTTCTCCTTGTTTTTATCAGGCATGTTAACTTTCTGGCTGTGCAGCAATGAGGACTGTGAGGAAAGCCAGAAAACGTGACTTAGTGTAAAAGTTTGTTTTCTGTCCTAAAAGTTACAGCATTTTTTTTCCTATTTGGGGCCTAAATTTACATGGTCCTTAAACCTGGATTTTCATCTGAGCAGGAGTTAAAATTTCAGAGCAACCCAGAGGGGAAGCTTGTAGAACAATATGGGCAAGATGTCTGTTTTGTCTTTGCAGCTCTAAGGGTGGTGATACCAGAGGAGGCAACAAAGATTATCCAAGGGGTGGAGCAGCTCTGCTCTGGAGACAGGCTGAGAGTTGGGGCTGTTCAGCCTGGAGAAGAGAAGGCTCCAGGGAGACCTTTTAGTGGTCTTCCAGTGCCTGAAGGGGCTACAGGAAAGCTGGGGAGGGGCTTTTCACCAGAGAGGGCAGTGGTAGGACAAGGGGGAATGGTTTTAAAAATGGGAGAGGGGAGATGTAGGTTAGATATCAGGAAGAAATTCATCATGAGGGTAGGAAGATACTGGAATGGGTTGGCCAGGGATGTTGTGGATGCCCCCTCCCTGGAAGTGTTTAGGGCCAGGTTGGATGAGGTTTTGTGCAACCTGGTCTGGTGGGATTTATCCCTGCTCTTAGCAGGGAGGTTGGAACCTGATGATCTCAAAAGTCCCTTCCAACCTTCTCCATTCCATGATTCTGTATTTTGATGCAACCACAAAAAATGTGCTTCTGAAATAACGTTCAAATGCAAGTGCTAATAAGGACTCTTCCTTTCTTTTCAGTTGAAGCTTTCGAGGAGGTTTCTGATAGCCTCTGTGTCCCTCAGTACAACAAGGATGGGGAGGAGAGGGTGATACTCTTCCTGAAGATGGCACTGAACCATGTGTTCAGCGAGGAGCTGGTGAAACGGATCCGTGATGCCATCCGCATTGCGCTCTCTGCCAGGCACGTTCCCAGCCTCATTCTGGAAACCAAAGGCATTCCGGTATGTCAGGAAAAATGCTGCCTCCTTTTTTTGCCTTTGTCACCTTGAATAGTAATTAAGGAGCAGTTGTCACTGCTCTTCAAACCCACATGCATGGAAATTTTAGCATCTCAGAAGTGTATTCGTGCTTTATAAATAGTTGGTCTTTGTTGCTTAGCAACAGCACTTCAGCACCTCTTCAGCTAAGCATGTTTTTGTTTTTTAACAATATCTAAAAATGCCCATTCTCAGTTTATAAATGTATTGCATGTTCTCAGTAATATAAATTTAAGACTTTTAAAACAATACTAAAAAGGTGATTGAACTTCAGCTCTTCTGGTTTCTCAAAGCTTATTGCTTTTGTTTCTCTGTTTAGAATAACATTCTTATGAAAGCTGAGAGCACTGAACAAATTTATGAAATGATTTCGTAAGCCATTTCACTTTTACATCTGTTTAGCCACTTCAATGAGGCTCTATTACTGTCTTAACTGTAGCAGTAACTGAGATCTTCGTGTTTATGAGGGGAGGAATTCATATAGCTGAAGGTTCTGCAAGCTCAGTCTTTCAGAGTTGTTACTCTCTGGTGTTCTTTGCTGTTTGAACCCTTCAGCTGGAATGCCTGATTCTTAGTCTTGTCTACTGCTAGACTCTTCTCAACAGCTCCACAAGCAGCAAAGTGGGAGTGAAGAGTGTAGTTGTCTCAAGGCCATTGCACATAAACTTGAGTGTGTTTAGAGAGAAGGCTTGAAATAGTTTTTCTCTTCTGATACCCATTTATGCCCAATGTAGGTTTCTGAGTGAAAGTGGTCCAAGGTTCAGGACTGCCAGCCTCCATCTGGTTCTGAACTGTGGAGTTACTTCTATTTCAAGCTACTGTTGGCAAATACTAGTTGGCTTGAAATGTTGTCTTTGCATGGGTGTAAAAATCCCTTGCACTTGCTAAGTGAAGTGTAAATTTTTCTGGGCTGCAGCTTAACTTTTGCATGAGGTGTTGAACTTGTAAACAGTGTAAATCACCTGAATGCACAGCACAAAGTTGATGGCATGAGGTGTTTGTGATGGGCTGCCCCTCAGGAAAGACTGCTTAATTAGTTCATACTTTGACTGAATTTACAATTGAGTGAATTTGAATTACCTTTCAGGAAGATATGCCAGTGGTGAAGTGATCAAAGCTGTCTCCCTTCTTCCTTCTGAAGTTTTGCTTGGAAGAGAAGCCTCTTTCTATTCTGCTGCTTTTAGAAATGTATTTGAATTCTTATCTAAAAATACAATCTGATCCTGACTGTACTGACACTCTATACTGGTGGAAATAGTATAGCTGTGTTGAAGTGATCAGGTCTTCAGTAATACAAAGCATGGTTTTTAATGAGATATCCAGGTGATAAACATCATGAGCTCTTGGTGTGAATCTTGTCCTGTCCTGAGCAAATAAGCATCCTGGTCATCATGGACAAGATTGTGGATGTGGATCCACTGATTAAAGTAAACAAATTTGCTTTGCTAAACACTTTTTTACAGAGGGCAGTTCTCCTGCAGGCCACTGAGGTCTTCTGGTTTCTGAGCACTTCTGAAAATGAGGTTGCTAATTGTTGAGGAAGAAAAGTGGTTGATTAAGGTGGTTCAGGAGGGTAGGATTACATCTGACTTAAGCAGCTTTCATAAGAAAAAGGTTGATTTAGTATCAAGATTAATATTGTAAGAGCATATTTAATTGAAGATTATTTAGCTGGGCTCTGAAAGATAGCTGGTGAAAAGTGGTGGTGTCTGGAGTTCGGGAGTTCCAGTGGCTTTGGAGGCCAGGAACAAGCTGTGTTCATCAATCAGCAGTTTCAGTAGCCTTAGTGCCTATAAAAGCAGAGATCATCTTCTAAAATGAGCCTTGACAAGTTCCTGTTAACACTAAATTAGTTACTTCTTACTGAACTGCTCAGAAATCAGTGCTCTAATCCAAATAATTTTTGTCTTCATTGCTGCTTTCAATGAAGACTTGGTTATGGCTGGTTTTGAAATGCTTTGGTGTTGAGGGCCACTTAAGCTCAGCACTTCACTTTACCCTGTTAGAAAAGGACTGTCCACTTAAGATATGAAAGTCATGGTTTTCTTTTCCCAGAGCCCAATGGATCTGGGCTTTGAGCCCACACTGAGAAAAAACAAAGATTGTTTGAGAATTGCATGTGTCAGAACATAAAGGATTAAAGATCTTTTTGTATTGAAACCATGATTCTGATCTGGTTTCATTGGTTTAAGTTGGGGCTTGATCATGTTCTCACAATATCACCAAATAGGAATAATAATCTAAAGAGCACACAAGGTCTTTGAGTTCCACTCACTCCAAATGATTTTCAGAAAAATTCTGGTGCCTCAAGAGTAAGAGAAGTAAATTTAAATTCTGATTGAATTCTGGGGTTGGTGGGGGGTTTAATGAATATTTCCATAGAGCAACTGCATGAAAAGTAACTTTTTATCATTGCTGGTTTTGTTTTGCAGTATACAATAAATGGGAAAAAAGTGGAAGTAGCTGTGAAGCAAATAATTGCAGGGAAAGAAGTTGAGCAGCGAGGAGCTTTCTCAAACCCAGAGACTTTGGACCTGTACAAAAATATTCCTGAGCTTCAGAACTTCTGAAGTCACTTTGTTTTGGGGTTTTTTTGCATCTTTGTTCTGTCTGTTTTGTATATACCAATATTGTATGTAAAGAAAAAGCTCTATTTAATAACAGTGGTTCTTGTAAAAGGAAGAAATGTTTCATTAAGTGCATTATGAAAGGCTTGGGTAAAGCTTAGCTCCCTTTTATTGGTTAAATATGCCATGTATCTTGGAGTTTTTTTTTCCAGCCTGGAAGGAAGAACCTGCCTATTTTTTTATATATGAGTGCATCTTTTCTGGTTAGATTTACATCAGCAGCCCATCAAATGGGAGCACCCATAGCATAAGTTACAGTTGCAAATAGAATATTTCTTTCATAAAACACCTGCTTTCTTTTTTAAACTGGATTTTTAGGAACATTTTTTCAGTCCATGTGTTTCAGTCATCTGTAAGGAATATACAGTGACTTTAATGATTGCAAGGCATGAAGGTATTCTGTATGTAATGTGCATTTAAATGTTTTTATAAAGCCAAATCATAATGCACTAAACTCATTTGACTTGACTCAGAATAATTTCAGTCTTGAAATACCCCATGGTACCTTTGAAGGTAATTGCTGCTTGTTGTGATGTAGCCTTCCTATTGTCTTAAGCTTTTAGTTGATAGATATGTGGAGGTTCAGAAGGTGAGGGAGTGATCAGCTTCTTCTTATTCCTTCTGTGACTCTAGGTTGTTTCCATGGAACTTACTGTCATTACTCTGGTTTAACATCATTGCAGTTGAAGACAGGATTTTGCTTCCTTGTTTTGAAGTTCTTTACTGGCTGTGAGACAAATCCCATGTGATGTTAGCTAAAGAACTCCAGTGTGTTCATTTATTAAAAAGCTGATGTTTTTGTAACTTTTTTTACTAAATGTCTTATTGAAAATGAAAGACTAAAATGTTTTCTAGCTCTGTATCCTTCCAGTTCATAAAGGGAAAAAATACTGTAATGAGCATACTAAAGCAGTAAAATGGAAGCACTAAAACATTGTTTTGTTTCATCAAGTACCGTTGTAGTAGTTGTACCAAAACCTCTGGCATTCAGTATCTCCTGCACTATTTGACTTCTGTGGGTTAAGTATTTAATGCATTAAAATCATGGATGTTCCTACAATTGTGTTGAATGCATTCCACACTGGTAAAGAGTTAATTAAAATTGATTCTTTATATATATTATATATATGATTTGTTTCCATGTTTTCTGTTATTGTCTCACTTATTTTCCTTTTGCTTGGATGTCATGGAATAATTTTTAGCTTAATTTTTTTACCTATTTCAGTGGTTAAATTCAAGTCCACCCACTACAAAACTATTCTTCTCTGAAAGCTTTATCCTGTTTTCTTATGCAGGGCCCAGAAGGAGTAAAAAATTGCTGCTAGTTATGCATGGCTGGCTCATGGAGGAGGCCACAGGTGAGCAGCAGTGGAAGAAAGTGCTGAAAATCTGCCTTGAGTCAGTGCAGTAAGAAGTTATAGGTTGTGATATGTTGATGTTGCTAAAAGGGATCAACCTGGGCAGTGAAAGGTGTGTATCCTGTGAAGGCAAAATCCAGCTGCTTGTGTTTAGCTGCAGTTAGGAAAAGTGTTATTTCCTACACTCTGTGATAACCTCAGCCCTCTTGCTTGTTCCAGTAGCTGAAGGCTGTTGCAGAGTAGGTTAAACATTGCTGCTAATAATTCAGTAAGAGTGAAACTGCCTAGAACTGCAGCTGAGGAGCAGCCCTTCTGAAGAAGTCTGGTTGGATCAGTCATTGTGGACACCAGCTCCACATCCACTGCAGGATGCAAAATACAGCTTTAAATGCACTGGTTTCTATTTTACTTTCTGAACTGGACCAATTTGGACAGCATACCTTGCCTGTGTTATATAGGCGATAATATAAATACCAAGCATTTTAACACTAGAAAGGTGTACAAATAAGCTATCCAGCTGTCAGTAACCTATGATTAAAAGTACTTTTAAATGCCTTTCCCCTCTGGCATGCTACATATAAATTTTACATTAAGTGTGACTTTGTATTCATTAAAGCTTCATTATATTATTCTTTAATTCATGCAAAATGTCTAGAGTTTACAAAGCCCACAGATCCTTATTAATAAGTAATTTTGGAGTATTTAATTAAAGATAGTTTAGAAAAGCAGACACATTAAGAACATATACAATGCCTAGAGGCTGCTTTTATTAATCCTTTATGCTGCTGGAAACACTGTAGAAAGTTCTGTTAATTGATATAATTTGATCTCATGCAAATGTCAGATGTTGCAAGGCTTTTCCCAGACTATAGTTACAAACAAAAAAGTAGATTTACTTATACATTGATGTGCTTTATAACAGCTCATGGAAATCTAGGGATAAGAGGTGAGTGGGTGGTTGTTGTGCTGGGAAATGACTGGCACTCAGAAGAGGCTGTGGGAGGGCTGGGAGCACTTGTCCAGACCTACTGAGTCCAACTCCTCCCATTCCAAATCCTGTCCTCCAAACAACTAACTTAGACTAAAGCAAAGATAAATACAAGTGGCCCACTTCTTTGGATCCTGCCATGGAGCTGTGCACATGGCTGTATCAAAATATTACTAGCATAGGGCAGGGAGATTAATTCATCAGTTTGCAAGGGATGAGTAGAGAGTAGTTTTCTTTGTCTCTTATCTTTGGCTATAAAATTGCTGTGTTCTTTCCAGGGCTTGGGGTAATGGTGGTCAAATGTGGTTTCAAGGAGGGTCCTTGCAAACTGGTGGTGCCCAGATGCTTGGCCAAAAGAAAAGATCTGGCAGGGTAGTGATGCCATAGTGTTAGCAACAACAGATCCTGTGAGTGCTGTAGCTGTGGTGCTCCTAAGGTGTAAGCTGAATAACCCTTGCAGAAGGTGTCTGAGCAACTGGAGTGCACCTCAACCTGTGGTGTTCTTAGCCCAGAAAGCCTTGAAGCCTCAGGGCTGTCAGTGTGTAACTAGTTGTACCTTGTAACATGTATCCCCCCCTTAATTTTTGTTGCCTGTTAATAACTTGGGGTTCACAGTACTTTGGTTGGGAAGCTACATCAGCAGCTGTTAGTGGTGTGCAAAGAGCTAGTTCTGGAAACTTTTGAGCCTCTGGCATAAATCTTCAATGGCAAGGAAATCCAGAGCAGAGGTATATCAGGCTTGGTGCTTTTCTCACTCAGTCTTCTGCAAACTTGAGAGTGACTATTGAATTATGATGGAATCAGCCCATTTGCCCTTGACTCTTTCAGAGATGTAGTTTTATCACTTTCCTTTTAGAAATGTGCTGTTGTCAGCTCCTGTTAGAGCAGGTCTTTCCCTCTCCCACTACCTTATGATGTCAATTAATTTCCCTGGTTAGTGGTGGTTCTCAAACAAATAAAATGAGCTGGTACACAACAGCCCAAGCAGGACATAGCCAGTAAAATTGTTTATTGTTATGTGCAAGAGAAATTGCTTGTGTGAATTACTTAGTGATTTTAAAAACACAGGTAATTGCCTGATGGAATCCAACTTCCCTGGGGCCATTATTGTCTTTCCGTTTAATGCACAGACTGAGGGGGATATCATTTACAAGGCAGAACATTCAGTCACACAGGTAAATGGGTGTTAAAATGATATTTAAAATGCATTAGTAAGGAGTCCTGGTTTGTTCTTGAGCTGAAACAGTCAAGTTTGGGTTTGGGAAAAACTGGTGTCTGCAGGGAATGCTCTGGCAGGTAGATGGTGTCTGGGTGATGGGTGGTGTCCAAATGAATCTTTGTGGAAGGTGTTTGGGAATGATCTTCCCCATGTTACATCCCTGGATGCAAATGCTGCCATAGTTTTCATGTTGATGAGTGCAGCACACAGCAGGGCTTTGGTGGGGCTAAATACCAAGGTTGAATTGTTAAATATCTTCCTGGATAGCATGTGAATCTTGGGAGCTCACCAGGCTGATGAGGGAGAAGGTTCATGGATTGTGAGCTCTTCTATGAACGAGAGACCTTTGGAGCAGGATGGTGGTGGAGCACAGGGCAGGAGCAGCATGAGATCAGGTCCTTAATTCTGAGACTTGTCTCCTTGGTGGTCAGAGGTACAAGAGCTTGGGTGAGGTGGGAGAGGGAAAGGCGTGTCAACTAATTGTTTGAAATTGCCCCATGTGCTCTGCTTGGGTCAGCATGGAACAGACATGGATTTGGAAGAAACGTTTTGAAAAAATGTTTCACTTCTTTTTCTGCACTTGCCTTTCTTCTAGTGCATCATTTTATTGAGCTGTTAACCTCTGTCCACCTTCATGACTGTGGTCTGAGGTGTTTCAGCACATATGGAGGCTTTGTTCTTCCTAGAGGTGATCTTTGGAGCTCCTCATTCATCAGTTTTTCCACTTAAATCTTTTACCTCGTTGCTGGGTTCCTGAGGTGTCTGTCTACTGGCTGGACCTCTTGTGTCCTACAGAGCTGAGGTGCTAAATCAAAAAGTGTTTGCTCAATCTCTTTTGCTTCATGAGGAAGAGTATTTTTAGCTCTTAAATAATCAGGTCTTAGACAGCAACAAGATGCAACTTAATTTTCTTCAACTTTTGTAGGAAGAGGAAGCTGTGTCATACACTGATCTTCCAGAAATAAAATCAGGGTCTGAGTTGCTGTGAAGTGTGGCTGCAGTCCAGCATGGCAGCCTCAGAGCTGATGAGAGCATGCATATTTTCCTTGCTGGGAATTAGGAGCCTTTTTAGATTCAAATAATGAGATAATCAACATCAGTTTGAGCATCTTGCTCTACATGATCTGTGTGCAAAGTGAGAGTGAATCTCTTATGCAAAGGAGAAGGAAGGAGGCTCTGAAACGCTATTAGTGAGTCCAAGAGTGTCTCACAACAATTTCAGTTGCAGAACAATAAGATGTCCCAAAGTATTAATGTAGCAGGCTGCAGCTGTCCACACAATTCCTCATCGTGGCTTCTGATGGCCAGGGAAATTTTTCCAAACCACCAGTTGGAGATGAACTTAAGTGATAAAACTGTGTTGTTGGAGGTGGGCAAACCCTGGGCAGGCCATTGTTTAACTGGGTTATGTAGCACATTAGCAGAGGCTTAATTGGACCTTGTACTTTCTAATTAGAAGACCTTAAATTCTCATCTTACTACTTTTGACAAGTGGGTTTTGCAAAGTTCAAGAGGCTTATCAGCATTCAGCCTGAGACTCCAGCTAAAGTAATAATGTCCCTTGGAAAAAACATCATCAGGGTGGTTAATGAGTTTACACTACCATATTCAAGTGTGCACATAAAGGTTCACATCACTAATGAAAGAGTCTGCTCAAAAAATATATCCCTTTTGCAGTTTTGTTCCTTTCTGTAGTGATTTAAAGGAAATTAAGAACTGGTTGTTGCAGGGCAACAGTCACACTGATGTGGTATATGCCTGTTTTCTGCTGGAGTTTTACAAGGAGATGGTTTTAACACTTCCAGCATATTGTTCCATTATGTGTTTTGCCAGGGAACAGGAGATTATTTCTTCTCACTGTATGGTCTGCTGTAACCATGCTATTAGGAAGATGCCTTGGTTGTGTTAGCCTGTTCTTCTAAGCCCTGGATTATGGAAAGAAGGGCCTGTTTATAAGAGCAAGCTCTAAGCTGAGCAGTAGGAACTGGTCAAGAGGGAGACCTAAAATCAGTAGGATGTGAAGGGTTGAAAATGGATGGATGCAGAGTTCATTTCAGGCTCCTTCTAGAGCAGCCAGAGAGGTGTCCCAGTTTGCTTACAATGCTGTTATACTGCTAAAACTCTGCCTGGGTTTGCAGCATCTTGTGTTATCCAGGAAAAGGAGAGGTGGTTTGGGTTTGTTTTTTTTTTTAGGAGCTCACTAAAGGGTGGAGTTGCATTTCCTTCCTTTGCAGTGGATTTGAAACTGGTGGGATTTGCCTGGTGCATCTGGTCCTGTGGGCACCTGTGTGATGGGCCTGGGACAGACCCAGGCAGTGGCAGCTCAGCAAGTGGGTGGCTACACCCCAAGAACTCAAATGCAATTAACTTCTCTGGCAGCACATTTGTTTCCCTTTAAACCAGATTGTTACTCTTAAGCTTGTGTTAGCTATGAAGAGGTTAAAGCTAAATGGAAGTAAATTGTGTTAAGAAAACTATGAAGATTTGTGCTAGTTTAACTTGGTTAAAAAGGTGAGCTGAGTTTAAACAGGTGTGACTTCTAAGCCTAAGGAGGTGGCCTTGAGAGTGCAAATGTGATATTCAACTGAGAATTTTCATCTGCCTAGTTCTCCTGTATAATATATGCTAGATACATGACACTTCATGAATTAATGCAAGAGTGTAAAGCATGGAGAGATTCTTGTACAGGTTTTGCTCTTATAATGCAAATGCCAAGCAAGGCTTTACATGGACCTGGCTATCTGGAATCATGGAGCCTATTTCAAGCTTCACTTCAGGGTTTGTTTCCATTTCCTGAACTGTCTTATTAGAGGATATATGCATACATGGGGAGGGGAAGTAGGAAAGAAATGCCTAGCATAAGCCCATGTAAACTCCTGCATGGGGATGTGTAAGCTTTTAGCACATCAGGGGCTCCTGTGGCTTGTTATGGATTGATGGAATAGTTGGGAGGAAGCAGTGGGAGAGATCAGCCTGTCAGCCTGCTGTCCCTTCTCCTCAGTGCATGTGTTGAAAGGAATTATTAAACTCTGCTGGTGTGAATTGGATTGCTGGGGTGGGGGAAAAAAAGGCCTGATTGGTTTTGTCCAGGTGCTTTGCCTAGCAGGGAAAACACTCAGAGGGATTTCTCTTTCATTTCATGCAAAGGACAGAAAATGGAGTATTGCCAAGGTTGGTGTAATGAGAATAATCCACATCTGCAACCTGGGGGGGTTCCATCTGCTGCTGGGTGGCAGCTCTGTGGCTCTTTGGGTCCAGAGGCAAAGCACCACTGTCTTCTCTGCAATAAGGTAGGATGCTCTGAGCATCATGGGGAGATGTAGGCAGCCACAGCTCCATGCTCCCTGCATCCTCCCCACCAAAACTCCATCCTGCCTGTGATGAGGTGGCATCAGACCCTGTTTTGACCAGTGTGAGCCCAGGGGAGGGCAGCCCTGGCCCCAGTGGGTTTTTGCCAGCAGTTCCAGTGTGACGGATGAAAAGACACCTGCAGAAAAAACAAAACAAGCCAAAGCTGATGGAAAGGTGATGAAATGTGGGGAGTGCCAAAGACAGCTACAAACCCACACTGATACCGGGATGTTATCACTCCCCTGGTGAAACCTGTAATTAGATTGAAAAGATGACAGCTGGTTCTGATGGCATAATATTGAGAGAGGGCTGCAAAACCAAAGATTTTCTCCTAATGCAGCTGGAATTAAAACTGGGGAGGGAGGAATAGAGATTTTGATTGCTCAAAAACCCCCTTTTTATCCCACATTGGTTTATTATCTTAATATTTGGGAAAGGAAAGCAGCTCTATGTAAGTGGGAAGAATAAAGTGGTCACGACTGGCTCCAGGCAGGGGTTACACGGAGTGTGACCAGTACCACACTGCTTGGTGTCTCTGATTCTCCTCATTCCCCACCCTTCAGTGTACCCAGACCATGTGTGCTTTGTCTTTGTCCCTGCCCTGCAAATGCCACTTGGCACCACAGGCTCCGGCTGAAAACCTGCACTTGCTTTCAGAGCACGGGAAGCCCTGGAAACCTCTAGACATCCAAGAGAAAAGGTTGAACACATTTCTTCCCTCATTTAAGACTTTCTGCCTTAATTCCCTGATGCAAAACCTCAGTTCCCTCTAGTTCTATGTTAAATAATTACTTTCATGTACAAACTGGAAGGAAAGAAGTTTTTATGCTGTGCAGAGTCTGATGTGACAATTCTATTAGGTTTCAATAGGTACCTGCTTGACCCTGTAAATTGAAACTCTGAAAGGTCACTCTCTGTGTCTTATCATGGTATTTAATTTTCTGTGCTTCAGCAGCAGGGGGGGAAAGGAAGCCAGAATGGGTTTATTCAAATCTAAGTAGGAGTTTAATATGACAAAGACAACCTTATTTTTAAAAAATGGCTCTAATCACATGGAGAGCAATGCTCTTTCTGTTCCTCCCTTTTCTGCCTCCTGACCTGGACAGGCAGGTTTGAATATTGAAATGAAAGATCAGTTTGTAGAGTTTTGTGAACTCCTCCTCTCTGTACTACAGGCTTGTTTTTCACTTTTAGCCTTATCAATTTGTCCCTAATAGAGACTTGGGTTCATATTGCAAGGATGGACTTAAGAGCTGTAACAACACCCAGGATCACTGCAAATGCTCTGTTTGTCTGTTAAGGGCATTAATGTGATAAATAGTTAAGAAAGCACCAGGTTGACTTAATTTGGAAATAGTTAATGTGCCAAGAGCTTAAAATTCTGGGAAGAAGAATTTTTGTGGGAGAGAGTGGCATGATTTTCCTGACACCTCCCATTCCCCCCTCAAACCTCCTGAACATTCATTATGCCTTAAATATTCTCACACTGAGGTTTTTTTCCAATGGTCTAATTATAAACTTCATTATAATTGTTCATTAGCTTTATTTTGTTCAATTAGCTTAACAAGTTGCCAAATGAAATACAAGACTGGCAATTAGCTTGATCTAATTGTAATGAGCCACTCAAATTGGGTCACCAAATATGTTCGTTTATAGCACTTATTTCTTTTTTTCAGTTGGTGAACAATAACATAAATATTCAGAGCATCTCCTGCTCTAAGTAGTGGAAATTTCCCACTCATTTATTAAAGCAGTAACAAAAATCAATTGTTTTGCTCTTAGTAGTTCAGAAATGTGCAGCTCAGGCTCCTGGGTTACCCAGGCTTAAGAGACATTGTCAGCCACAGGCCCCTGTCCAAATCCTTGTCCTGTGGAATGAAACATAGAGCTGCCAGGAGGCAGGTCAGCTCTGGCCTCATCTGCTTATCTCCTCTGAATTCCAGAGAAGTCTGGGTTTAGGACACCTTGTAAAAACAGTTGAGCAGCACATCCTGCTGTGCTGCTTCTGCTGTGTAGACTCCAGTTTGAGCTGCTCCAGTAGATGATGGTTTTGGCCACATTCAGCCCTGTTCAGCAGCTGCTCTTGCTGGGTTTTTTGGATAACACTGGGCTTTGTCTTTTTTTCCAGCTTCCAGGGCTGGACTCAGTCAAGTCATGTTGTCAGTCAAGTCTCTGCTCCTAATTCCCTTTGCTCACTTTATATTGGTTTTACTCCTGCTGGGTTTAAATCAGGCAGGGACAGATGTAAACAGGCTTGTAATAAGCTGCTAAAATTGTGAAAGGGCTGCGTGACACGTGGCTTTGCATTTGATTCAAGTAGTTACAGTCATAATATCCATTAATTTTTGTAGTCCTCCTGGGGCAGAAGTCTTTTCATTAGAGAGACAGACCTGGATTTTTGAAGCTCCTGGTGTTGGATTCAGCCTGCCTGGCACCTGCACGGTGGAAAAAAAATCCCCTCTCTGTTCATACAGGTGATGGCCTGGGGTGAGGATGTGGTTCTGGAGCCCAGGCCACCTCCTCTGCCTTGTTGAAGGTCCTGAAATGCTCCTGCTCGGAGATTCCAGCGCGGTGAGGCAGAGGGTGGGTGGACTGGTTGCAAAAAAGTCTGCGGATATTCTAGGCAAAAAAAAATATCTCAAGCATAAATGCTGAAGCAAAGGAATGTCACAGGTGACAGGTCTTCAAAGCTGAAGCAGGAGCAGTGCTGGGGGAGGGAGGGAGGGAAACAGGCCTGTTCCCTCCCCGATCAGCGAGGCTTCCCAGAGCCTGCTCTGCTCCCTTGCTGTCTCCAGGCTGCCTTTGAAACAGCCCTTGTGACGGCTTCGGGCATTTCTTAGTTTAGCTGAGACTGAGCAAACATAAGAGAAGAGATCCGGAAGAATGGCAGGTCCTCTGTGCGGCTTTTATACGCATTTCTGGAGCACAAAGGCTGTTTTAATGAGCTGGCAGGCACGGAGCTTTGTGTGCCTCCTGTTTTAGCAGCTCCTCAGTGATGGAGTTACCTGAGAGCTTTCCCAGCTGTGAACGCCATGGAAAACTTGGTTTTTTGGGGGTTGGTTTTGTTTTCTGTGGCATGCCAAGTCTTGAATGCCTGAGGAATCCAGGCCTGTTGGTTGATCACAACTGCACATGGTGTCAGGGACTGAGCCTCTTCCTCCCAGGGCAGCTGCTCCAGCTGTGGCTGTGTCCCTCCTGTCCCCTGCAGAGGGGTGACGTGTTCCCCCACTTTTAAGCATCGTTGCTTTGCTGGAAAAACAAAGCAGGGGTGGGTGTCCAGGCTGGGCCTGGAGGAAGCCTGAACAGCACCAGCCTGAGCAGACCTGCTTGGGTCCATTCTGCCTGTGTGGGTGGACCCAAAACTCTTAATGAATATGTTCCCTCAATGTTTCTGGGCATCAGGTGAAGCATTGGGGATGTTTTTTTTGCATTTTGGGAAGGATGGGGTGTGAGCTGTGCTGGTGCAGCCCAGCCTGAGGGCAGCACTGTGAGCTTGCAGGAGCCCCAGGCTGCTGGGACAAGCACAAGGCACAGACACAAGTTGTGCTCTGTTTGTTTTGGGTTTTTTAAGGACATTTATTCTGTTTTTCCTTAGGGCTGAGCAGTTCCCAAGTTCTTGTGGGTTCCCCTTGACTGTGTGAGCTTGACCTGGGGAGGAGGAGGCTCATGTGCCATCCTTTGAGCCCTTCTGGCTGGAGTCTAAGGGAAGATGAACATGTGTCCCCTGGCCCTTCTGTGCTCCCTGGGGTGTGAGATCAACCATGGTCCTGGTGCCCTCCTGGCCCCTGGCACAGACTCAGCTGTGCTGGAAAATCCCTCTGTGCTCCCTCCCCAGCCCTCTGAGCTCACTGAGCATCTCCTTTGCCATAAATAATCAGTAATTTCTCTGACTCTGATCCTTTCCCCTCTGGTGCTTCCTCAACTAGAGGAAGAGGACAGAGCCATTGTGATGGAGATGCCCCAGGTGCCCCAGCCCCATCTCCTTTGTGGTGGCTCATGCTGGTGGTGCTGGCTGGGGGTCTCAGCTGGTTACAGCTGCCAGACATGGGGCATTTCAACCTGACACAGATGTGGGTTTTGTCAAGCATCCCTCACCATACAAGTGTTTTAAGTTATACAGAGAGAAATCAGCCAGTCTCCTGCTCAGCCCTGTCTTGAACTGGTTTAATTAAACACAGGTGAAGGAGGGAACAGAAATCATGGCAATCCATCACCTTTTTAGTCTCTGCAGGTGCTCGCTGGTGGGAGCCCTGAAGTCCCCACTGCTCTGTGCTTCGCCTCCTGGGAGTGATTAACTTGCTCCCTTCTAGTGAGCAAAGCTCCCTTCACTTCTGGGAAGAGGCTTTTAGGATAATGAGAGAAAAGAAGATCATTAAAGGCAGAAAAGCCTCCCTGATTCTGTTCCTGCCTTGCTCACAGGTCTTCTGAGCGATGCTGGGTGGATCACTTACCTCTGTGACTCAGGCTGGCCCTGCACTGCCAGGGGAAGAGAGCTGGGGAGCTCCTGCTCCCCAACTTGGCCCTTTGGTTTCTCCCTCTGCAGCTGCTGCCAGGGAACAGAGGGGGGCAGATTCCCCAAGGACCCCATTTTGAGTGTCAGGGCTGGCAAATGTGGTGCAGGTGGTAAAGTTTCTATAGCAGGGGAAGGACAGCTCATGGTGTTTGGGTTCCTCCAAAACATTATGAGCTTTGGGAAGCTTTCAAATTCTGTAACACCTCAACAGGTAATTATCATAGAATCCTAGGGGTTGGAAGGGACCTCAAAAGATCATCTAGTCCAACCCCCCCTGCCAGAGCAGGGTCACCTAGAGCACATCACACAGGAACACATCCAGGTGGGTTTTGAATGTCTCCAGTGAAGGAGACTCCACATAATTCTTCCCATCCCTACCTCTCCTTATCTCCCAGATGGGTTTTTGCCTTCTAAAATGCTTAGACATCTTTAAAATTCTCATCCTTGCTGTTTACCTAAAGGCTCTCTCAAAACCCTCTGTCTTTTGACATTTGAGTGATGTAAAAACCCAACAGCTTTCCATAATGCTGCAAAGTCTTTCAAATCTTCCATAAGACAGGTTTCCTCTGTGTGCAAAATCACGTTGGCATAAAGCAAGAGTGTAGCAACATCCTACAGGAATAACTTACAAGAAATTCTCCTTTGGGAAAATAATTATTTTGAGGATCACACATGGGAGACCCAGATTATGGCCCTGGGCAGTTTGGCTGTCTCGGTGGCAGCTCCTCACTTGGCTTTTGCAGCTCTTGCACCAGAAGATAGAAGATGAGCCAAGCTGTGAGCCAGCTAAGGGGCTTGGGGATGGCTCAGTGGCTGATGCAGAAAAGAGGAGCTCCAATGAGTTGTGCAGACTCAGTCAACAGGCATTTATTGTCCTGTTGCTTTGGTGAGGAAACTGCTTCATCAGCTCCAGCTATTTCCTCTTGATTCATCTGCAGTTCTTCCTTATGCATTTTCTATTCCCCACTAATTCTCTTCTCTTTTAAATTGAGTGAGGGAAAGAAATCCCTGTTGCCCTTAGAGATAGTGATCAGCTGGATTCTCCCAAGGCTTTGCTGCCCCACATGGAAGTGCCTGCAGCAATTCCCAGTAGCCCGGAGAGCAAGTCCTGTGCCACTCGCTCACCCCGCAAGCTGAGTGGGAAATTTTGGGCTGCAAAATCTTGAATTCTGATGTCAGTTTTCTGTGATAACTTTTGTTTTCACCCATTCAGTTTGCGCACAGTCCCTAGTGTTCAGTGGAAAATCCTTCAGAGGAGTTGATTACTGTTTGCATCTTATCTTGCCAGTTTGCTCCTTTCAACACAGCTGAGCCAACCTGCAGCAAGAGGAGGGGGGGCAATGCCAGAGCAACCATTGTACAAGCTGTAGCCATCACCTCATACATTTTCCCCACTTCATTTGTAGCTGGATGATACTAGCCTTCATTAAAAGACAATAAAAGCATTAAAGCATTTTGTAGAGGAGGGAGGAGATCATACTTCTTTATTTAGCTAAGAGTGAGGCACAGGATGAATCAGTACAGCTTTACTATTCATCTGAAGCACAAGTTTGGAAAGGCATTGATCAAACCAGTGCCTTGTGGGCTCAGGGAGGTTGTGCTGGAGGCCCTTGGCTCTGGGCAGGACTTGCAGGTGACAAGGGGGACAGGAGAAGGTGTTGGCCCAGCATACCCCAGTTGGGCTGTCTCTGGTTTGGGGCTGTGAAGGAGAAGTGTTGTGTACTGACCTGTGCCCCACACGCAGCCTTGGGTGCCTGTAATCCCCAGCCCACACTGCTGCCCCTGGGGGTGACACTGAGCCACAGGGCAAAACTCATGGGAAGCTCTGGGGTGGTCTCCTGTGCCCACCCTGTGGGATGACCTTGGCCTTTGCACACCTCTTCCCTCACAGCATCTCAGGGGCAGGTGTGCCCTCACCTGCCTGCTCACAGCTACCCCACTGTTCCCCCAGGAATGAAATGGGGCTGTCTGAGGAAGCAAATCAACTTACTTTGGATCAGGTCAATGTTCACTTTCTACTTCATTCTCTCAAGCACTGAGCAGGCAGCAAGATGATCTATCTCCATTACTGCAGCTTCTTAAAAATGTGATATTAGTTTTACTCTCTTTAAGGAAACCAAATCTTGGGCTTCCCTTGTTGTTGGGTTGGGGTTTTTGCATCTGTGTGGGCCCAGGTCGTCCAGCCTGGGTTTGTTTTCTGCCTGCCTGACTCTTATGCCACTGTGTAACATTTCCCTGCACGGGAGATGAGCATTTATTCATGTTTCAGTTGGTGTGGAGTGGTAAAATATTAGCCTTAAACTTTTTATGACATTCATAGGAGTGGTTCTGGAGGCAAACAAGATTACAGCAAGTGCTACATAAAAGCTTGTTTATGCAGGGAGGGGGGAAAAAAATCAAACTCGGAGACATGTTTGCAAAATTGTGGAAGAACCCAAGGGGCTGGGGTTTAGCTTTTCCTTCTCTTTTCCTCCCTCGCTGTTATTGCCAGCAGTGTAACAGCTCCCAGCTCCTCCAGGGCCGAGTTTATTTCCAGTGAGAATTTTGTTCCAGGGGCAGGTGTTTGTTCTTTTCAGTTTCTGCTCCATCAACCTCCCCCCCCCCACCCCCC
>NW_009953217.1:755132-755551 GCF_000747805.2 Chaetura pelagica
AGCTGCGGGTGTTTGCCGGGGAAAGGCTCATCCCCCGGCGGGCGAACCGAAGCGCTGCCCCTGGGAAAGTCTTTCCCAGGACTTCTCTCTCTCCCGGCACGTTTTCCTCTGCTCGCTCCTGTGCGCTCCCTGGCAGATGTTGTTCTTAATAAATAGGGGTTGTTAAAAGGGAATTAATTAAGGTGCAGCAGTGCTGAAGTTGCTCAGCGATTCGTTTGCTGTTACTGCTGCTCAGGTCGGTGCTCACGTTTGGCTGTAGCGGAGAGCCTGGAGTGCTGGGGAAACTTCACTGGGGCTTCGGGAATGTGCCGAAATGCAAGGGTTTTAGGTGAAAAAGGAGTGATCCGTGGGAGGGGTAAGAGCAGCGGCTGATTGTTCCTGGGGAAGGCACAGGGAACGCGTTGTGGTACTGAAGCATT
>NW_009953217.1:755571-756794 GCF_000747805.2 Chaetura pelagica
AGGAATGATTGACGAGGAAGGAGGCGTCAGTTTTGGGGACACGCACATGATGGACAGAAGGGGGTCCCTGCTCTGCTTGCCACTGCCTTCCAGCTGCTTCCTTCCCCTGGGCTGTGAGCAGCCATGAAGGCACTTGGAAACCCTGTTGAGCAGGACAGGAGAAGCAAGGTGCAGCGTTTGGGGTGTGGGGCACAGAAAGCGGGGTGCAGGGAGCGGGGCACAGGGCACACGCTGCCTGCAGGGCTGTGCTGCCCCGGCCAGCCCTGCCTTTCTGCTGCCACACAGCTCTCTGCACTCTCTGAAGCTCTGCTTGTATCCCAGGAGAGAGTTAAGAGCAGCAAAGGAGAAGGTTTTATTTTACATTTTTTATTGCTTTGACACATTAATGATAATCTTTTTTTCTCATGTTCCCCCCCTCCCGTCTCCCCCTGTGTGGGTAGCTACCATGGTGAGGTTGGGCTGTGGGTGTAATTCTTCCAGCGCTCTGAGTGCTTAAACATATGGAAACCCACTTTGAAACAGTTTGTGGCTGCAAACCTACCGTCGTGCCTGTCCCTCTCCCCTGCTCCCTGAATGCCTCCCCGCACAATGTGCGCGTTGGAAACTCAGTGTGCGCTTTCAGCTCAAGCTGTGAATAACGAGCCTGTCCCCAGCCTGTGCCCTTCTCTCCAGGCTGTAACATCCCTTTGCTTTCGTAGCGGAGCTCTGCCCCTGCCCTCTCCCACCCGTGGTGTGGGCTGCAGCAACGTGGAGAGGGGGGTTTGGGATCTGGGGAAGCCTCTTGGGAAGGCGAGGAGCGGCGGCAGCGCCGGGGGCAGGGCTGACCCGGCTCCAGGTCACCTTCCCTCCCTGGGTTACAGGGGTTAACGAACCACATCTTGGCTTGGGTTGTTGCAGACGGGAGAGACACCTGCATGAGTCATGCGGCGGTGCTGCCATCTCTGCAGAGCTCCCAGCTCACACAGACGGCCGTGTTGGGCACTTGCCATTTTTCTCTCTTTATTTGCCTTGCCTTCCCTCCCTCCCTCCCTCCCGTTGCCACTGCTCGCTCCGGGCAGGCTGCGCTTCGGGGAGCAGCAGGCTGGATTCCTCCAGCATCTTCAAAGCAGGTGGCATTTGTTTGCCTGTCAGACAGGTCCCCTCAACAGCTCTGTGAAGGTCCAATTAAGAGATCACTCTCCTGTCCCGGCAGCCGCGGGCAGAGGGTGCCTGTGCTGGCAGGC
>NW_009953217.1:756827-759198 GCF_000747805.2 Chaetura pelagica
CCCCGCCGAGCTCCAGGATGGCTCTTGCTGGCAGCAGGTCCCTGTTCGGTGCTGGCAGCCAGGCAGGGCTTTTGGCAGCCTTCCTTGCTGGCGGCGGGCAGGGCTGTCTCCGAGGTTATGTGAGTAGGTATCCTGTGATACCTGAATATTTGGTGCCTTCTCCCCCTCGCGTCCAGGCGGCCCCACAGTCCCTGGAGCAGTGGGAACGGGGCCCTGGCAGGGGCAGCTCTGCAGGGCAAACCGACTGATTCAGCCCCTGTCAAATGCTCTTGGGCTCTGGTGCTCTGTGCAGGAGGAAGGACCTGGGAATTGCTTTTAGATTCTGGCTGCAGGGAGGTGTGGGTGGAGGGATATTAGGCTTATTTTATTACGTGTCCTTGTATCGCTCTACATAATATGGAGGCACTTTTTCTGCAGAGGCTCTTCAGGAACAAAAATGAAAAGACCTGTATTACCTACTGTGCAATAGATTTGCAGAGTATGTTCATACAAACTGTTGAAATGTAGGTTATTTTCCTCACATTAGTGCAGATCTCAACATTTTATGCAGTGACCATCCAAACTGATGTGATTTAGGGGATAGTGGGGTGGGGGAAGAAGTCTGAAATTATTATACTGGCTCTTGCTCCAGCATCCATTAGAGCAATGTATTTCATATATTCTGATTTTACTTCCCATCAGTATAAATCTAGAGCAGCTCCTCTGAAGTCAGTGAAGCTGCTCTGGATTTATGCATTGCTGCTGTGATTGGTGTTGGGCTCTCTGGGAATGCAGGAGGGAACTGTGTGACCTGTCCTGCACAGTGTTTTTCACTTCAGAAATACCCTGTCACTGATGCTGCAGCCTCCTTTGTATATTTGAAATGGGGAAGTCTTCATCACTCACTGTGTTTGGTTTTTGGTAATTTTCTTCAATTTGTCAGGCTTGTTCACAGAGCTCCATTCACTGACACCTGACTCTTTGGCTGATCAATAGAGTCTCTTGAGGTTTGAATGCCAAAACAGTTACATTAAAAAAAAAATAAATCAATGAAGCACAATTATTTTGCTGTATTTTATTCCGGGGAATGATAGGAACTCCAAGCCCAATTATCTCAATGTTTAAAGCAGCTTAGTGTGGTGAGGAAGGTACAAGCCCAGAAGCAGCTGGAGGATGTCTCAGGTCACTGAGACTGGGCCACAGTTTGCATCTCAGGAAGGATTTTTTTTGGATCAGGGATGCATTCCTGAGCCAGAAATGGCATTTTTATTTAATTGCTGTGATGGGTTTGCCATCATGGATTTGGTCCCTTTTTGGAGCCCATGCAGATGTCAGGTATGTGCAGCATTTCTGAGCAAGGACTCTCTTGTTTCAGGGAACCCAGAAGTCAGGCTGCTCAGGACCTCTGTGCTGCTGCCCTCCCAGGAGGGTCCCTTTGCTGAAGGGCAGAGGAAGCATCATTGCTCGTGGCGTGGGGTTGTTGAGGCTTGTGGTGCTGCTCTTCCCCACTTCAGTGGTTGGGCTGAGAGGAAGCACCAGTTCTGCCATGATGGAGAAGTGGCTTCACCGAGCAATGTCTTGCTCATGCAGGTGGCTGTAGACCTGTCCTGCCTTGGAGGTGCAACCAGGAAGCAAAGGGGAGGTGCCAGTCTGCTCTGTGCTGTGGGCAGCAAGGGAAACGAAAAATCCTCTGGCCTTAATAAACATCCCACTGACTGAGAAGCCATCCCACGGAAATCAATACTGCCAGCTCAACAAATTAAATTCTCTGAACTCGATTCCCCTTCTCCCCCCGCCTAAATATAACTCCTGTTTGTCAGTGGCAAGTGGTGACTTGATTTGTTGGCAGAGCCTCAGTGCTCGCCCCTGTCGGAGGCTCAGCTGATGTGCTGGCACGTGGTGGGAGCAGAGATGCTTTCCCCACTAGGGCTGTCAGATCCTCTCTCCTCAAGCGCCAGGGAGGCTGGGGGATGTGAGTTGCCACGTGGTGCTCTGGGTGTTGTGGAAGATGCTTCGATTTCGTGCTGCTGGGAGTTTCCCAGCTGGCATTTCAGAGGAAGCTGCTCCTGTGTGAGGATGGGCAGGCAGAAATAGCAAGCAAAGAGGTCCTCAGAGAGAACTTCGAGGGGTGGACGGGGGTTGCTTGGTGTCTGGCTTTCCCTGAGTATTCCCATTCCTCCCCGTGCCACAGAGAGCTGCGATGGGAAGTCGTACAAGTGCTGCCCGGAGCGCGTGCGGTGGGAGGACTTCACTGTTTGCTCAGTGTCTTGCACGATGGACTCATCTCAGGTGCAATGCAAATATGAACATCTCCTGCACTCTGTGCAAAGCTGCTCTCGCAGCACATCCCAGCTTTTCTCTGTTTATAAAAATGTGTTTGTTTCTGACAGCA
>NW_009953217.1:759214-796895 GCF_000747805.2 Chaetura pelagica
GATGTGCTCGGGATTTGAGCACCTTTTCTTTTCCCCCCCGCTTTTTTTTCTTTCCCCCAAAGCACTCTTTCTTCCCAAATTCTGGTGATGAAATGACAAGAGGTATGCATATTTCATCAGGCCTTTGAGAGGCAATGTAAACACCATCTTTCATGGAAAATCAGTTTGTTCAAGTTTAAAAGCAGCCCAGCCTCCCAATTTGATCCATTTACCTGTCATAGGAGATTTAAAGGTGGCGATTGTGTCCTGTCTTGTCCCTCACAGTTCAGACAAGGAGAGGAAAAATGAAGTGTAGCATTCTGAAAACTGCTTTTTTCTGATTGTTTTGGTGTTGGTGGTAGCAGGGGGTGAAGCAAAGGGAGGAGATGTTGATAGCCAGGAGCTGAGGAGAATCCACGAGGCTGTGGTCTGCTGCTGAGCAGAGTAATTGGAAACTGTGTGTGACCCAGCTCTGCTCATCTCACCGTGCCTGCACCAGTTGGCCCTTGAGAGCTGCTCTGCCCCATCGCTTCCCCTGTGGTGGAGGAGGAGACCTGCAGCAGCAGAAAAATGGGCTTCTAGTGTCAAAGGTGGTACATTTTGGGGAGAGGGTGCTTGGGGCTCTGATGTTTCATGGACCTGTCCTCTTGTCCCAGAGCAGCATCCATCAGGTTACAGACTGTGCAGGGACCAGAGATATGGTCTGGGGAGAGTGTAGGGTAAAAACAGCCACACTGGGCAGCTCTGGCTGGACATCAGTGATGGTGCCACAAGGCTGCCCTAGGTGGAAAGAAATGTTGGAAAAACCCCACTGATGCAATACAAACGGGGTGAATTGAGAAGCAAGGACCAAAATCTACTCTGGCCAAGCCAAGTGGCTCAAGAGGCTCCAAACATGGTGTTCCCACTTGGACCAGCCCGTGGATTCTGTGGGAAGTGCTGCCTCCAGCCAAGCAGCTGTCCTTATCCCAAGGCCATTTATTTGCCTGAGGGTAACGTGTGCCCTAAATACATAGTGTTGTGAGAGTTTGGTCACCTGCTGAGGGAAGCCCCAGGGGAATTCCACCTGGGGAGGAAACACATTTCTGCTTGAGGTTTGGGGAATGGCTTCCTCATTACCCAAGAAATAAAATCCTTCAAAAGACTAACTTAGAAGTGCAGATACCTTTAGGGTTGTTTTTTTTTTTTGTTGTTTGTTTGTTTTGTTTGTTTGTTTTGCTTGAATGAGAACATCTCAAAACCAGATGGCAAGGTAGAGATTTATTTCCCATGAAGTGCAGAGGGCTGGTGCACAGGACCTTATCTGCTTGTGGGCCCTGCAATAAACCTGTCAGCGGGTGATTTAAATCCATTTTTTCTGATTGGGAGAGTAGTGGAAGGAACAGGGTTTATGTTACTTACGAATTTTATGAGCAATGCTAGATTTTTAAGATGCAGGAATGATCAGGGGCATGGCTCTGTGGCACCAAAGACTTTCTTTCATAAAGGATCTTCTTGGAGTCACAAAAATGAGCTATTTTACATTATTTAGCAGTTGGGCTGCTGAAGGCAGCTGTTTGCAGGAGTGACAGATGCAACTATTTTATAGCTCAGTTTAGGAGTTCTTGTCAATTAGCTACAGCTTTTGCTTAGCAGTAAGACCTTTGCCACGACGGGGAGAGAGGGCTGCTTAAAGGATGCTCTAGCTCTTGGCACAAACGTTTCTGCTGCAGCTCTAGAAAAAGATGAGATTTGCACCAGAAAAAGACTGAGTCCGTGCGTGCTAAAAGGGAGCCCTTGAGCAGATGGAGCAGGTTTCTATGCAACAAGCAATAATTAGAAATCCAGCAAACAGTTGGTAGCTGATGACTATCTTTGGTACCCAGGTTTTTGGTTGAGAAAGGAGTGAGTCTGGGATGAGTTTTATAAGGAGCTGGTCTGGATGTGTGTGGGGGGGCAAGTCCCTGGCTGGTGTGAGCTCCTGGTGGGGCAAGAGGCAACAGCCATCAGCCCTCAGTGCCCCTGTCCCTCACTCTGTGGGGCTATGGCAGCCTGAAGTGTCACTGGTGGTTTCGAAAGGCACTTAGAGAGCAGGGGGTGGAGGACCAAGAAATTCAGAAAGGGTGACTCTTTGCAGTGCCAAAAGGACAGTGCACAGACCTGCACCGTGGCACAGGCTTTTCAGCTGTTGCCACAGAGGTGTCTGGAAAGGATGGTGAAAGCTCTCTGGAAGCAGTGGAGATCTGTCGGGCCAAGCTGGAAGGCTAGTGTGCCTCAGCCATCCCTGAATCATGGGAATCAGAGCTGGAAAAGTTGGTGAACAAGCTGCCTTTCCTGTCTCTGGTGGTTGTTGGGTACAGCCTGTTCCTGAGCATGCTGGGTTCGGTGCCGCAGCAGCAGGACTTCTGCTGCTTCCTTTGGCAGGGCCTTCCTCAGCCTACTAGACCTCTCCTGTGTTGTGCCTACGCTTTTCCTTCTCTGCTTTGTTCTGGTCATTTATTGGATGACCTGAATCCACAACTTCCCATCCTTAGCACCCGTCCAAAACCAAACCCAGGCAGATCTGCCAAACAGGGAGAAGTGGTTAAACAGTGAGTGGGAAAGGCTCTGAAAGCAGGAGCTAAGGCTGGTGTGTAAATACATTTACAGTTGGAGGTTATTTGGAGAATAAAGGGCAAGGACTTGGAATGCAAGTGGTGATGAGCCACAGATTATGCTCCTAAGTTACTCAGAAGGCAGTTAGAGCCCCACTATCTAATTCATCTCACAGTAAGACATTTTCCTCCAAGGTGTTTGGGAATAATGGAGTAGCTTAGTTACTAACATTATTAAATCCTCATCTCTGACAGCTATGAGAATTAATATATAAAGGTTTCCTCCTCTTTTTTTTTTTTTTTTTTTTTTTTTTTTAAATGCAGCTCAGTTACTCATTTCCTGTCCTTTGCTCACTGAAAGTTATTAGCATGAGTATTGGTGCAAAAAAGGCTCAACTTCATTAAAGGAACAAGAAAGAGAACAGCATGAATTTTATTGCTGTTCAGGCATTTTTTTTCCTTTATTTTCAAATGTTGGTCATTGATCATTCTCCTGTCTGTAGATCTCAAAGGGCTTTGGAGAAGAGAGCAGGCACCCTTGAAGATGTGGTCCAGGCTCTCCCATCCTCCCTGGGAGGGGCCCCAGGGCAGCAGCCCCATCCCAGATGTCCTGCTGGCAGGGACAGCAGAGGTGTTGGGTGAAGCTGGTTTCTGGGGTTATTTTTTTAAGACAGCTGATTTTTTTTTTAAATTTATTTTTATTTTTCATCCTGCTGCTCTTTGAAGAGTGAGGCTCACCTTGGGTGGGAGGCTGCTGAGATGGTCCCTTGGCCACAGAAAACTTAAGCACTGGTTGGGTGCCAGCTCCTCCTCTATGTCTCAGCCCTGGCTTGTTTTGGTGGTTGAGCTGCTCAGCATCTCTCACCCCCATTCTGAATGGATGGTCCCTTGGCCACAGAACACTAAGCACTGGTTGGGTGCCAGCTCCTCCTCCATGTCTTAGCCCTGGCTTGTTTTGGTGGCTGAGCTGCTCAGCATCTCTCACCCCCATTCTGGGCATGCTGAGGCCTGTGGACAAGTGTCAGGGCTCTCTCAGGCTGCCCCAGTGTTGGCATGACAAGGTTGAGCACCATCAGTTTGAGTGGGGAAGGGCAAGACTGAATTAACAGTTGTTTCTTTTGCTGAGTTTGATTTGCACCTACTTGTTAGAACTGTTATGGGAAGTCCTAAGCAGAAATGAAGAGATGGAGATAATGTTCTTTATTACTAAAAGCAAAGACTGTCCCTACAGAGCCAAGCCCAGCCTGTGGTCCCACCACGTCACCTCCCTGGTGTGACAGAGTTGGGCAGTCCCCAGGCTTGGGGACATCTTTTCAGGGTCTGCAGTGAGGAGCTGTTCTTTAGATAGGCCCTTTTAAAGCCCAAATGTCCATCTTGCACACCTTATTCCACCACAGAACCCTCTCTATTTGCAGCTCTGTTAGTATCATATGAGATTGCTGATGTCTGCTGTAAGCCCTGGGGGATGTGGGGAGTGTCAGCTCCTGGGTGCAGCTTCAGCGGGGTCTTATCTAAGCTGGAGCTGACGAAGCTTTGATCCTGCTCAACCAGAGTTAAATCATCTTTCTCCCTTTCCCTGAGCATATTGCAGCCCAACACATTAAATGCATTAGAAGGCTTTATTGCATTTAGCCAATTAACAAACAAGGAAAGTCAAAGAGAAGTCATTGCTTTGGTTCTCACACCAACCAGCTTGTGGGTCATTTCCCAAACTCCCCATCATGGCTCTCTGTCCCCATGCCCTCTTGCTGAATGGCAGTCTCCCCAAGCCATCCTGTGGCCAAGTCCAAGTGTCTACCAGTAGCTGGGCTCCCCATGTCCAGAGACTCCATGCAAGGGCTTTGCCTGCCAGATGCTGAGTCCCAGCAAGCCTGGCCTGGCATCACTGTTTACTTGGGGAAAAAACCCCTCTGCCCTCCCACCTGCCTGTGCTTTAACGCACTTTAAAAAGCTGCTGATAAATTGTAGCTCTCCTGGCTGCTCCTGAGGTGTGGTTGATGCCCATTTCCAGCTGAAGGCTGGGTGGGGAGGGGCTCTGCAGCCAGCAGGGATGCTAATGGGACTGTGGCTGTGGTGAGCAAAAGGCTGAGAGCAGGAGCAGCCCCAGCCCTAATGGGTTTCCATCCAAATTCTTAGCCTGGTTAGGTGTGCAGGGTCTGGGAATTGTCCTGTCAGGCTCCAGTCTGTGGGACTTCATCATCTGAGTTATTCTCTCCAAAACACAGTTATCTCCCTCAATGACAGTCTTCTATTGAAAACGATCTCTTTCAGCAGGGCACTTGCATTTATTTACTGCACAGCTTCTCCCATTAGTATAATCATTACTCCTTGGACTGGGTTTGAATTCAGAGCATCCCACTGTGGTACTTAAAGAATTAATTACAGCAATGAAAGAATTCCTCTAAAGACTTCTATGAATTGGTCTGGTTGAAGTGTTTTAGTTTTGCTTCAATTGGTGCAGCTCTTGTCAAAAGACTGTGAGAAAATGCACGGGTCAGTGATTTAGATTAGGCAAATTACGTTAGAAAAATTGATTTGATTTAGAAAGTGAGCTTTCAGATCACAGGGAATTGTCTACCTCTTTCTCTGCTGTGCTGCTTCTCCCTGAAGATGAGCAGAGGCAGATAATTCGGGGTTAAAGGAAGTAGCTATTGTAAAAGGTTTGTGTGAGAGTTGACCAGAGGTTGGCATGTATCTTCAGAGAAACAATTATTGACCCATATTTTGCTATCTCTGCATCAGCTTGGAGATATGGACGGATGGGGTTGCTTATAAACAGCACTTGTGGGTGGTTCATGTGGCTTGTTGAAGAACTGAGTCCTTACTTTTAGACTTGTGTGTTGTTTTGTGGGGTTTTTTTGTTTGTTTCCCCAGAAATGGCTTTTCCGTAGGACACACCTTCAGAGCCAGCACCCACCTGGGGACATGTGCTGCATCCATGCCTTTGCCAGCCCAGCACCTGCCTTGCCTGGCTCCCTGCTTAGTTATTCCTGGGGCTGGGAGTTTGCTTTTCATGGGGTTTTTTACTTCCTTGGATCAAACTGAGTGTTTCCTCCTTCCATTCCTTGTCTTGAAGGGAGTGCAGTCCCTGGGCTGCAGTAGGATGATGCCCAACAGTGGCACGTTGAGCAGTGTCTGCTCAGAGGGCTGGTTCCTGAAAAGCACCTTCTGAATGAGCAGTTCCTTTCCCTGCACACCAAGGAGTTTCTTCCAAGTTCTTTTCCTGACCAGCTGTGTTTTGCCTGAGAGAGTGGCAGGTTGTGAGGGCAGTGGCTGTTGGCTGGAGACCCAAAATGTTCATGCCCATTTGTGAGTCACTTACCACTGGGAACAGGCTCACTGAGCTTGTCAGGGCAGCAGGGATGATGTTTGGCAGCAAGTGTTAAAGTTTTCGCTTTGTAAAATTTCTCTTTATGAAAAATAGTTAAGGAGACAGGATGCATCTAGCAATGCTTTTTGTTTCTGTGTTGCCTTGCAGAACCCCTTAAATTCCAGCTCATCTACTGGGATGTTGAAGAGATCTTATTTTTGGCCTGGCTTGCACTGGTGGCATCTCTGTAGCACCAACAAGTGTCTCCCCTGAAATGAAAATCCAGGTGTGGGGCTCTGGAGAGCCTGTGCCTCTCCCCTCTTCTGGGTACCAGAAGTTCCAGGCTGTAGGTGGTGTCACCAAGGCTGGGTGCACCTTTGAGTTTGGAGGGTGTGTGCACATTCCTGTGCCCTGTAGAGCTTGAGTTCCCTCTCCAGACTCAAACTGGGAAACAGGATGGTGAGTGCCAGGAGAGGAGCGATGCTGGTGGGAGCTGGAACTGAGACTCCCACAGCACCTGAATTCAGTGCTGCAAAAAAGAAGTTGCAAAGTAGCAAATCCACCTGTCCACTTAGTGGGAGAAACCGGAGATCATTTCACATAATCAGCCCCCTGGTGTTTAAAACCCCCCCCACAGAAATACTGCAGGTTTTTGCTTGAATGTGGGTAACTGGCAAACCTAAAGCACATTGTGCTGCAAGTCTGTGGGGCTTTTTCCCCTCTCCTTTTGACAAATAGAAGCTGTATCAAATTAAAATATAAGAAAAAAAAAAACCCAAAACATGGCTTTTTAGATACCATGTATCTGCCAGGACATTTCAGAGAGATCCATTTTTTCCTCCCTGAACCTCCCGAGTTAATTACCCGCAGAGTTAGCAGCGAGTGGGTGTTATTTCTTTGCTGGGGGGACAGTGAACGTTGTCCCCGTCACACACCTCCCAGGAACACGTTCTCAGGGTGATGCATTATGCATTGCTGTGCTACAGCTGCTTGGCTAGATCAGTGTCTCTATTAAACCCCACAATATTCAGGGATTTTAATTTGGTTGTAAAATTTGGCTCCAGGCACTACCTCAGATGACAAAGTCCGGGACTGGTGGGTCTTTTTTTGTAATCTCATTTTACTTTTTCATGCATTTTGTGTCTTTTCTTTCCCCTTGGCTGTGAGGACACAGAGGAAACAGGCTCCAAAAGTGCTGCTTGAGTCTTGCTTATGTGAATTGACAGGCGTGGAGTTGGAGGAAGGTTGTAAAGATTTCTGCCTCCACGTGTTGGTGCAGCCATTCAGCTTAGAAGAGGGGTTACTGAGAGGGGGGTTTGAACGTGGCAAGCTCAAAGGTGTCCTGAAGGAGCCCTTGGGACAGGTCTTCAGGGTGGGCAGTTCTACAAGCCAGGCTTGGGGGGCATGTTCTCCCTGCCCCAAAGGGGTGGCACCTGCTGCCCCCAGCCGAGGCTCTGGCCACCTCAGTCTGTGCCACAGCCCTGGTGGAAGCTGGGGCCACGGTGTGTGGAGGTGGACACTGGTCACACCACGGAGACACAGCGGGGCTTTGCTCTGGGACTGGAGCTGCTGAAGCGCAGCAGATGCTTCTCTGCTCCACCACAATTTGTAATTAAAGCACAACTTGCTGTCCTGATTAGATTAAGCAGTTAAATTCATTTGCAATTTTTTTTTTTTCTCCTTGCATTGTGTAATTAGCAACATATGAAGCTTACATTAGCTCAATTAAAAGTTATAATGATTAATTTGCACATCAAAGCCTCCCCATGAATCAACTGGTACAGCACACCGGAGCCAGCTCCGTTACGCTGTTCTTGTGTGAAGTGCCCACACCAACACTTGTGAATATAAGCATCCTTCTAAAGTGTCTTGGCCAAATTCTGAATGTTTTACCCAGGTGAATCTTTGAGTAACTTGAGTTTTGCCTGAAGTTATTTTCTAAGTCAGACTGGGGCTGTAACTAGTAAAGAGCCTCATTTAAGCAAGCCAAAGCCAACAAGAAAGCTATTATAAGCTAATTATAATGAATTATTTTTTCTTTCTGAAGTAGTCATAATATTGCCTCTATTTCTACCTTCTGCTGAGCTGTGAAAATATTCTGCAAAATGATATTTTTGAGTTGATGGAAAAGTACACCCCTGTCAACAATATTTTTCTATTGTTCATCAGAGAGAGGCTTCCTAAGGAAAGAGATCTGTGTTGGAAAAGTACATCAGCTGCAGACAGTTTATTCAAAGTCTTCTCAAATAGCAGACACAGTCTATGAGTTCCTGCTCCAGCTGAAGAAGAAATGCAGAATGTGGCTTCTAATTTTTCAGAGAAGTGGATGGGACAGGTTGTAATAATGTGTTCCCATTTTCACATGACATGGATTTTTATATTAAAGGTTCCAGTGGAAAAGGTCTGGAGGTGTTAAAGTATTTATATATTGTTTAAGTTACTGTATGAGGGTGCATCACCTTCCCTAGAGCCCTGTGCAGGTCGTGGATGTGTAAGTGTGTGGAAAACAAGCTCCCACCTTTTTTGGCTCTTGTCCTTGTCTGTGTGTAGGTGCACGTGTGTGCGCAGAGGTTAAATTGGTCGGGTGTTAAATGGTTCACTTTTCCAACCATCAATGTCAATTGAATTTCATAAGCCATTAAAGTTCTCTGCTGCTTCCTTTGCTGTTCCAGTTACGTGAGCTCTGGCCATTTAGCTGCAGGTCCTGGGGCATGATTGCTCTGTGGAGCAGCAAAAGTAAATTGGATCCTGATGTAGAATCTTTTATATATAATATATATACATTTTTTTTAATGCTCTTAACTCACTGTGAGTGATGATGTTGGGCTGGTGATGTGGATCTTCAGGCTTGGCTTTTTCTGGTCCAGTTCTGGATCCCCCCCAACAGCATCTTTTTTTTTGTAAAAGCTTTTGTGCCTAGCTTGAATGGCAAAGCATTATGTGTAGTGGAAGAGGATTTCTTTTTGTTGTTTATGTGCTTATCTTTAGAGTCACGGTGGAAAGATTGGACTGGGGGTTGGGTTTTCTCCCTGCACATTTGAAATGTTGATGAGAATGATACTTTTTTGGATCAGAGGAGAACTTCTGGTCGTCCTCTGACTTTGTTTCAATACTGGCAGTGTGACAAATAATGAAAATGCAATCGTTTCCCCTGCTCCCACTTTTATTCTCAGGATAAATGAATGGTTAAGATCTCTGTGCTCAAAAATAATTGCTCACAGCTTTTAAAAAAAATAAAATCCATAGCACTTACCCTTTAAATAGACTATTTGATCTTTTCTGTTTGTTTGTATTTTGCACTGGTGGTTTTGCTGCCAGTCTGAGGCTAAACTTGACAAAGTTTATATGGAGGCTGAGCAGGTTAAAGCTGCAGGAAGGAAAATGAGCGAAGTCATTTTAGTGCTTCAGAAAGCAGTTCTCCTGGCAGGAGCTGAGCTGTGGGGGTGCAGCAGGGCCGTGCCACCATGGGCTGCCAGTAGAACTGGTTTGCACAGCAGAAAGCTAAAGGAGTTGCCAAAATGCAGAATTAATGGAAAAAAGCAGTACTTTTTATTTGCCATGTGATTCAAAGTAGCTTAAGCATCTTCTACAGTGGGTGTGAGGGGCTGCTGGAACCTGCTGGGCAAGAGCTCCCAGCTGCGTGTTCCTCCTCCTGCCCAGGACAAACACTTTCCCTGAACCCTGCAGCAAGGCTCCAGGCACCTTTGCAGCAGAGAAAGGAGATGAGGGTTAGTGCTAATGCCACAAGGAAACTCTGGTTTTGGTCTGTTTGCTCCATACTCCAGGTGGGGCCTTTCGATGCTGGGGATGGGGACTGGTAGGGCATCCAACTTCACTCCTGCCCAGGGGAGGAGACCATCCATCTGCCTATCACAAGCATAATTTACTCAAGCCAGTGGCCCTGTTAAATCAACAGAGCTGCCAACTGGATGCTAATGCAGTGTGCCTGCTGTGGTCCTTGCTAGTGCCATGGCTGCACTACTCATGTTGCTCTGTCTGGTGGGCAGTGTGTGTCTCTCTGTTCTTCATGGTGGTGACTCTGTGGGCACCAAGGCAGAGAAGGTTTAAGCTGTGTCTGTGATTAAAAGCAGAGGGAAAGTGTCACTTGATGGGTTTTTCTTCATGGCTGATGGCTGTAGCCATATATTCCCCAGGTTTGGAGATGCCTGAGCCATTTCTGGTGGTCCTGGGGGGGTTTGGATGAGGGTGTATGGTTTCTCCCAAGACAGAGAAGCACTATCCAGTTGGACGTATGGTCTTGCAAGCTGGGCCAATTAATTCTGCTCAGGGCAGTGAGCCAGCAGTGCTCGGGGACAATGATGAATAGCCAGGCTGGCTCTTCCTCCTCCTCGGGAGCAGTTTGGGAGGTCAGGAGCCACCACAGTGGGTGTGTTTCCAGAGCAGTTTGCAGCTCATTTCTGTTGGTGAGACATGGAGCTGGCAAAGGTGCTGCTTCCATAAAGCATCCCCTGATGATAATGCATTAAGTTGGTTGGTTTTAAATGCCTCTTTAAAAGCTGGCTCTCCACCAAATTTATTCTGCTGTTACTAAGTTGTGAGACCCTGGGGTGGTGCCCTTGGGAAGGTGTGGCTTGGGTTGTTTGGTTGGTTGGTTTTTGTTTTTTTTGGAAAGTCTCATCTGGTGCTTGCTCAGGGGTCACTGATGGGAACTCTATGCCAGCCAGTGGTGTCTGGAGGTTTTCACCCCATGGTGGCCTTGCTGAGGTTGTCACCCCATAGTGGCCTTGTCTTGGCTCATCCAAAATGAGCTGCAGGTCCTGGAGCAGTTGTGTGAATCTGTTAGTTGTTGGCAGCTTTAATCAGAAAAACTGGACTGAGCATCAGCTTATGCTGTTATCCCAGGAGGTGGTGGCTTTAGGCTGATGATGAGGGACAGGACCTACATTGTCCCTCACCTTTTATACTTTTTATCTACAGCCTTTCACTGTCAGGAGATGCAAAAGTCTCACTGTGGTGTTGGGAAAACTTTGAGGCTTGTGGATTTTCCACCCCCTCACTCCCCTCCTTGTTTTAAGGCTACGTCCGTCTTTGTGAGAGGCTCTTCACTCTGGAGCCTTTCAGGGAGGGATTTCCAAGGTACTGGGTGGATGTTTCTCTGCCTTTTCATCTGCAGACAAAAAAAGGTATTTTGAGTGCTGCCAATGAAAGGAGACATCCAGGCAGAAGTGAAATCCTACTCCTCCCCCCCCATAAAAAAAGGGAAGAATTAAAAACATGGTTGTGTTTGTATGGAGGTGTAAATGTCCAGGGTGTGTTGGTGGTTGCAAATAACTCATGGTGCTTCAAGACCAAGAGAGTGCCCAGGGCCTCCTGAATATGTCTGGGAAAGTATAACAAGTGATTGTGTTTAAAGAACAACATGGGGTATTGTTTATTTTGCTCCTAATTAGAGGGAGATGCAAGTAGTCTGATTCTCATATTTTAAGAGCAACATTCAGCTGAAGTGATGGACAGGGAAGATGAGAAGAGACTGCTACAAGCCAAAAGCAGCAAACCCATGAAGCAGAGCTAGAGACAGCTTTAAAGCTATGAACATAATTGCCCGAGGAGTCTGCCAAGGACCAGATGCTGTAAATGAAAGAATAACTTCCATGCCTTGGCATCTGCCTGTGATCCAGGGGGAGGAGGAGGAGCAGGGGAACTGCATGGAGGGCTGGCAAACGGTTCCTCCAGCTGCAAAACTGGTATCTTCAGAAATATTTGGTCCCTACTGGTATTTTTGTATGGAGGAGACCAAACCTGTTGGAAAGAGGAGAGGCAGTGGTCCATGCCCGTATCTTCTGGGCTGTGTCACCCTGTGCTGTGTTGGGTGTCAGTGTTACGTGGTTCTTTGCCTGCCAGAAGGTTTGGGTGCTGTGCAGCTTAAGCAGGTGGTGGTAAATGAGGAAGATGTGTCTGGGCTGAATTCTGAACCTTTTGGGACTCTTTTCTGCCCAGAACCCTGCAGAGCAGTCTGTTTTCCATGCATGGACAAGCTCAGTTGATTTTTAAAATAAGTGGCTACACGTGACTTGTCTGAGGTCAAATCACTCTTGGCAATGCTCTAGTTTTGAAAACCAAACTGAAAAGTTCCTATTATTTTTCTCCCCAGTTTATTTTTGCAATTACTGTTAAAATAATTGCAGTCCTAGGTAAGCAGCTGGGTTTGACATAATCAGCACATAAACAATATCCATCATTTACATGGTGTAAAACCTCTGCAACACACCATGTTGCTGAGGCTGCATCTTAAGGAAAAAAACAAAAAGGCTTTATGAGAAGGGGAGCAGAAAATCAGCTGGGGTCCTCCTCCTGCATTTAGTACGTGTGGATAACAGCATCAGTGTTTGCAGCAGCCAGGCAATCTCCTTTCTGCTTGTGCTTGAACCAAACACCCCAGAAAAAGGTGATACTAGTGAGGCTGCACGTGGGACACCTTCAGAGAGCTGGGCTGCCTGATGAGCCTAAACAGAATGTGCCCTTTGCAGCTGGGGAAGCCAAGGCAGGGAGCAGTAATTAGTGGTATTATGGGAAGTTCATGCAGTTTTAGGCAAGGACAAGGGGGTTAGTGCTGTTTTTCCAGCCAGGGAGAGGAAGAATAGCTTTGTTCATGGGTTAGGCGTGTTTTGTTTTGTTTTTTACTATTTGAATAGCCTTTTGTTTTCTACTCTTGTTTGGCTTTAACCAGTGGAGAAGAGGTTCAAAACACTCCTTGGGTGCATGGGGATGAGATGGATGTGGGAGTGGGATGGAGGGTTCAGTACTGGGAGGCATCCTGAGGAGCATCCCCAGCATCATGAGGAGCCTGGCAGGGAGCAGGGGGAAGGGGAAGCAGTGGGGGGTGAAATCAGCCCCTGTCTCCATGTGCTTGTGGCAACCTGCTGCATCTGTGTCCATGTTTGTAAGCACTTGTGGGGGTTTCACCTGGAAATAACAAAGTGTTTTAGCAAGGAAGGGCAGGAGGAAGCCTCTGTGTTGCTGCAGCTTGGGAATGCAGTCGTGTGCAAGTCAAATAGCTGCAACATGTTGAGTGCTGAATGACTCTGCTTATTAATACAATAAAGCAGAGGAACAGGCTGCCATGGCAGTCCCTGCAGCAAGAACCCAGGGGGTTATTTTAACCAAGGCAGCATTAAATCTTTCTGTCTCCTGAAAGCTGCACCCTGGAGGTGTGGACTGTAGGCTAGGAGGCTAGGAACAGTTAACAAGGGCTTGCAGGAGTTTTTGTGCATAATGTGTTCTCCAGAACATTGCTTTGCTGTCAGAGGTTTTTATATCTTGCTCATCACTATAGTTAAGCTTCTCAGACATAAGCAAAATGTGCTCCTTTCTCTTTTTTATTTTTTTTTTTATTTTTTTTATTTTATTCTTCCTTCATTGCAGGATGAAATTTTCCCTGCTGTAGCACTCATACAAGGCCTTTTTTTTTTTTTTTTTTTTTTTTCAGATTTACTATATGAAAATGTTCTTCATCCTCTGCTTTGGAAGCTGGGCTTGTGTATGAATATTCTATATATACTCATACACGCCAGAGATAAGTGTGTATGTGTGTATATTCTTTCTCTCTTTCTGATAAAATAGGTCTTTCTCATCTCTTTATCTTTGTAGGTGATGTAAGATCAAATCTGCCCTGGGGTCCCCTGGTGGGCTCACAGCCCAATCTGCTGTGATTGATTCAAGGGCAGTAGCACTCATCTCCCACAGCCCTGACACCAGGATTTTGGTCTTTGGGTGCATGGGTAGGTTCACCAAACCCTTGGAGAAGACCTGATGTGATGTTAGTTAATGTTGACAGCCTGGCTGTCTCTACATGAGACTGGGAGGTCTCTGAGCCCACAAAGAGACCACATCATTGAGGGCTGCCTGCTGTGGATGAGGCTTTCCAGGAGGCTTTGGTCCCTGCTAGATGAAAGGCAAATTTCTTGGAGAGGTTGAGAGGGGTCACTGCAGGTTCCTCTGAAGTATTTTGCATTGTCCATGTGCCAAACACTGAGCACATTGGGCTGCTCTGGGCTGATTACTCCAAAAAGGAACTGGAGCATCTCAGAGTAGAGCATCTGATGGTCTCACCTTAGCCAGCCTCTGGTGGAAAGAGCCCCTGAGTGTTCTTGTGCTTTCTAGGTGTTGGTTCTGCAGGGAGGCAGCTTTCTCTTCTCTTTTTCTAATCACAGAGAGTGTTCAATACATCATCTGAAATAACTTTTTTGCCTCAGCAGGATGGTTTCTTGAGGCTGTAATTGACTGTTTCTCACTTTCAAGCAATGGTGTTTTACCTGGGAACGCAGCCAGTTGGTGCTTTCAGCACAGCAGAATTCTGCCTTGCATTAAGCAGCAGTGGTTCCAGATTCTCCTTGGGCTTTTTTCTGCTTATGATCAACTTATTTACTTTGTACACTCTCTACCATCCTGTCCACAGTCTCTCCAGCTCCTTAGAAACACTCATATTAGACAAGTGCTACTTTAGTTTCATCAACACAGCACCTGCAGGACCAACAGAAGCATTATCTGGAGTCCTCAGCTGCATCA
Source organism: Chaetura pelagica (assembly GCF_000747805.2). NCBI lineage: Eukaryota > Metazoa > Chordata > Aves > Apodiformes > Apodidae > Chaetura > Chaetura pelagica. The sequence goes on from NW_009953217.1 coordinate 773,603, forward strand.
TGATGGGCAGCTGAAATCTCCTTTAAATGACCCTGAAATGAGGGCTGAATTATTACAGATGTTATCTTTTTCTTTTCAATGAGGATGTGTGGTATCACTGAAGGTAAACTGAAAGTGAAGAAGGCAAGAAATCTGAAGAGGCCAGGAGAGAAGAATTTCCAAAGCAGAAACAAACTGTTCTTTCAAGGCAATTTAACATATTAATGAAAATTGCCTCAATTTAACTTCAGAGGAGAAGGGAAACTGCAGGGTTTGTGTGGCTGAAAGGCTGCATCCTGTTTTAATAAGTTTGCTGTACTTCAGATTTTCACCATGAGGTTTTTTTGTATGGTACTTTCTACCAGCATTTTTCCATGCTTCGTGCTTTTCAGAAAGCTCTCTGCGATCTGCAGGAGGAAGATGCTATGCTTGGTTATCCCAGTTTCGCAGGTAGAGGGAGCTGGCAGAGATGTGCAGTAACTCTGGTCCCTGCTAGAGCCAGGAACAGGGATGTTCCTGCATGGTGCAGCCCCACAAAGCCCTGCCTGGAATCTTATGTGCCCGCCCTTGTCCCAGGGGATTACCCTCTGTGTGGTGAGCAATGGTTTTCAGCAGGGAATATTTTGGATGATATATTCCTTATAGAGCTAGAGATGGGAAGCCTCGATAGACTTGGCTGCTTGTCTTGCTAGTTAAATAATCTGGGGTTGAATATCTCCACTCCCCTGGGCATTGTTTTTTCCCTTCAGTGCTCTTCCTCTTCATTTCTCCATTGTTAATCTGCCCACATCCAGGTGGGATTTGAGAAGAACTCATTTGGCTTTGTGTGGTGGAACCAGCAAGTTCTGCCCAGGTCATTGAGGAACGTAAAAAGGTACCAGCAAATGGTGCTGGTTTTACTGCTCCTTTTGCAAAGTCCATGCAGCCACCCAGCAAATCTGTGTTAATCACAGTGCTCTCTCTAGGACAGTCTTTCTTGGACACACAGGGGTGGGAGATCTATTGGCATCTGGAGTTATTGGGAAGTTACTCAAGGTTATCTCGTTAATGCACCAGCACCTCCTCTGCCTTTCCACCTCCAGCAGCTGCAGAAAGGGGAGCTCTTGGGACCACATGGGTACAAGTCAGATCTGTTTTTCAGGAGGTTTTGATACTTGAAGCTCAGGGACAGAGTTTCCTGTGTGGTGTCTGGAAGAACATGATCCTCTGCAATAAATGAGCAACATTGTCTTGCCTCCTGCTTGGGAAAAGGCTTAGAAGAGTTTTATTGTGCAGCTTGTTCTGTGCCTCCGGTGTACAAACTGAAAACTTTAGTTTCTGGGTCTGTTATATCACCCTCTAAATTTAAAAAAGAAAAGTCCTTAAGAAAAAAAATAATATACTGTCAAAATTCTGCAGCTTCCTCTGCTCAAGTGTGGCTTTGTCAGAGTTATCACACTACTGATAGGCAGAAGCAGAAAAGCTTGAAGGATAGATTTGAGTCTTGCAGCCCAAAGGCATTCCTTGCCTGCCTTTGCAAATGTTTCTGAAGCTGTATAAATAGTGTCTTTGAGCTTTACCAGCAGCTAACATAATGGCATGCTTTTAATTTAAAACAAAATCAGAGTGCCTGTTTAATATCTCTAAGAGAATTATGAGAGCCCTCTTTGCAGCATTGCAAACAAATGGAGATTGACAGTTATTCGTTTATGATCTAACTGCTCTGACAGTGTTGGACACAGAGGGAATTTCAGTCATTGCCTATGAGGCATCCCTTGGATGTGCTTGAGAGGGGTGCTGAGACCCTCATTGTTGACCATTCACTTGGCCCCTGCTGGGGATCTCTAGGTCCTGGGGGGTGAAGGCACCAGTACTGAGCAAATTGAGCAAGTCATGGAGCAGAAACCTGCTGTTTGCAGCAGATGCTCAAAAGGGCCCTGAGAAGCTGTTTTTTTTCTCCTCCTATGGCCTTGTTTGGGGTGTGACCTGGGAACAATACAGAACCTGAAGGATTATGTTACACACATGGGAGGTCATTTTTATAGCAATAATAACCGGGAATTTAACACCTAATATGCGTCTAATAAATCTGAATTAAATATTTAATTGAAGGGGCTTAATGTAAAGAGTGACCAAAAAAATAAGCAGCCTATTCAGTAGCTATTGCTGTGGTGTTCACTGTCCTCTCCTGTGTGGGGCAATTTCTGCAGGCCATGTAGCTCACTTTATCTAAGGATAAGCAGCATCTCTGCTGGAGGAAGAGGTGGGGCAGCATCTCTGCTGGAGGAAGAGTTGGGGCAGCATCTCTGCTGGAGGAAGAGTTGGGGCAGCATCTCTGCTGGAGGAAGAGTTGGGGCAGCATCTCTGCTGGAGGAAGAGTTGGGGCAGCAGGGGCCCCTCCCTGCCCCATTTGCAGGCACAGTCCAGGCCACTTCTTGCAACCCAGCACATCGTGCTGCAGGGAGCCAGGAGGTAAATTTCCATAAATCACCTAGAAAAGGCAGGGCACATATTATTTATTTTGCATTCAGTTATTCCTCCTGCTTCTCCTCGCCAGTATGTAGATTGCTGTTGCAATCCCTCTTCTCCCGGGGTGCAGCAGCGGCAGGGCAGGGACGCCTGGGCTGCATTGCTAAGCAACAGAGCTCTGCCTCCCCCAGGCAAGGCCCTTCCTGCACATCCATTTTGCATCATCTGCTGCCTCCGTGCTGCCCTTGCTTGGGAATCGATCCCACAAACCCCATCGATATCATTGATTAAGGGAGATTACAGTGATCATCAGGTTAAAGCAGGAAATGGCAAGGCCTGTGGCTGGTGGGAGGCTGGGGGCACAGGAATGCTGTTCCTGGGGAATTGATGCTCATGGCTATTGATTGGCAAACACTTTGCATTGAATTGAATGTCAGTCTAGTTAGTTCATAAATTTATGGATGTCATTCTGCATTTGGCACAAACTTTCCTGCTTTCTTTGTCATTTTGTCTGGAGAGTTTGACTGAAACGGCAACATGATCTGCTGTGAGCAAAATGGAGATGTGGGAATAAAACACTGGCCGCCTGGGCTGCATTGCTAAGCAACAGAGCTCTGCCTCCCCCAGGCAAGGCCCTTCCTGCACATCCATTTTGCATCATCTGCTGCCTCCGTGCTGCCCTTGCTTGGGAATCGATCCCACAAACCCCATCGATATCATTGATTAAGGGAGATTACAGTGATCATCAGGTTAAAGCAGGAAATGGCAAGGCCTGTGGCTGGTGGGAGGCTGGGGGCACAGGAATGCTGTTCCTGGGGAATTGATGCTCATGGCTATTGATTGGCAAACACTTTGCATTGAATTGAATGTCAGTCTAGTTAGTTCATAAATTTATGGATGTCATTCTGCATTTGGCACAAACTTTCCTGCTTTCTTTGTCATTTTGTCTGGAGAGTTTGACTGAAACGGCAACATGATCTGCTGTGAGCAAAATGGAGATGTGGGAATAAAACACTGGCTTTGTAATTTGCATTTACTCTACATCTCAAAGAGCAATGCTTAGCATACCTCTGCTTTCTCATTTTACTTTTTAGCATGGTTTGAAGCCCAGGGAGATTCATTATATGCCGATATGATGATATTGGCAAAATATTGGTATTTGGAGATGGTTGCCAGAGAACTTTCATTTTCCATGCACAAGAGCATAGTAAATATACAATGTTTATTTAATACTTTGGGGAGAAATTTAAGTCATTCAAATATACGCTGGGTAATTGAAAACAAATGTTAGCTTCTCTTTAATAGTGCTTCTCAGTAGTCACAGTGCAGTGTGACCGAGTTTTCATTTTAGTATTCTTCGGAGACATTTGAAGTGTGCAGCTTCTTAAATCTGAGCTGCCTGAGAGCAGGGAGATGGTTCTCTGTAAAATGCACTCTTGCAGGGTTTGGAGGAGAGTCCTCAGTGAGCAGTGTTTGCCTCTCTGGGTCATGCCTGGTCTGTTAAAATTGGATGCCCTCCTTGCAGCTGCCCAACGTTCTGGGCTGCGATTTGGTAAAATGTTGGTAGCAGAGACGCTCACGCAGCCCATGGGAGGCAATTGCACCATGTGGCCTTGGGTGTGTTTGGGCTGTGGCAGCACAGAGGCTTATTGTGCCCCCTCAGAGCTCCTCGTGGGCCAGCTCCAGCCCATGGAGTGCTGCACTGGTTTGTGCTCTGCAGGCAGCAAGGCTGGCTCGGAGGAGCTGACCTGCGTTCAGGGCAAGGTTTGAGCTGCTGTATCAGCAGTGAGCCTGTACACAGTGTCCCTGGGGGCTGCCAGGTTCCAGGTGGATGCTGAGCTGTTTTGCTGTGGGGACAGGACTTGAGAGGCAGCTTGGCTTGGCTCTGGAGCCCAGTCCTAGATCACTGCCACCTGGCTTTTCACAGGGAGCCAAAAGAGAGCGATGCCTTTTGCTCCCCACAGTGTGTTGAATTCGGGCTGGTGATGCTGAGGAGGAACGTGCCACGTGTGGGATGTATCTTGTCTAACAATTAGTCATCTAAAAAGAGCATTTTGATTCTCTGTTTAATGGCTGCAGAGGAGGTAGCTGCTTCAGAGGTAACTTGTCCTGCTTTGACCCATGTCTGTGCACAGGGGAGCAGGGTCCCTGGTCCTGCTGGGTGGTGAGGAGCCATGGGGTCAGTTTCCAGCTGGATGGGGTTTTCCACTCCTTGAGCTGAGAAATATCTTTGCGGGAACGTTTCTGAGGTGGGGAAGGGACCATCCAGCTCCCTATGCCACTGTGGGAAGAGGGGCCATGAGCTCCTCTTTGAGGCACAGCTGCTCTGCTTTTAGCAGAATAAGCCACAGCTGAAGAATGGGACCTAATGAAGAGAATTTGACGTGCACTTATCCTTTGAAAAGTGAGTCTAAATTTAGTGCTGTGGACTTCAGTATCTGCCTCTCAGAGACATTCAGATCAAATGTACCCATTTTGAGTTTTTTTCCTTTCTCCTTTCTGTCAGCCCAATGGCCTCCCCTGGGAATTTAAATTCCACTTGAGCTCCTTTGGACTTGTGAATCACTTCCAGTTGCAAAGGTGCTCTGGATGTAGGTAATTAGGATAGTGTTTGGCAGGGCAGAGTAAAGCTCCCCTCACCTCCTTCCTATTGTATCAGCTTCTGGTGTTATCTTGGGAATAATAATGATGATGATGATAGCAGCAATGCAAGGGCCACTGTGAAAGCTGGCAGACCCAACTCAATGTGCACAGGTAAGAGAGAGGCTGGGCAAGTGGCAGGTCTTCCCAAGCACTCCCCTAGCAAGTCTTTACTCTCATGAGTAAAAATTTTTTGGGTGAGCTGGGGCCATGATCAAGCAGAGGCTTCTTTTGCAAGCCAGGTATCCAGAAAGGCCATTTGCATGCACTGTATAGAGATGGAAATTCATCCCTCAACATCCACATTCATTTGTAAAATAGTTAAGAAATGAAAACTGTCAACACCTGAGAGTCCATCTGGTCCCCTGAAAGAGCTCATTTTTCCCTTTGTTGATCTGGGCTAGGTATATAAATGTGATGGCAAAACAGCAGCAGAAGTGCCTGGGCTCATTTCTGTTTGCCTCCATCCACTAGAGACTTCTTTTAAGGATTTGCTAGGCTCCTGCATTGTCATCTTATCATAAAAAGGAAAATAAATCCTTTTGTTTGCCTTGTGCAGACATTTCCCCCAGATCTATACCAGCACTGGAAAATTCTTTCCTTGTCATGGTGAAGTTTGAAAACCAACTTAACCTGTGCCTTGCTGTGCATCCCTTTGAAAAGATGTGCTGGAGAATTGTCCTGCTTGTTCATTAAATAAAACTAGCAGAGGAAAAAATCTCATTCAAATGTGTTATTTTCTGAGAGTGACATATGCTGTTGACTCACACAAATATGTCTCCTCTGGAGAGTCCTTCATGTAAGAAATCTCTGAGTGCTTTTTCTTCAGTCATTAATGAGATTTTCTGTGAGCAGGCCTATGAAAAACTCTGATCTTAATTGTCCGAAAATGCAAAAGATATTTAATACTGGATTTGTATAATTTGACATGTTAATAACCAAATAGGTTATACGAGGGGGAATGAAAAGATAATGTGAGGAAATCCATTGTCTTCCTGGTGGTGTTCTTTCCCCTGGCTGCTGTTTATTACTATCCATGTTACCTTGGTAGCAGTTTCTGATGTATCCCTAGATAATACCACGCACACAGTAGCATGAAGTATGTATGGTATGTAGGAACACACAAAGCACATGCAAGTAAAAAGAAGTGTATTTTCTTTTTTCCTTTTTCATTTCAGTATTCTTGAGGCCATAAAGTCCTCAGAAGTAATTTGCTGGCTTTCCTTATACTGTCACAAGAGTGGTATTTCTGTACCACTTTAACTTTGAGTGCTGTCTCAAGGTGGCAACACTCATGGTCTCTGCTATAGGAGCAGAAACTGCATTTTCCCTTTTATTTCAGCTGACAATTAGCAGTTGTTTGTGGCATGTGGCAGTCAGATTTTAGTTCCTATCTGTGTTCCTATCTGTGCTATCCTCTATAGCAAGGGATAACTTGTCCCTGAGGTGATATGGACTCAAATGTTTGGCTTGCAGGAGTTGTAAGCAATGGATGGCTTGGGAATCTCAAGTTTTATTCTGCTTTTAGTTGATCTTTTGAAAGATATTCTCAACTGCCAGCTCAGATGTTTTTGATAACTGTATTTCAGCAAAAAGTTAACATGTGTTTCCTCCTTGGATCAATTTGTGGTGCAAGGCCCAGTCTGGAGGGATGGGGCAGGGCTTTGCTAAACTGGATTTATCTTAGTGGTTAGGGGGATTAGTCTAAATGAAGCTGAAGTGTTTCAAATCCTCACTCAAATCAATTTTTCTTCCCAATGAGTTGGTGCCCCTCTCATAGCCCAGGGTATTACAATTCCAGCCAGGCAATCTAGAGCTATCTTAGGTGCTGGTGTCAGGCCCCCCATGCAGGGTGGGTTCAGCATCATATGACGATGGTTTTTAAGGTTCCAGCCGTATTTATAGGGCTGCACTAAATTGCACAGAAAGTAGTTACAGCAAGTGAATGGCAAAGGGCATAATAAAAAAATGTCTGAAATTCCATTTGGGTATTTGTGCTCATGTAGGAAAAGCCATCACAGTGATGACAATATGCCCCCCAGTCCTGTGTACCTACTGTGAGCCATCCCCTCCTGGCAGGGTGTGGTTCCTAGATTTATCTGGGCTATTTTGTGATGCCACTTGGCAAGGGCAGTGTTAACAAATGAAGTTGATGTCTTTCCTGCAGAAAGGGCTTTCCATATTATGCATCCAGCTTAGCTTGGTCTGCAGCCAGTTGGTCTCTGGTTGTTGTGTTGCCCAATTTACTCCCATGACAGTGAGAGAGAGTTTTGAGTCAGAGAAAAGCAGAATCAGGTCTTTCTGGTGCAAGCGTGCATTGGATAGATTGCTTTCTGGGGTCAGTAAGGGATCAGTGGCTAATTTAGGACCTTTTAGAGTTAGCTTGCCTTTTAAAAACAAATTGTATAAAAATTGTTTCCTGTTTTTTGTTGTGCAAAGTTTTTTGGACAGCGGAGATGAAAATAAACCTGGCCGGGAAGGCCTCCTCCCCTGCAGTCAAATGAGGCAAAGTTTGGTTGCTGGTGTCTCTCGGGCTGGCTGCATAAGGACTGGATCTTCAAAAGCTTGTCCAGCTCTTTGGAAGTCAAACTCAGTCCTGCAGGGTGCTGATTTCTCTTTCTTTGCTCTTGGAGGATCCTTGCAGTGACTTCACAGATGCTCAAGTGCTCAATATCTCCAACTTCAACCACCTTTTTTTCAGCCTGATGTTTTCCCCTGTTGAGATCTGCTCCCATGACGGGAAACAGAGGGTGCTTATCGTTGAGAGAGGAAGCAAGACATGCCCATCTTCTGGCTTTGAATTGTGTTAGCTGATATATATGCAGGGGCTTGAGGGCACTGCTGTGCTGGGTGGATGTTTAGGAAAAAGGCAGCTGTTCTCTGGGGGTTGCAATGGATGGGCAGTCTCTGAGCTTTTTGATTTCAAGATGCCTTCGTTTGCTGCTCTTCTGGAGTTGTGAAATACTGTACAAATGCTGACAAATTAATGACTTGGAAAACAAACTCATAAAGAAAATGTCAGGATTTGGAGACCTGCTTGGTGGCTGGGGAGGCTCCTGCTCTTTGCCATTGATTACAAAGGTGCTGGAATGGCTAATTTTGTGCTTTCCTCTGCAGTATTTTATGACATGCTATTTACTTGGCAGAACAAACTGGGTCACTGCCTTTACTATCTTCTTGTGCAACGTGTAACTCTTGGGACTGGGGGTGGCATTTAAAATTTGCACAGAAATTGGAATTCAGCTGTGAGGATTCAAGACACTTATTTTGCCTGGATTATGTTCCTGTTTATCAGTATCAGGAGGTCTTGGAGAAGCCTAAAAATTGAATTCTAGGTTTTGCTTAAAAAAAATAAATCTATTAGAATGAGGGTTTTTTTTGTGGAAGTTGGATATTGGGTACAGATCTGACTCTTCTGTATCTGCAGGAAGAGGATAAAGGATAAACCAAGCTTATTCTTAAAAGGCATATATAAAAAAATGTTTAAAAATAGTCTTATTTGCACTGCTTTGAATAAACAAAGCTGAACTGAGAACTTCAGAAACTTTCTTGAGCAGATTGTACTTGCTTTCTTTTTATCTCCATAAAAATGAAAACTTTTTTTTTATAAAGTAGCCACTAATGAAAACACTGAGGCAACTAGTAACTATCATCTTTGATTAAACCATCTAGTGAGGAGCCTGTGGGAGCTGGCTTGAAAAAAGATATTATTATTACACTGCTTTATAGCAATACCAGTTTTTAACCATAAAATATGTTCTTTGGCAATTAAGTACTGGGGAGAGCAAAGTAATGAAGGTCCTGAATTACATAAAGCTGATGAAAATACGTTTATGGGATGATCTTTCTCTGCTGGTGAAAGAGTAAATGCTGATTTACTCTTGCTGTCTAAACTGAGTTGGAGTAACAGGCACACCTATGGTGAATGTTACGACCTTTGTGTAGTGCTGCTGTGCTGCCTCCCAGAGCTGGCAGTGTTTTGTGGATCAACAAAGTGCTTCCCATTTACATGAAGTCTGGCAAACTCCTCTCTTGAATATGATTCACTTTAGAGATATGCAGTTGTCTAACAGAGCAATGGCTGTTGCAGTTAGGAGTGGATTTTGAGATCTTTGAGATTGGAGGGTGCTATTAAACTCTATAATGTCATTTTAATTTTATGTTCTGCTCTATACAGTCCTGAAGTCTAATATATCTTCTATTCTGCTAGAGGGAACTGGCTTCTTTTTAAGATTTTACAGGCTGTTTCTGTTGTGCAGTGGAATTCAAATTAGGAATTATTCTGTTCCATTCAGAAAAGAAAATCTTATGTTGGGATGGAAAGATAAGCAGGGTTCAGTGGCAAGAAAACTGTGGGGGAACTGAGTTCATGGCAGTTACACACCTGCTGTAAGGTCCTTTGCATACAGGTAATAGCTGGCTTCTTCAGTCTGGGTCTTAAGGAATATGAGCCCCTTCTCATGTTATTTGGCATTTCTTCTAAATAAAAAAGCTTATCTTCAGTCCTTGTGCCCCATTGTCAGGGAAGAAACTGGCTTAGCCAAACCTTGTCTTGGCTCTGCAAAGAAAAATAAGGGCTGGTTCCTGGCTCAGGGCACTGGTGTTTGATCACAGCCTTTAGGGATTAGGGATAACATGCCTGAGAGTGATGCATCTCGGAGAACTGATGTGGGACCCAGACTTTAGGGGTCCAGGTACATGAAAGCAGCTGCAGTCTTATCTCACAGTTTAATTGATTATTGAAGGCTTTTCTGGCTTGCAAGCCAGAATGAGTTCTTATTAGATTTAGCTTTTAATGACAGCACAGTTACCTGAGGGCAGAACTGCAATGTTATGGCTTCTGAATGTTTGCTGTCTCCTCCCTTCCCTCCTTAATGCTGCTCAAGGTGACTGTCAAGCCCCCAGAAGGCTTTCCTAATGAAATGTAGAAACTGTGTAAATCTATCTTCTGCACACAGAAGTTTTGTGTTTGTTTTTTTTTTTCCTCTGTTCTTTTTATCTCCTAGTAATTGTTCCCCCTAGGATCAGCTGCATGATATTAAAGAATCTTTTCTTGTTGTGCAATTAGTTTCAAAATGGCATATTCTGCTGGTGCATCAATCTTGATCTGCAGAAGCAGGTGGCCATGAGCCAGGAAAGACCTTGGCACTGCTCTTTGAGGGGCTTTTTTTGCCCATGTAGACTTGGGATTTTTTAAAGCCTTGGTGATGAGCACGTGTGCCATGTACCAGATCTGCTTCCCATCCCACATGAGCATGTATGCTGGAGTGTTTACAAGTGACTTTTCATCTCCCATCTCTTCTGGGAAAGGTGGAAAAAAACTAAGGTCCAATAACATTTTAAAGCACCTAACTCCCATTAAGGTCTCCAGGGCTTCAGGAAACCTGGGTTAACGAAGCCAAACTTACAATATTTGACCAGAGTTGCACAGAGGGCAGTTGACTTCAAACTTGAATGGTCCAGCCCCATACCCAGTTCCTTGCTGCTGTGTGTTGTCCATTTGTGGCAGTGGGTGATAGAGTTGATGGAGGAGGAGCAACCACCACTGCTTTTGTTGCTCGTCCTGTTAATGCAGATTCTTGCAGTAGCAGATGTGCTGCAGGCTGTGATGTGATGCAGCTTCGAGCCTGAGCATGCCTTTGGGTCTCTCCTGTGCAAATTTAAAGATGCAGCCCCTGCTACTTGTACAGTGGAAAAGCAGCAGGGTGGGTGCAAGGGGTGAGGATTTCTGGCTGCTCCTTAAAAAGAGACAGGTCTCTGCAATTCCTTCAAGACAATGAACAAATCCAGATATATTGTACAAACTGTTCTGGGCTTCTGACTTTATATGTACTTAGAAATTCATCATGAATGGACAGAACACAAACTACCGAATGGATTTAGCTGGATCAAATTTTTAAGGAGGTATCTTGTTGAGTGAGGGTATTAAAACTGTTCTCTACCATTTTGAATAGGTTTCATATTCCTGCAAGTTCTGGATCCTTTTTTTATTTTGTTGTGACTATATCCTACCTGTTGTAAAGCAGCCTTGCCTTGTTTTAATAAATGCTGCATGGTTCTGTTCTGTGGCTCCACAGCAACATAAGGAAACTGGGGAAAAAACATTCTCAGCTTTCAGCAAGGCTGCAGCCTGACTGAGTTGCTATGGGTTGTATTCTTGCATGTGCCACTGTGAAATGAAAATGCTAAGAAGGCTGGGAAAAAAATAAACAGTCATACCAACCTTCTCCTTCCTATCTTCTTCAGCTAAGTTACAGCAGTGATAACAGGAAAAGATATTTTGGCTGTCTTCTACCTCCCATTCAGAAAAGCAAAGCTAATAATGTTGCCTTTTAAAGAGTTTTTCCACTGTGGAAGTTCTCCTGCATTGATCTAATGTTAATCTAAAGTTTTGACTGCCAGCTATAGGAAAGAATATTTATTAATAAGCCACCCTCATAATGAAATCCTTTTGGACTTAAGGAAAAGATGTGTAGAATAGAAATGAAATGTCACAGAGGTAAACAGAAATGTAATAAGGTTCTATAGGAATTCCTGTACAAACCTCAGGAGTTTAACAGAAAATGAGAGGATATTTTTAATCATCCTCTGGAACTCCAGCACGGTTTTAATTAAATTATGTTGGATGGGTAGGAAAAAAAACCCCAAGGAAAGATGACTAATTTTCTATTAACCTTTATTCAACTTTTTCATAAAATTAATTAAGTTAATGACTCACTTCTCTTTTTGTTGTGTTGGTGAAAGCTCATATTTACAAAGTTTAAACTATCTCCAGTATTTTTGGTCTCCCCTCGGCCTTCCACCCCTTGCTTGGTTAGTCCCTGACTCAGCATGGACTCTCAGTAGGAAGACGAACCTATAGAAAACATGAGACTGAAGGGTCCTAAGAACTGCTGACCCTTTGATTTATTTTGGGATCACAGGGGTTTTTAGAATTATTTTTTTTTTTTCCTTCTGATTTATGTGATTCTCACTGGAAAAGTGAAATCCGGGTTCCTCCAGGCTGGTTAGAAATGGGTATCTAAAAGAACCAGTTCAGTTCTGGCCATCAGCAAGTCAGAACAGACCTGTATGGACCTGCTGGCTTTTTGGCCTTGTTGGGTTTGATTTGCCATGCTTCTTTAATAGCTGTAAAGTGAAGTAATTAGAGAAAACTTGAGAAAGTTGTTAACCTTTTGGACACTTGTAATTTTTCGCTAGGCCGCATCTGAGCCTGATAATGATTGCACTCACATGGGTCATTGGTCTCTTAAATGAAATTGCTTCCTATGTTTTGAAAAATGCTTGACGTTTCCTCTAGTATGAGGGAAACAAGGTCCATAGATACCCTCTTGAAAGCAGCTTTAGTAATTAATCCCACGAGGCTCATCAGTGTTGGTGGTGTCTCCATTAGTTATGTGCAGAAATAAAGTTCTTGTTAATAGCCCCAGGAATGCATAAATCTTGCTTGTTTATGGGAGAAACCAACACAAGGAGACATTACGTTACGAGGCTTTTTGTTGGATTTACAGTCTGTTGCCTGCTTCTGTGGTCATGGATTTAGCTCAGAAACGTGTGGATGGGTACAGTGTCCTGGCTTTGCATTAGCCCAAGGTATGCCCCACTGTCCCTGCAGCTGCAGGGCTGGGGATACCTCTGCCATGGGAAGGGGAGGATGCAGTGGGGTTGTGGGAAGTTCTCTGTGCCAGTTTCCCCATGACAGAGGGTCTTGAGCCTCTGTTCTCAGCCTGAGTGGTGAGGGGTGTGCGTGCTGGCCAAGGGCTTCCCTTTGCTGCATGGCTCAGCTCATTGCACTGCAAAAGATCTGACTGTTTTCATAGAAAATCTGGTTTTGTAGAATGGCATGTCAGTGTCGGGGCTTTAGCCTCCTACTTTTCCTCTTCATGGCATGTGCTTCCACCCATCCCTTCCCTGACAAATGCATCTCATTTATTAATATTACACAGGTGATAGCTCATGACATTGTAGACAGGTTGGTTGGAAGGATATTCTGGTTGTATCCAGCCTAGTGTCCTGCTTGGAGCAGGACTGTTCCCCATAAAATCAAGTCATCAGTGGATTTGCTGAGCTGAGGCCCAGTCTCCTTCTGTGATGGGGATTCCTTTCCTCCCTGGGGCCTGTGCCTGACCCTCAGTCTAAGTCTGCTAAACTCTGGCTTGTGGCCATTGCCCCTGTTTTCCTGAGGGGATCCCCTTTTGAGGTGGCTCCATCTGATCTTTACTGCACTCAATTCAATCTGTTTATGCTCCCCTCCAGTCCTCGCTGACGTGTTCTCTCCTGCCTGTTAAGGCCCCCCCAAGTCCAACACTGTGAACAATACATCATTTTCTGAAAATATATTAGTTTTTCAGCTGTCACAGCTCACACCTTTCCTTGCCTTTCTGTTGTGTCCCTGCTCATCTTTTATTGCTTGCCTTATGAGAACGCTGGTTCCCTTGTTGGGGAACGACAACATCTCCCTGCTTCCTGACGAGGAGCTGGCAGTGGGTGCTCGCCATGACTGTGTTCCTCGTCTTTCCAGAAGGCTAGGTCTTTCTAAAAGGATGCAGATGGATACTTTTGAAAATCAGTTTGGGTATCTGCCTTAGAAAAATTCAGCTTAAATTTTCTCTGTGACTGAGCAGTGCTCCATGGAGTCAAGAGCTCCTGGCAATCAGTAACGCAGCGGGCACTGTGGCTGCTTGAACCATCACTTGCTCCTCAAACAGAGCAGGAAGGACTGAGGAATTTCCTCTTGATTTTGAAGTAGGGGAGCAACCACTCTGTGTAGCTTGTTCTAACAGTTGATGTAATTAATTCTGCTCTTTTAGCTGGGGCTGCTATTTTTATCAGCCCTGGCCTTGTGTACTGCTGTAGTAACAGCTCTGGGGCAGACCTCCTGTTCCTCCCAGTCCCGAGCGTGAGGTGCGGCTCTAATTATATTTACAGTTAATTCACAGTTCACCGAGCGGAGCTTGGGGCCAGTTTCACAAGTGCTTCACTTTATTATCAAACTGCTAATAAATACAGGGAGCTGTTGTGAGCAAACGCAGGCAGCAAAATCCTAACAAGGGTGGAAACTCGTGTCATTAACTCCGTGCTACAGCAGCTGATGAGAAGCAGAGCCCCGCGGAAGGAGATACGGGGATATCGCAACGCATCCCTCACAGAAGTGATATTTTACTGAAACATGATTTAATTGGCGTGTAGGCTTTCCTGCTCCCTTTTGAATCTTTAATGATTACTGAGGTATTTGGATGGAGGAGAGTAAGAGATATTCTTGTGTTTTATGTTATTAGGCTGGGATCAAGAGATCTGTGTTCTGTTCGAAGCACTGGCTGGGCTTTGAATTTCAGGGGACGCTTCATCTGTGCGTGTCTCAATTCTCTGGTTGTAAAGCAGAGATAATGTTTGCAAAACTAGGCTGCCATTGTAACTCCTGCCTGGCTGCCTCCAAGCCAGATGGAGGTGTGACTCCTCCAGCTGACAGCTCCGGCTGTCTTCTCTCCTACTGCCTGGCCGAGGGCAGTCTCCTTGCTAGCTGGGCAACCACAGGACTTACTGCTTTCCCACACTGGGTGGACACCACATGGGCAATGCTGGGAATAACTGGGGTGGACAGCATGGCTGGGAGATGCCACCAACCCTCCCAGTTTCTTCTATCATGGAAATATTTTCAGACTGACTGAGACTCCCCTGCACCAGCGAGGAGGAGGAAGGGTATGGTACAGCCTGGGGTTTACAAAAATCATGAAGCTTTGATTTGTCCAGCTGGGGTAGTGGCTATATAGCCTGGCACCATTATGCCCTGCTTTCCTCTCAAGAATGGGCTGTCTATCCATTAGAAGCTGACCTGTATTTTCAAATGTAGGTGATGAAGATTTTTCAGCGAGTATGACAAATGTCAAAGTTATTTTGTGGATTAAGCCCTCTGCCTCAACTAAGAAGGCCCTCCTGCCTTGACACTCTTTGTGATATGCATGTCAATGTTTATATTTTAACTTTATTTTTAGACTGCTGAGCCAGATCAAAGGAAGACATAGGACATAAACAGTAGGCAGAAGGCTGCCCATTAAGACATACGGAAGCTGTGTAGCTTTTCTACAGTGGAGCTACTCAGGAGGCTAGAGCCCTGTAATAACTTATTTTCCCCCAATCCACTCCCAACTGCTTAGTGTGAGCAAGTAATTTAGGTCCAATTATGCAAAAAAGTAAGAACTGTCCCTGCCATTTTCCTTCTTGGCCAATATTCATCCTCCTGCAGCTCAGGTGGCGATTTGCAGTCTCCCAGGAGCCTGAAGATGGTGTGTCCACGTGTAGCAGGTCCATGTGTCCCTACTCACCTGCCCCATGGTGCTGGGGCTGTTGTTGCCCACTCTGCAGAAAGGAACACCATGCAGTTTTCCTGCATTTTAGGGTTATTTTTGTCTCCCACTAATATACCAACTTGCTTTGCTTGATGAAATAACAGGACCTAGTGGCAGAGAGGCACAAAAGACTCAATTCACTGCATAAAAAACTGGTGCTCTGTGTTTATCTTGCCATGCTGGTTGCCAGCCTTAGGTTCTCTCTTAGGTTTTATCCATTTAGTATTTACTGTATTTATTTAGTGCTCGGAGACGAAACAGGGTTTGAATGCCATTGTCCTGTACCTGCTGACAGAGAAAGGGTGAATGCCTCACGTGCACTCATGTCCCATTTTTGAAAGCACTGGCTGGTGGATTTGCCCACCTGTAATTTACTGCATAGAAGGAGAGGGCAGAGCTGAAGTTGGAGAAGCTGCTGTTAAAGCTCTTCACCTGCAGGCAGCTGGGGGGCTGGTCACTGTGTTATTTCTCCATGGACCAGCCCTAAGTAGCTCCTGCATGGGAAGGAGTGACCTTTTTACATTCTTTTCTTTCTCTTTTTTTTTTTCCTTTATATTTTTCCTTCCTTTTTTATTTTCTCTCTCTATTCTGCTCTAGAAGCAGATCACTGTAAGTCATCAAAAGGATGGGGCTGATATCAAGCCCTACCTTGCTGTATTAGTAATTATATTTTGCTGTTACAGCAATATTGGTAAGGCTAGCTCTGAGCCATTGAGTCTTCACGATTATTTAAACTCCTTAGGTTCTTATGTTGCTCTTGAAAGTCAGAGTTGAACTCTTATATCACTTTGAATCCTTTTGGACAAAATAGTTATTAGAGCTGGGGGCTTTTTTACAAGACCTTGTATGCGTGAGATTTCCCTGTGATGCACAGAGGTGTTTGTGGAGTCACAGCCTATGTGTGTTAATGGAAGAGACATGGCAGTGATTAATAACTTGGTCAGCTTATGCTGGCCCTTCCTCTTGTAAGGCAGTGGAAGGTGGAAAATGCTGTGCAGAGAAATACATCTTCTTTTGGAATGCTGGGGTGGAAATGCCTGGTGAGGCTGAACAGAATACACTGTAAATGATACAGTAATGCTGCTTAACTGAGGGTTTTATGTAACTGCAAATAAAAATTTTGGAGTTGCATAAGAGCCTTTGTAAACCTGAGGTGGTGAGCTCTTCCCTAACTTCAAAGGTGTAAGCACACAGTGAAGGACTTTAATGAGCTGAAGTTCTTAATTGTGAGCTGTGCAGAGCTACAAGTTGCTACAGGTCATGTATGATGACAGTGACAAGGTGTTGTGAGTGCTGGAGTTGCCTGAGACCATGTGTCCCTTGACAAGGATTGAATTTAGCACCCTGTGTCTAAAAAAGCTGCTGACCCAGGCCAATCCCTCTGCAAAATCCTGGTGGTGTTGTCACAGAGGAGAGTTTTGCATCAGAATTTCTGAGAACATGGATAATATCTGGGATTATGGCCTCCATCAGTGACTAGCAATTAAGGAGTGTCAAGATCATTAATGCATATTTAATCTTAATCTTTCTACTACTGTATGTACTGAACAAACTAATACAGAAGCAGGGATCCATGCTCATGTTTTGACACTTCTGATCAGAGGCCAGCAATAAACTTGTTCACTGTATACTTCTCTTTTTCCTTTTAAATTCTGGACTCAAACAATTTAAAATTGCCTTAAAATTTATTCCCATTAAAACTCCCACTGAGACTGATGAGGCTACAAAAGGAAATGCAGTGCTGACTTTCAGGCTCTGGCCTGCAATAACTGTTTGCCTCTGAGTTGCTGATTGAAGTGGAGGGAGGCATTTGAAGGGAAATACAGAACTTGAAATTTTTTTGCTTATGTTTGTGAGCAGCCCTGAGTTAGCCAATCACCAGGAAACTGGCTAAAAAGAAGTGATTTCTTAGCAAATGAATTGTTAATTATTGAGCTCCTGTGGATTCCTGTAATTTTAAAATCGTGTTGGCAACATATCAAAAGAACATGAGGTGCCACAGTGTTAGAGTATTTTTATTTATATCTGATTCACAATTGTCTCCATGGCAATGTGAGAGATGAAGGCAGATGAAAGAAATGAATTACCACATTATTAAATGACCCAGTGGAAAAAAATTAAGACATGTCAAGGATTATTTTTATATTATAGAGCTGCCTAGCAAGCCATTATCATTATAGTTAAGGATTTGTTAGCATTTCTATTATAAATGTGTTTTTGAAGTGTTTATTACTGTTTCAATTTGCATCAGGCTGCAACTTTGGATGCAGGTTCTGTAAAAATGAATTCTAATTTTAAAATACACCAAGCAGACCGGTTTGTTAATTTTAGAACATTTCCATGTTCTGTGTTGTACAGAGACTGATATTCCTCTAATAACTAAATAATGGCTTTTTCCCCTCGAAAAAGAAAGTCCAGCCCCACTGTTAAAGAAGCAGCTGTTTCTGTTTGTTTGTTTTTCAGTGGAATTTGGAGCAAACCTGTGTATGGCTTTTGTAGAGGTGAAGACAGCCCAGCTCTCTGCAAACTGAGCCATTTCTGCTCTGCTTTTGTCAGAATTATTGTCAGTAGGTGAATGAGTAAAATGGAATAAATGCTTGTAAAAGTGAACATCTTTTAGAGGATAGAGGTTTTGTTTGTTTTGTGTAGGTTGGGTTTCTTTTGCCCCCTAGCAAAGGGGGTGAAATGCTTTTCACAGCACAGAGTTTATGCAAAATCCCTCTGCTCTCAGTGGATTATTGCATAATGTAGGATAGCATTTTCAAGCTTGGCTAGCTGTGCTTAGGAAGCTAAATGAGGGAAAAAAGCAACAATTTTTGTT
Organism: Chaetura pelagica; assembly: GCF_000747805.2. Taxonomy (NCBI): domain Eukaryota; kingdom Metazoa; phylum Chordata; class Aves; order Apodiformes; family Apodidae; genus Chaetura; species Chaetura pelagica. The sequence continues at coordinate 791,837 of NW_009953217.1, forward strand.
CTGAAGCAAAAGCATATTTGCATCTTTAACCAACCAGGGTGCTGGTTGTGAGTGCTAAGCATGAAAAGGGTGGAGGTGCTGGCCTGCCAGGCTTCCTCAGCAGGGGCACCATGAGTGAGAGGCCCCATGAGTTCCTCTAACCAAGGGGAGACCTCCCCATCAACTGCAATTTTAGGTATTTTCAGCAAGGTCTTGGGAGCTTCAGGTGCCACAGAGCTGGCTGCAGCACCCCAGTGCTGCGGGAGGGTGTGTGTGCAAGGTGGAAGTTGCCTGGAAAAAAGGTGGTAAGTGGTACCGGAGTTTAAAATGGAGGGGACAGAGGAGTTAAGGCTTCATGGACCAGCCCCATTTATCTTGGATTCCCAGAAAATCTGTGAGGCTCTGCAGGGCTGGCTCCTGTCCATCTCTATTCAGTATTTTCATTATCAATCTGGGTAACGGAGTGGAGGATCCGTTTGTTAAACTGACAGGTCATAGAAAGTTGGGAGGGACTGCAGATTCTTGGGGAAGAAGAATTGGAGCGTTTTCTTAAAATAATCTGGACAGATTGAAATGATGATCTGGAGAAAAAGATGAAAGGGCCAAGTGATAGCTTGGGGCAAGAATTACTGCAGATGGCAAATAGCAGGCTAGGCAACACCTCAGGATCTGGGGTTACAGTAGGCTATATCAGCAGGACAAGAATCAACATGTCATGTAATGATAAAAAGGCACTTTGCAGAGCTGTGTGCAGGGAAGACATGTGAAGTGATGCTGCTGCTCCAGCAGCCCTGGGGACAGCTTGGCAGGATGCAAGGCACGGTATGAGAGATTGTGACCACTGACAACCTGGCTGGGAAGGGGAGAAACCCTTCCAGCCTTATTTGAAATCTCAAAGCAGTTGAGGTAGGCTAGATGGCTTGGTGTGAGAAGACACGAGGAGGAGTGTTGCTCCTCCTAGGAGATAGACTGTATAATCCAGGACCAAAGGAGCACTGAAACTTGCATTTTATTTCCTCCAGAAGTCATGGTGTTCAGCTGGGGTGTTTATGCAGAAGAAAGGATCAGTAATATACAATATTTTTATCAGCTCACTCATTTTCTTGCAGGTCTCTCTCTTCTGAGCACTGACCTAGCTTGACTCTTCTTAGCTTTAATTTTTAAAAAAGTTATTAACTGGGTAACAGCACTGAGCAGGACAGAGCTAGCTGAATTCCCTCTATGAAATGCTACTTTACTTGATTAAGTCCAATGACATCTTTGCATTTAGCTAACTAGCTCTCTGCAGGTGATAGAATAACTAATCAGAGTAAAAACATCAAATGAAATGAAATATAGACTGTAAGCACCATACTAATTAGTAGCTTTATGGGACTCTGTCAGTGAATGATCATGAAGCAGATTTCTTGTTTGCTGTCTTGAGAATATTTGGGGTATTAGTCACAGCTGAATGCCTGCTTGTGTCTTCCTATCTGGGATGTAGGATATTTCAATCCTGGTTCCCTGTGCATGCCCTGTCCCTTGTGAAGTACTGAAAGCTGTCCTTGGCCTCACACTGACCTCTGGTTTGGCCTTTGTATCGGTCAAACTTGACTTGGGGGTCAAGCCCCACTATCAGTGGGGTTGAATTATTTGCTGTTTTAACTGAGGAGTCTTCTACTGGTGGTTTGTATAGGGTTGGCTGGTGGTGCAGGTGAACATAGGAAGCATAGGATTTGCAGGTGCTGTGGGATGTATGTTTCAGCAGGACATGGGGATGGGGTGAGCGTGGCTGTGTGGGGATCGCTCTCCATGGGTGGCTGGGGCTGCTGGTGGGATTCCTGGTGCAAATAAAGCAGCTCTTCTTTGCATGCTCTGGTATATTGTATTGATGAGACATTTAACATCCCCTTTGTCTAGCCTCGGTGCAGGTTTTTAGTAAACATGATTGATCTAGTAGTTGTTGAGTAGAGCTGTTCTCTGCAAAGGATCCCTGTGGATGGTTCAAGCTTTGCTGTGCCCCAAATCTGGGCACAGGCTTTGCTTCAAGTGCTGGCTGTGAGGAAAACCCTCCCTTTTTATTGCCTGCCCTGCACTCCTACTTTCCCATCTCTCTACTTCATCCGTACACTGAGCAGTGCAGGATGATGGGGACCTGAGGCTTGTGGCCTGTCCCTGACAGCTCCTCTCTGCTTCTCCTTCCTCCTCATGCCCTTCCCCTGCTCCCCATGGTCTCTCCATGGTGGCTGCAGGGGAATCTCTGCCCAACCTCCCCCTGCTCGGACCTGGGTGCTCTCGGAGCTGTTTTGCTCACGTTTTACATCACACTGTGCAGGTTTTGCCCTTTCTTACACCTGCTTCCCCCTGAGGTGCCCGAGCCGGGCCGAGGGGCTCAGCTGTGCCTGTGGGGTGGCGGGAACTGGCAGGAACCGGTTGTGTCTGGTGGGGGCAGCCCCGGCCCCTCCTCACAGAGGCGCCTGAGCCCCCTCGGCTGCCTGAGCCCCATCACCCAGTGGGGTATTTTTAATGGGTTATATTTTTAAGCTCCGTTATTTCTTCTTGTCTCTTTGGAGCCGGCCCAGCCCTGCTCCAGCTCCGCAGCCAGCAGCCTCCGTCTTGGAAGTTCATCAAGGGGGATTTTTCGGTAATTAACTTTCCAGCCTGGAAAAACAAACAGAATTTCTTGACTGCAAAATTACTGCCTGTTATGTAAGCAGAAATATATTTTTAAAACCACTTTACTTTTAGATCTCTATATATATAGAGACAGAGAAGAGCAGGTGGCTGTGGCTGCTCTCTGCGTTTGATAGCTAATGGCTCCTGAGGAGGGAAGCGGTTTAGCAAATCCAGTGATCACTCTAATGATGTATTAAAATGATATATATTGTGGTAATACCCAGATATTCCAGCTGGGTCAGCCCAGGGGTGTGGGAGGAGGGCAGTGGGAGGCATGTGTGGGCTTTCAGGGCTTGGCAGAAGAGCTGCTGGGGCTGCGGCATCCTCAGGGGGATGTGGCAGGGCTGGCTGCTGGAGAAGTGGTAGAGCAGGGGGCTCGTGGGGCTTTTTTGGTTGGTTTTTGTGGGTTTTTTTGTGTTGTTTTTTTTTAAAAGCCTTTCAGTAAGATGGAGAGGAGGGAATGATTTCCATGACAACAATTCAGTTAGGGAGAGAAGTGAAGGCTCTTGGAGGGAATCTGAAGGGAAGGTGTCACTGCTGTGAACCTGGAGAGGGGGCTTGAGGGAAAGTGGGGGATTGAGTCTGATGGAAACCTTAGAGCAGAAAAGCCTGAGTATTGCTCCTGAATAAGATCTTTCAAAAGGAAATAAATGATGGAAAGAGCTGTGTAAAGCAAGCCAGCAGTGAGGAGATGGGGAGATGGCAAGGAGGGAGGAGGATGGCAGACTCCTGGTCGTGCCAGGGTGTGGGAGGGGAGCAGGGCTGGGAGGTGGCCACATGCCCCATGGAGCCACTGAGCTTTGCTCCACTGCTGCAATTGTTCCATATGTGTAAGTGAAACTTATCTTCTCTGTGGTTCAGAGACAGCAAGTCTGGGGTCCACCTCTGACCATTCAGGCTTCCTTCTGTTACTCTGCACACACGTGGTTTCTGTTTTTCAGGCTTTCTTCACCTTGAAATCTTGTAGTTGCATGTGTGCCTTGCTGCTCCCTGAGTCAACCTCTGTGACTATTTTCTTTTGTCCCTCTTCGTTAGCTGATTTTTTCCCCATATCCTTGAAGCCCAGCTCCTTAAAGTGCTAAGTAGAAAAGACCTGTGATCACCTGGGCCTTGATTAAGATTATTATTCTTTTTAGACTAGTGTTTTGAATAATATTTAGACTGGGAGATTTTATTCTAGCACAGTGGTCAATGTTGATTTTGAATAGTTTGTCTGGCCTTAAAAAGCCTGTCCTAAGACAACACTGATTAACAACAACAAAAAAAGTGAATCATATCAAAACTAAACTTTGCAAGAATTACATTGATTGAGCTATTTGAATTGTGCAACAAAAGCAGACTTGAAAGGCACTTGGATGCATTTTCCTGCTGTAAACTAAACAGGTTGTCAACTTGAAAGGTACTTGGTTATTGCTGATAAAAGATGTGGCCACTAAAAGGTAAGAAGATACATTGGGAATAAATAACCTAGTCTATAAACAATTGGTATTTGTTATATGTCTTTTAGTGCAGTGTTTTTGCAGACAAGTGTACTAAAATGTCAATTTATCAGATTAAAACAAAAAAAAGGTAAATAAATTCTGCTTGGGATGGGTGAGATAGTGTTCCACAGGGTAATCATTCTCCTCTGAAACTGCCACGGGAATATGTGAACATGAAGTGCTGCTAAGCTCACAGCAGCCCAGAGCTGCTGAGGGGCTGTGCTGGATCTGGTTGGGTGCCTGCAGTGTAACCCTGTGCCTGATGGCATTGAGACCCTGCCCAGGGCTGTATGCCACTGGGGAGACCCATACCACCATGGGGACCAGGGCAGCAGCAACTGAGGAGGGAAGTGGTTTGAATTGGTGCTCATGGGGTGGCAGGTGCACACAGAGCCTCCTTCAGAGGGGTGTGCATGTGGCTGTGGGATGTGGTGGTGGGAAGCACACAGTCCCAGGAAGCACTCATGGAGAAGCAGGAGGCCTCCTTTGCTTTCAGCAAGCCCAGACAGAAGTGCTTATAATTAGCATTGCTACCCTCACCCGCCTTCTCAGGATCTGGCTTTCAGCAGCTTTTAACGCTGATGGGAGTTAATCGTTTGGGCTGGAGTGATCCATGGGCGGAGAGATTGCCACTGAATTATGAAACTTCTCTCCCTGCCTTCACTACAGATTTTGTGTGTGGTGCCAAGGAAATCGGTGCAACCCACACTGCCATGGGGATGTCTGGTTGCCTTTCCTTGTTCTCTGGAGCCCTACCTTAGCATTCCTGGTTTGCAGGAGGGCTGAGAGGCACCTTTGGAAGAGAAGTATAGAACAGCTGTAATTTGGCAACATGCCGTTGTGTTCTGGAAGTAAAGAGCTGAGCTTGAGGCACCACAAACCATGTGCCTGGGATGATGGGTGAAGTTTTAGGGTTTTGCCTTGTTTCAGCTGTGGAGTGGAGC
>NW_009953217.1:796906-852079 GCF_000747805.2 Chaetura pelagica
TGTAGGGAAGATCCAGTGAGGTTGGCTGAGCTCTGGGGCCCACCATGGTAGAAGAAAATAAGAAATGTGCTGGTGTGTGGGCAATGTGCTGGAAACAAAGCACTGGTGGGCAAGGAGCAAGCAAAGCAGTGACTTGTAGGTCCTGGTGCAAGCACCTGATTTGCCTCAGCCTGAGCAAGATTGGTGGAAAATGTCTAATTGAATATAGACTGTATCATAATGTGAAGCCAAGCAGTTGTGCAGCCCTTGACCATGTCCTCCTGTTGGAGCTATGACATCCCCTGGTGCTCCCATCTCCAGTATGGTTGTATAGGGAACCCTAATTCTTAATTTTTTTGAATCCTGACTTACATAACCTTAAGGCTGTTTTGTTTTGCTTTTTTAAAAGTCACCTTGTGTGAAATAATGATGCTGCCTTAATTTAGGAGAAAAGCTGCCTGCAATAGTGTGAAAGTCCTGGACCGATGTCAGGTTTTTCAGTGCAGCATCTGCACATGATTGTGTCTGCCATTCATTTGCACTTTGACATGATCCACCAGTGTCTGAAATGAGTGCCAGAAGGAGCAGTCGGTGCATGGTTCTCCTTTTTTATTTTTAACTGATATTTACATACAAGATTTCACAGACCTCATTGGTGGTGTAGCAACCTTGCAGAAAATAATCTGCTCTGTAGCATGTGTTGTCTTTGGAGACCTGCAGAGGAGCAATGAAGCCACATGTCCGGGAGGGGTTGGTAAGAAGAAAAAAGTCTCATCTCCTGTATGTAGGACAATGAGGTGTATGTCTTTATAATTTTTATTTTAAACTTTTTGGAGTACAGTGGGAAGGAAGGAGAGGAGAAACAACCAACTCAAGTTCAAAATGCTCTTCAGTGTTGATAGGAAAAGCAAGGTTGGGTGATAGTGCATGAGGCATTGGGAGTGACTGATGAAGCACTTGGGCCAATATATCCTGCTTTCCCCCAGAGATGATTTTGTTTCTGTTTTCTGACCGTATCAGGTATTACAAGCCATCCATCTCACTGGCTCCCACACAGTTGCTGTTCTGAGTTTAGTCCGAGGCCCAAAAGTCCCAATATCCCTGGCAAGAGTGGAAGGCAAAAGGGCAAAATGCACTCTCTTTTCCCAACATATAGCTTAGCCATGTTTTTCCAAGTGGCATTGTTAAAAAGTGGATCTGCTTTAAAAACATGCACAAAGCTGAAGCCAGAGTTTAATTGCCGGTTACAGATGCTGCTTTTGATCCAAGCTAAACTTCTGAGCCAAGCTGAAGTTCTTACAGAGAAGAGTTAGTGAAATTCTAAAGAGGAGGAAATCAGCATTAAAATAGTGTTTGTAACGAATCTTAAGCAAAATGTGCACTTCTCAGAAAAGGCCTTTGCATCATAAATTAGCAACATCTGTCCTCCTATTCTATATGTTATTTCCTCTCCAAATCCCCTTCAGAATCTGCCATTTTTCAGAAGTATTCTTGGATACATTGAACCATGGTTGAAGATACTTCATAAAATATGCATAAACACTTGTCACTTGGATAATGCTTCTTAGTACTTGCCACTTGGCTGTATTTTAACAAACATGAGTGATTCTTATGGTGAATATGGTTGGTTTTCTCAAGGGCTTGGTACCCACAAAAAGCATGTGAGTTTAGAGCCCCTACAGTGGTTAGGGTCTAATTTGACTCACAGCTGTGTTAGCACTAGATCCTGGAAACTACAGTTGGAGGGAATTGCAGCCAAAACTGAAAGTTTTTCTACAGTCTGCTGGAAGGCCATGGTCACTTTTGCTGCATTGTGGTTTGGAAAAATAGCAAGAGGAGGAATTGCCTGTTATCTCCTGTCCCATATCCCTCATGTGAGGGAACAGCAGTGTTGTTGTATTCTGTAACTTCACATTAGACTTCTATTTACTAATACTCTAGCAGCAAATTTTAGGAATTGTCTATTTTGTTGTAATAGCCTCAAAACTGTGCATGGGTAAATGTCTTCAGTCTTGAGTAAACAGACTTCTCTCCAATACTGGGAGAAGACTATATAGGACCTAGGAAACACTGTTCTAGTTGTGTGTTTGGTTCTGAAGAGTTATTGCTCTCCTTGTACAATATATTGTGGTGAATAGTAAGATCCAAGAAATTCAGAGCATGCTCTACAGATAAGCTCTGAGATAACAAGATTTTAAACAGGTGACATAAGGTAGAATAACTTGTTATCTTCGCCACCACTGAGACCTTGCTGATGTCTCAAAGGGCAGATTAATTCTCTTGGTTGCTTCAGATGCAGAGAGCACTTGACTGCTTGTAGAGAAACAGGGCTGGGAGGGAGCACGAAGGGTCACCTAGTTCATTCCTCTCTCCCAAAGAATTTTCAGCTGAGGTAAAAATCTCAGTGGCCACCGAGTCTCTGTGTTTCCATGTACCTTCACGTGTGGCCAGGCTTTGCTTGCATTTGTTCTGCAGATAGAAACAGCTTGTAGGTGTCTTTGTGCTTCCCATACCCTTTGGTCCTGCTGGACTAGGCAGGCATGATCAGGAATTATGTGGCAGAAGGGAGAAGCCAGATCTGAGCTGCACTGAGAAGTTGGGCTTTGCTTTTTGGAAAATGCATTGCAACTACTGTAAGTCAAAGCAAAGAAGCCAGAAACCCTGAATGTTATGCTACACTAATCACTGAAAGGTCAGCTGGCTTCATGCTAATTAGTAACATGAATAAAAAATTAACGAGTCTCACTAATTGGTTTGTTGTGGTGAATTTTATTAACGAGACACAATCGATTTTTAGTTTATGCTAAAAACATAATAAAGTGCAGAGAAAGCTGGTCTTCACACAGTTCTGATTCTCATTGATAAAATGTCAGGATTTGAAGCTGGTGTGGACTACACCAACAGAGACAGCAGAGGCACAGCCCCAGAGCTGGGGCACGAATTCAACCTTCACTGCCTTCATTTCCCACAGCTGCTCCAACTGCCTGAGCACCCTGATGTTCCCCAAACCCCTGCCCCCCGCTGTCAGGAGCCCAGGCTTTCTGGGACTTAATTTCCTATTGTTGCTTTACAGGTTTTGTAACATCTCGCTTTTAGAAAATTAACTACTTTAGGTCTTTGTTGCAAGCTGTGTGCACTGGAAAAAGTGTGATTAAACTTCCAGGAGAAAGTAAGATTAGGCTGTTGTTCAGTTAAAATTCTATTTTCCCTTTTTATTCCTACACTTAGAAGAAGGGATGGATATTTTTGTTTTTATTATAACCTCTCCAATTACCTTCATTAATAAATATGCTGCATTTCTGAAAACTAATACTCCTGAAGAAAACTGCCAATGCGTTCTGTTTGAAATATGATAGTCTTTTGTGAATCCTGCACTTATGTTCAGACAACAAGCTTCTAAGCTGCTAGTGTTAGGAGGAACGCAGGATGAAGTCTAGAGCTGTATAGGTGTAAATACATTGGTTGAAACAAAACCTACCTGCAGTTGACTTTAGGGGTCCAGTTAAACATCTGCATCCCTTCTTGTGGGAGGAAACCCAGTAAAGCCAGATGTGAGCCAAGGAGAAGAGGAAGAAAGTCACCTCTTCTGGGCTATCATCCATTCCCTTGCACATAACTCTGGTTTCTGTGGATATGTGCTGGGGAGCTCCCTGGCATGGAGACCTTGCACTCTTGGGTGGAGTTGCTTTAAATTTGATGCTTTTGCAACTGCATTGTAGACCCATCTCTCAGCATGTGTTCAACAGCCTGGTGTTCTTGGAGCTTGGTGTGAGGGAAAACACAGGATCTCTCCATATGCCACCTTGTGCCCTAGGTAAGAAGTGCTCCATGTTTTTGAGCAAAGATGTGCTAGGCACGTAGGGGAGCATTGTGGTTCCTGTAGCTGTGTGAATCCTTTATACTGTATTTTTTCTTCTTCATAACTTGGAACTTGTTGAGAATTCACTTGGTTGCAGACTGTGGGAAGCCTTGATGGGTGACTAGCAGACAGATGCATTTTTCCTTGCTGAGTTTCAGAAAGACTTCTGCAGCATTCTTGTTCTTCAAAGCAAGTTGCTGACAAGCAGTCAAAGTATCACATAATGACGAGTGGTCACTGTTGAGGTTAAGCCAGAGAGTTGTTGTGGTCTTGCATTAGCAGCTAAGATTGACAAGTTTCCTCTATTGGCCTAATTCACCCTCTGTCTTCACGTGTCTGTCTTGCCCAGACTTAAACCCAAGGCTAGGATGGTGATATCAAAAGGGAGGTTCATTTATAGTCAGGTGCCTACAAATACTTGGACCTAAGTTTCATTTAAAATTCAGTGGAGATACTGAGGTTCAAAGGGTGTGTTTGAAAGGTAAGGGTTAGGTTTTTTGCTTTTTATTAAGGAAGTCTTTGTTTTCCTACACTTTATTTGCTTTTTCAAAGATTGCAGCAGGCTTCTATAAGAATTCTTAAAAGTAGTGGCTCTCAGAAGGGACTCTAAGCATATTTTGAGGTCTAGTGTTGGATTTTTCCATGCCAGGCAACAAAGGATATTGGTCTGAACCCCACTGCACAGAGCAGCCTTTTCTTCTGTTTGCAGTTCTTACAAATTTTCTGTATGAGTAAGAGTGTCAGAGCATTCCTTGAAGATTATCCAGGAATAGATCTAGAATAGGCTGCCTTTGGAAGGCAGTGCTTCCTGTTGATTAATTTAACATCCCCCACCTTTGTGATCCAAATGTACTTGGTGTGTATGAGATGAAGGGTGATTAAAGATGGCAAAAAAATAAGGTTTTTTTGACCAACAGATGGATGTGCAGTGCAGGATGCATCTGTGGCTGTTCTTCCATATCCCACATTTTTACGTAGAGGCAGAAATGGTCACGGTTCTGTACGTAAGCCTTGTTTCCTTAGTCTCACAACAGCACAACTGAGTCATACAAGCCCAAACCTGTCAGCCTTGAAGAGTGTATGAGCTTGGGCTCTGTGTTGTGCTGCTCCTGCTCTGTTCCCCCTGGAAAAGCATCCTGCTGCAGTTGGACACCATGGTCTCACTCTTCACCCATGGGTATCTAAAAGCAGCGGGCCCTTTCCTTGACATCTGAGACAAGTGCACCCCAATTAGCAGAAGTGGGAAGCATCTTCATTTCCTTTCATGTCAGTGGGGGCTGCAGGTATTCAAGCCCTTTTGAGAGCAAGCAACTTTTAAATGTGTGCAGAAGTATTGGATTTAATTTGGTTTTAAGAACTGGCATTTGATATTTTTGTCTTGCTGCTGTGTGTTTGACAGTAGAAATAAATATAGCTGGGAGCTTGGATGAGACAAGTTTCCCACCAGTCTTGGGGGTGTCTGGCATAATGGATCCCAGCCTCCCAGCACAGCACATGGCAGTCACTGAAGGCTCATTAATTCTGAGAACCAATCTTGAGCCACATCCTAGACTAATATTTGACTGCATCCCTTTAAAGATTCAACATCTAGTGTTGTGGTGGTGGAAATTGGCAATTGCTTCTGATAAAATATACAATAATGATGCTACACTTGAGCTCTGATCCAAAGTGCTTATCCTGCAGGTGAAAGGTTAGTCTCATAAATTAATTAATATTCAGATAATTATATATAAAAAAAATCTGTCTACAAATTTTTGCATATTTATTTACCTTAACAGTTGCTCCAGATTTACAATTCTTATCTACTGTGGGTACTGTCTATATTTTAACTCCACATACTACGATGAGGTTAATATCTCAGCTCTGAAGGAAAATATAGGACCAATTTTAATGACAATGTACAATTGTACCAACATGTCCCAAAGCCCAGGGAAACCTGTCTGTTAAAAATTAATGGAGTAGGAATTCCTGGCATAAAGTAAAGCCTTGAGTGAATTTCCATGGCTTCATGGATTGTTAATTCTTTATTAGGTTTTCCTAAGACTGAGATAAAAGGCATTTTGCTTGGATGAGACAAGTTTCCCACCAGTCTTGGGGGTGTCTGGCATAATGGATCCCAGCCTCCCAGCACAGCACATGGCAGTCACTGAAGGCTCATTAATTCTGAGAACCAATCTTGAGCCACATCCTAGACTAATATTTGACTGCATCCCTTTAAAGATTCAACATCTAGTGTTGTGGTGGTGGAAATTGGCAATTGCTTCTGATAAAATATACAATAATGATGCTACACTTGAGCTCTGATCCAAAGTGCTTATCCTGCAGGTGAAAGGTTAGTCTCATAAATTAATTAATATTCAGATAATTATATATAAAAAAATCTGTCTACAAATTTTTGCATATTTACCTTAACAGTTGCTCCAGATTTACAATTCTTATCTACTGTGGGTACTGTCTATATTTTAACTCCACATACTACGATGAGGTTAATATCTCAGCTCTGAAGGAAAATATAGGACCAATTTTAATGACAATGTACAATTGTACCAACATGTCCCAAAGCCCAGGGAAACCTGTCTGTTAAAAATTAATGGAGTAGGAATTCCTGGCATAAAGTAAAGCCTTGAGTGAATTTCCATGGCTTCATGGATTGTTAATTCTTTATTAGGTTTTCCTAAGACTGAGATAAAAGGCATTTTATCTTTTTTAAGGTTTGCATTAACATGTCATTGAGTTTTATAGATACATTGATCTTCATTTGGCTAATCCAGAAAGGGTAATAGAAATGTGTGTTATATGCTGGAGCAAAGATAACTCCATAATGCTTAATATTTTTTTGTTACTTTTATTTATTAAGTTTTCTTCAGGTACAAAACTGTGGTCAGTGTCTGCAGCTGTGAAATTCAGCTCACTGTGTATTTATATTTGCTATCTTAAGTTTCTCTCTTTCCTTTTTCTTGATTGTTTTTTAACTGCCTTTATTTTCTGGTTAATTTGGCAATAAGGTTGATATGGCTCCACTGAAAACTAGCAAAGAGGTTTGGCAGTATTTTTTAAAATATACTATCTCTGTGATGGATTCGTGGCTCTCTTGGCTACCTGACAGATTTATTTTTTTAAAGTGTATTCCAGTTAGAGATGGAGCAATGAAGTGTCTTTGAATTCAAAGAAAGAACCTGAATCTGACAGATGTCAATAGGTGTTTTCACAGCAAAAGGGCACAGGTTGGTTGATTTTGGAGATGGTGTCCTTCATATCAGGGGTTTATTTTATCCTTTCCTTACCAACCAGTCTTGCCAAACAAAAGCATCAGAGCAGCTTACATCTCACTCTTCATCTTTGTCTCCCACTCTTGCAGGCTCTAACAAATGCTTATTTTAGCACTAGCTGGCTGGGATCCCTTTGAACTCTCCATTATGAGATTAAAAGTTAACTTATTACATGTTATTATAGGATTATACATTATCTCTAGAATAATAGAATCCAAATGTTAGAATAGCATGTTTGAGATTTAGTGCTTGCACACATTTCCCTCCACTCAGGAAACAAAAATAGTTGAAGGTAGTAGACAGAAAAAGAGTTGAATAATCTGACTGATGACAGCTAGCCAAGAGCTCAAGCCCTGGAAGAATATAACCAGAGGTTTATGATCTTTTTGCAGGGATCAGAAAAAGCAGAGAAGAAGTTGACTGAATTTTCTAAAAACCAAATAAGTATGAAGAAATTGTTATCTGCTTTTGGTGTTCCATGGGCTAAATCCCATGGATAAATTGTGCAGTGTTGAATTATGTGCTCAGCTCTAGTTACCAATGCTAGACGAAGCGGAGTGCAGAAGTGACCTGTATGCTGAGTTTCTGCAGAGCTGTCTTCTCTATGCCACGTGTAGGTGAGCAGGACTGGATGTTGTAAGATATGACTTGAACTTGAACTGGCTCAAACTTGACCTCCGCTTGTGATGTTTCCACAGCGAGGTTTATAGGAGATGCCGCTAAGTAGAAGGTGAACGTGGCTTTTTTCTTCTTTCTCTCACTGCCTGTTAACAGCTGCTTTGAATGGGCAAATGATGGATGGAGCTGTGATGGAGCTGCCCCCTCAGCATGCACAAACACGGGGCCATGCCCATGCTGGGAGTCTGCCTGTCACACCTGTGCAGAGCCCTGGGCTGGCTCTGGTGAGATGAGGTTGTTGTAGGTGTGAGTTTGCAGGTCTGGGGTAGAAGCAATGCAGCTGCCTTTGGCAGGGACAGGCTCTGCATTCAGAGGCATATAGAAGAGATTTGGGTTGGTGAAGTCACACGGGATTTACAGTGTCTTATTCCAGTCAAGAACTGGGCCTGGAGGCTTGTGTTAATGTACAAAGTGGCCTAGAGGAGCAGGAGCAGCTGTTTGTATTTATGACCTCTGCACTAAATTATTACTGGACCAAATTTGGTTCCTGTTTCTCAAATAGTACATTTTCCCTGAAATAGCTGACAACTACTGCTACAGGCACCCTATGAATAAACACTCCTAGCATGGAAAGGTTGTTCCCAGACTTTCCAGATCTCTTAATCCTCAGTCTTTTTCCAAAGCTGCTACAGAGGGCTTTCTGTGAATTGTTTCAATTCAGAGGTAATAGGGCAAATCGGGAAACTGCTATAAATTACTGTGCATCCAATTAATGCGCTTGGGGTAATTTGTCCTAGTAGGTGAGCACCTTCTGCTCTGGTCAAGGCACTGTCCTAAACTAATAATCATCCTAAAATAGTAATCATATTGATGATCTGGAGTTTCCTAACTAGTATGCTCTGTTGATCTATGATAGTGATAGTCCTGCGATTCTTTCTCAATTTTATAATAGCCCTGTCATTGAGAAAATCTGGATTCATCTTTTTGCAATCTCAGGCAATCTCAAATCTGATCTAATTTGCTTCTTTTGACTCTTCAGGAGTTTGAAAATGCTGTTAGCTAATACTAATTATCTTTTATTACCTTAATAAACACAAGTGAACCACACAGCCAGGATGACCTCATCCTACTTTCTTTTTTTCCTGGAGAGTTTGTATTCTTTGCCTGTAAGTTAATTGTCTGTGAGCAACATAAATGTATTTGGTGCATCACAGTATGAAAGCCGTAATAAGGTTTCACTTTCTTACCACCAATATTTTGACAAGATCTCCTTGAACTGCCTCCTCCAGAGCTACTGGGAATTTTCCTTGTGCTAAGAAAATCGAACTCTAAATGGCTAATCGTCTAAAGGCAGAGAAACAAACACCCAAGAAGTCCTGGATGAGGCTTCAGTCTCCTCCTCCTCTCCCCAAGAGGAGCCGTTCTCCATCTGTGAATGACAAGCTGCAGCCTTTGATCATTGTAGTAAGAGAAAAGTGGTACCAAGGGATGGGTTTTTTGTCCTTTCTGACAGCATCTGCCGTGGATTTGTAAAATATGTCAAATATGTATTCATAACGTAAAATAATACATTCAAGCATGAAAAATTATGCTTTGTTCTGATACTGGGATGTGCTCGAGCAGGACTGTTTTAATAAGCAAGGGAGCAGGGGAGGAGGTCAGCAATCACCCTAGGAATGCAAAGCGCTCTTACTCTGTAACAAATTAATGAAATTGCTCCAGGCTGTTGTCATTCCAAAAATAAAATATTGCATTAAGTAAAGGAATCTGAGAGAAAACAGAAACTTTTGTTCTGGCTATTTCGGGTGGGGGGAGGAAAAAAAAAAGCTGTGATTAGAAAGGAAGGATTCATGTTTTCATGTGCAGTTCCCTGGGAGGCAGATATAAACTGATAACTTAATGATGTCTGAACTGCAGCACTAGGCTTGTGTGGTTGCTCCTGTGAGAGTCCAAGCGCACTTATTGCTTTGAGAGCCTGGTTAGTGTAATATTGGCTGCCTGTGAGAGCAATGCAAAGTGCAGGTTAAAGATTGGGTTCAGATAAAAAAGGCACAGATATCCCTGAACTAATAGTGGTGAATTTGTAAAGCTGTGGAGCTTTTTCTGAAGCAGCTAAAAGGCTGGGTGGCCCCACAGGTCTCTGTCCTGGAACTTTGCAGCTTGTGCTTAAATTTCCCAGTGGGAAAACACCCTGGCTTAGTGAGACTGCACACACACTGATTGCAGGATGGGGAGAGAAATCTTGCTGGAAGTTACAGCCTGCACCTCCCGAGTTTGGTGGGGAAACCCGAGTGAAAGCTGACCTCTTCCCACAGACCTAAACACTGCAAACTTTTAACCAGGAATTTAACTGTCTGCCCTGCAAACAGTCCCAAATATCAGCATGTGTAGTCAGAGTCGCTATCCAGGTGAGAAGTGAGAACTGCTCCCAGTGCTCAGGCAGAGATGTGGGGCTAGCACTGGACTTGAGATTTTGCTTTGTGTGTCTCTGCATCCTGTGTGGTTTTATCACAGTCCCTCAGTGGGGCTCTGCATGGAACGTACTCTTCCTGGGATTACAGTCACAGTGGGATATGGATGAGTCCTGGTAAGACAGAGGATTTTCTATGCATTCAAGATGTATCTATGTTCTTAATAACTTTACAGGGGTTTTATTGTAAGCTGCTTTTGTGGTTTCCCGTGGCTGTTCAGGCCCATTACTTCAGAGCTCATTTCCTCCACGAGCTTTGAAACAGGAAGATGGAGAATCCAGTGAAAGCCTCTTGCTCTGGAGAAAGGCTTTGGACCAACCTCACCTCTTTCTGACAATGCCTTTGGAGATGCTGCCAGCATTTTAATATTGTGTGATTTCTGTCTCATGCAAGGAATATTTCAATATCACCAAAGGCAGAAGTTTCTGTGGGGAAAATCAGAAGTGCTATAAAATGATGTATCTGTGTGACCCGTGGTTGAAGGAATGTAGAAAGTCTGTAATTTATAGAACTTCAAATTACTTCATTTTGTCTTCAGGTTGATACTTGAGGCCATTGGTTGCAGCCACAAAATAGGATTCGCAGAGTCCTCCAGGAGCCAAGGGAGAACTGGTAGAGAGGGATCAACCCAAACTGAGACTGAAGTTATTTCTGTTATTGGTTAAAAGAAGATCTGAAAATGCTGAAGGAGATTTAGGGAATGATCCTTTTGAAATGTCTTTTTTTCCTTAATATGGAAATGTAAGCAATGCAGTCAATACTGTGTTTCTCTGTATTGTTTTAGTGATGAACTCAATCTGAGAGTAATGGCAACCTACATTAGTGATTTGGGGTGCAAAAGAGGCTTCCTGATAATTTGGGAAGTGGATTGAGAGGGACTTTCTAGTTCCTGGAAGGCAGCTATGCCATGGCATCACAGGATGCTGTTTATACCGATGCCTGTTGCTCCTTGCCCACTTCCTTTTGGGGTGCCATTTGCTGGGGTTGTGAGGGTGTTTACCCTCAGTTCCTTACTGCTGTATCAGTGTGTAACTTTGTGAGAGATGGGGATGCACTTTGCTGTTCAACCTTAGCTGCTTAGATCAATATCTGCAGCCGGAGAGTGATTTTAATAAAAGGACTCTCTCTCAGCTTTCCTATCTCCATGACAGATAGACCTTGGCTAACATAAATCCTGGCCTTTCTCCTGTCATTCTGTTGGTTTTGTGTGACATAGATGTTTTGACACTGAATACAAATATTTCACAGTTGGCTAATAGTTAAGAGCATATATTTTAAGAGATTTACTTTTGCAATCACCTAGTGCCTTTAGTGATTGTGTTTGCCTTGTAAGGCCTTTCTGTTGTTTTGAGAATTTATCCACACACTCCCATACATATATCCATTTTCTGTTGTTTACGAAATAGCACTGAGGGAAAATGAGTTTTGCTTTAGATAATGGTAGTAGGGAGCCCTCTCCTAACCCCTTCTTTAGCAATGACAACCTTCAGTATCCGTGACAAACCTTATTTATCAGGTCTCAGGAGGGATGCAGAGGGGTTCCCAGTGCTAGCAGATAGAAGCACCAACTCTGCACCCGGGGTGAGGAGCGATGCCAGGACCAGCACTGTGCAGCAGGGAGCTGTGTGAGAGGTCCAGCAGCCCCACAGCCTTCCCTGTCACCTGGCTTACTTTAACCCAGCATGGCTGTGCCTCTCAACTCCCCCTGCAGCAAAGGTGTGCTGCCTCAGTTGGTGGTGCCCTGGTTTTGGTATCTTTGGCTCTGGCTGAGAAGAGTTGAAGGTTTCAGCAGTTGTCTCTTCCTTCCAGTTATCCAGAACAGAAACCTTATCCTTGGTTAATCAGGTGTGTTTAAACTTCAGTTTATCTTGCAATTGTGACTCTGTTGTTCAGTTCTTTCAGCTGATGAATTTGTGACCTTTAGCCACTGTGCTACCACCTCTAATTGTAACTAGCAGGACAATCCCCAATGCTGTTGTATGAGAGATGCAGAGCAACTTGCCAAGAGCAGCCTGTGACTTTTAGCTGCCCTATTAACACCCCTGATTGAAACTAAAATGGCAAGTTAGGTCAGTGATCAACCCAGCAGAGCAACCTAAGAGATGGCAACAGCCACAATAAATGAGAAAACTCATGGGGGATTTTTTTCTCATGGGCACCTTCCCTGCACTATGTTTGGGCAGTTAAAGCAGCTCTCTCAGTTATCTATATGGGGGATGGCCTTGGCTGTGCTGAGTGTAGTATAGAACTCCCTTCTAGCACTCAGGGAATTAGTCTGGGCTGGAAAAGCCTTAGTACTGCAAATACTTCTGTTGTCTCTGTCAGATGAGATGAGAGCTGGTGAAGGCTGATGCAGGCATGAAGGAGAAACCCTGTGAATGTCTCATCTCATTTCTGCTTGATTTTTGGAGAGGGAGGGTTCAGTGTCCTCGTGCTCTCTCTGTGCTCACACTATTTTCTCTGTAGGTTCACGCTCAGTTTTTGCGTCCATCACTCATTGAATGCTCCCGTTCTCCTTAATGGAAATAATATTTTACACCCAGGAGATTTGGGTAAGAACTCACCAGCCCTGGGAAGCCATGTACACCTGTCTTAGTAACACCATTATCTTGTCCTTTGTACAACTTCTAGGTAGTACTATAGGAATATATTTTTTAATCTAACTTCTCTCTTTATTAGACACATTTGAATACATGTTTTAAAAGTGAAGACTGGCCAGAAGCTTGTGAGAGTGCAGTAGAGATGAATAAATAGAACACATGCTGATATAAGGATTTTATGGGCTATGGGGATGGGCACAAATCTCACAGATGGTGAAACCATTGCAGTATGTTTCAAGAAAAGCTATTTTAGCAATGTTTAGAGACTTTTAAAATTTTTTTTATTGTGCCTATTTTTTCTGCTACTCCAGCCCATAAAACCAGGTACCTTAGTTACCATGTTTCCCACTGTACAGGGTTCAGAGGGAGCAGTAAAACCCTCTAAAACTTACTGAAAATAGCCTTCCTACAGTTACAGATGTCACAGGTTTAATGTCCTGTATCTCAGGTCCTTGCAGGCTTTGACATGATGGTAGCATTTGGAGGAAAAAGGGATCTCTCTTCTCCATGGCAAAATAAAATTTCCTCTTTAAACCCTCTAGAGATGTTGGATCTTTGTCTTAGAAACTGTGACAAATTTGACTAAAACAACTGGAGTTAATGATTCAGGAGGAAATTGCACTTCTCAGGGTGTTGTTTTTTAGTTTCAGGTTTTTGTCACCTTTAAGCAAAAAGAACTCCAGTCTTTGGAAATAAACGTATCTGCTTGGAGAACCATACTACTGTAATGACAATAGCTCAGGTGTAGCTTTATACCTGATAAAATCTTCTTATGCAGGTAATCTGCATGGGCTAGAATGGAAATCAGAGGAGGAATCACAGTGGCTTTAGTGCTTGGGTTGCATGCTATTCCCTGGCTAGGATAAATATGTGGTCTATTTTGATAAACAAGCCTGAACTCCTCCTTCCCAGTAATAAAGTTGTTAACAATCATCTTCCCAAAGAATGGCAAATAATGAGGTAGTGGCTTAACAAGGCAGTTCCTCAGCCTTTTATAAGTAGATCCTCTTTTCCTTGAAAAAGAAAGTAAATTTCTACTCTGCTGAGTATCGTTCTGCTATAAGGGGTTTTATTTTCAACAAAGAAAAATCAGGGTAAACTTTTGCATCTTTGTTTGATACATTTACTTTACCCCATTTTATTTGTGTGCTTGCCTGTGCTTATGCAGGTTGTCTTCTTGTTTTGCCAGTGCTTTAAGGATCAGCTCTGAGGGGATGCAGATTAAGGATGGCTGCACCAGGCCAGAGCAAAGACCATCTGGCCCGTTTCTGTTAGCACCCAAAAGCTGACACTCAGAAGGAAAAAGTAAGATCAGGCAAGCACAGAGGGATGCTTCCCCTGAGTATGCTCTCAGCAGCTCATGGCAGAGAACCTCTTTGTATAAAGCTGAGAAAGATTCCTTTCTCTTGAGTCCTGCACTTCATGTGCTTTCCTTGCTGGACTAATGGCAATTCTGAGCCTTTCTGTTTTTTTTTTTCCTCTGGTTTTCCAACTTTTGCTGATAGAGAATCCTGAATTAATCTTCAGGCCTTCTGGGTATTGGATTACACTCTGCCTCACTCCTTTCTGTGCCAGCAGTGCTGGAACTGGCATGGGATGCTAATCCTGCTGTACCTATTCACTCAGTCGTAGAGGAAAATGTGTGAAAACAAATTGCTAGTCCAAGCTAAATTTAGATTTATTCAGTTGGAGTTAATTATAATCTTTATTTAGTCCCAAGTGATGCCTTCTTATCATACACTTATTATAGCTGAGAAAATTAATTTTTATTCTACCATAAAGGTGAATGTAATAATCTGGGTTCAGGAAAGGGATTACTTTAATAAGATTTACAGGCAGCCTTTCAGACAGTATGGTTTTATTACTATCTGTAGGTGGCCTTGCTGTATGTATGTCTTTCAGTATGGGTGACTGTGCAAAATGCATGCAAGCTAAAAACTTATATTAAGCACCAGCTCAGAATTTTCCACATTCAGACTTAATTTTTTTGGCAACTGTAAGCAGGCAAAACACTTGATTTGTTTTGCAACACAATAATACAATTTATTACTGAACCTGCGGCCTGATCAGCAGGGGTTTCATTCATATGCATGCTCTAATTTTGCATTGAAGAACGTCTTTTAGTAGACACAAGATTTAAGGCCTGAGATGTTGCTTTCAAGCTTTTCGGAAGCAGAGTGATGGGCAAACATAAAGGCGCAGTGTGGCAAGAGAAGCTTTAGCAAAGAATGAGCCATCAGATCTGATGGGGCAGGATTCCTTTGCCCGTAGACATGAAGGTCTGCACTGCCCACCTTTAGCAGTCGAGTTAACAGATAGAAATAGGCTCCTCCCAGGGGTCATTTATCACCCCCAGGATATAAGTGTCTAGGATAGGATGAATGAATTCTGGAGAGATGCTTTTCTGTGATTTACTGCAAGGAGAGGCTGGAGTGTGTGCTGGGCAGATTCCTATCTCAAACGAGATGTGCTGACTCCCACGGAGGGAGCCCTGAACAAGTAGCTGCAGTTGAAACCAAAGCAAAAAAACTTCAACTGAGACATTTGAAGATAAGTATGTGAGACATTGTCCCAAGCCTACAAAAGTTAATAAACCTTGCTTCAGTTTTAGATGTTTGGATTAAATAGACTTTTTTTTTTTTTTTTTTTTTTAAATAATAAATTGTATCCTCTTTCTTGTCTTTCAAAACAAGACAAGCCCTGTCTGGCAATGTTTTGCAAAGTGAATCTCTATCTCCATGAATGTATAATCAAGATTGAACACTAAGGACTCTAAACTGTTTGAGTCCTACATCAACTTCTATCCTTATATCAAACTAGGATGATAAGAGAGAATGAGAAAAGCTTAAAGGGATCCTATCATCTTTTCTCATGCTAAATTTTTTTATATGTTGACAGGTTCTGGACTGACTTTAGTGTTATTAAAATGTATTGGGAACTCTTAGCTCTTTCTTGCACTGCCATTTATATCTTCAAATTATTCTGTTATAGTTGAAAAGACTTGTTTTTTTTTTAATCTGTGTCAATGGGGTTCACTGTGTAACAACCTCAAGTACTAGAGGAGTAACATTTATTTTAGAGTTCCTCAGTGGGACTATGGAGGGTTTTTCACCTCCGTTTCCTCCCCAGTATAAGACTGAGGAGATGAGTCACATAATGGACTCTGAATGTGGGAAGTAGATGATTGCATCCTCCTTTCATGGTTATTTTATTAAATTTTGAATGAGTCAGGGAGAGCACAAGGCAGATGTTCATCTAGGCTCCTTAAATCCTCACTCAGTCCAAACTTATCCTACTCATAGTGCTAAAATGAGGTCGAAACTTGTTCTGAATATTCTTACTCTAATCATCCTCCTCATTTTCCTGCTGTCAGGATTAACAGTCAGAGTTTCCCCCAACTGTAGCCAGGCCAAGTCACCTTGCACAACCTTTCATGGATGGGGACCCTAAACATCATCAGATCTTACCCCTTGCATACATGATAGAAAGTGACCTACACAGCTGGTCCAGAATCAATTAATCTCCTATCATTTATCAGCTCCAGAATAGCTTTCCTTGTGTAGACAGCCTGTTCTGGCATACACTATGTTTTTATTCAAGGATAATGCTTGCATTTCCAGAGCAAAATAGTTATTATGAATAGAGCCATTTTTATAGTGGAATAATGTACATGTGTAGTTAGGTCTTTATGGTCTTTAGAGAGGGCTGGTGATTTTTCTCTTATACAGACAAGCCATTGATTGCCTGTGTGTGAGTCATGGATCACATCATAGTACTTACTGGCACCACATTATTTGAAATTATTCCTCCTTTATAAAGCAGAGTGTTTGTATGATCTCACACTATAATTCTGATGATGTTGCAGGAAAGATGAATTTTAACATTTTCAGAGTTTTTCTGCAGGTGCAGGATTGGATTTCTTGTTGTTTTCAGAAAAAAAAGGATATTGAAAAGCTGCATATTTTGAATGTTTCCTGCTCCTTGTGCCTCCAACTTCAGAATTACTGAGGGCTTATGGAGGGCTTCGTTCCTATTAGGCAGCTAACTAAAGCAGAGGGAAGATAGAGATGTGATATTTGGCTAAATAACTCCAAGAGGAGTTATTTTCACTTTCAGTTACAAAATAATGAATTTAAAAAACTTCCCTCTTACTGCAGCTGAATATAGATGCATTAGTTTTTAATGCTGACTTGCCACTGCCACCACTACCTTCTAGTAGGATACTTGTTTCGCTTCTTCTTAGAATCTTATGAGACATGTAGCTTGGATGAAATCTTGAGTTATCTGAATGGCAGATTTTTACTGCAGTGTATGACCTCCAGCTCTGCCTTTGCATGTGCCTTAGTCTGGTGCTGCTCTTTGTGGCATCAGTCCAGGGTCAAATGAGATGAAAGCCAGGTCTGACCTGGTCAGTAAGGACCTGGAAGGTGCATCTTCCTGATGCATGGCATTGCATCGTTGGTTATGTGCATGGTAGCTTCCACTGTTTCTGTTTCTCAGAAACATCAGAAGGCAGATTCCTTTCTATTTGCAGTCTCAGAGCTTGCAGGATGAACTGGGCTGTGAGGCTATTGCCCAACTCTGAAGAGAGGAGTATTGACATAAAATGGGAGCAATGAGATTTTACAAGTCGACCTGTTGCTCTAGAGGTCTTGGTATTTGACTGCTCAAAATACAGGTTTTAAAAGGGGTAAAGCACCTTCTGAAAAACTGATACAAGGTAAAAATTACTTTAGAAATTCAAGCTAAACATCTCAAGCCATGTCCAACAATGTGCTGCCGCAGGTCTCGCCTTAATGCCCCCAGTGCCACAGTAGTCTGAGAAACAGAATGTGTTCAGCCTGTGAGATAACATCGGGCTCTGGGGATGCTCAATTGGCCTCTGTTTACTTCTCTTCAACTCTTGCTCTCTTTTGTTACGTCATTAGGACTAATCCACATTCTGATGTAATGTTCTGCCCAATTTTCATCTTGCTGGAGTCCCTATTAAAGGAGCAGGCGATTTATGAGTTGCTTTGTGGCACACGGGAATGCTGGGAACGTGTCCTGTTTCTGATTATTACTGTAAGGAGATTGATGCTGTGGTGCTGCCGTGCTGAATTAAAAAGGCGGGGTGCTGGGCTGCCATCGTGTGAAGTATTTCTTTTTCAATGTTCCTACAGCATCATAAAATGCTGCTAAATTCAGATATCATATTTTGTTGCAGTCTGGCTGTAGGACAAAGCCCAGCCCTGTCTACTGGTGTTTATGACTTCCCATATAAGTTTTTGGACAAAATTTGGGTCTCATTTTGTTTGAGTTACAGCAGGTTGATGTTCTACTCCTCGCACCAGTTCTGAGAAGAAGCACTGAATGTTGCCACTTTTATGAAACACAGGAAAAAGAAAAACATGCCTTTTAAACTTCCTGTAAATCACTGCTTGAGAGAGAGAAAATATCTGCATAAAAAATGAAGGGGGGAGAATGTCCTATAAGGTAAACACAGGTGCATTTAAGCCTTGCCTCGGTTTTGGTTCCTCTTTAGGCTCAGGAATTATGTCAATATTAAATCTCCCCTGCAATCTGGTGTGTCTTGGGAGAAGCTGAATTTCAGCTCTTCTTCCAGAAATTAGAAGGTACTATTGCTGCTGTATGTCCTTTGTTTACCTGTACGGCTGCACAATGGTTATGATAAATGCAATTTCTAAAAAGTGTTGACTTCAAGCGTAGCTCAGTTTATCTACAATTAATTGGGGAAGGTGCTTGCCTGCATTTGGCTTTTCATTGAAGAAACAAAACCCATCCTCCCCCGGCTGCCTCGGCTTTCGCAGGAGCTGAATTCACTTTCAGTGACTGAGTTGTACAATGGCACAATGGCATGGCAAGCCGTGCCACATCAAGGTGCTCTATAAATAGCAGAGCGGTAATGGAGCTGCTAAAACTTCCCTTGATAACTTTGGTTCTAGAATTGGCATTGATTTTCTCCCTCTCCCTTCTCCTTCTGCTATGAGCAGGATGAGGTTTGACTTGCAGCGTGTTTCCTGAGCACTGTGTTATTTGGTGGTGGAATAAAAGTGCTGGGGCTCCCACAGAGCAGCACAAGAGACAGTAGTGGGGTACTGCCTGACCCCTGCTAAATGGTGGTCTCCAGCCTCTGCTCTTTGCCTCTGTGTGATTCTGTGATTTTGTGACTTCCCATAGAGAACTGGGGTCTTCAGTTGCTGCAGGGGGTGTGCCAGCTGCCCATTGTTCCCATCGGAATGAAAAGAGATGTAGAAGGGTAGAGCTAAGGTTGATTTTCTCCACTAGAAAATGGGTTGTCTCCCATGTGAGCTGTGCTACCATAGCAAGGGAAGAGAAAACTTCTCATAATCTAGGTTTCTGCATGTCAGCTGGGTGCCCAGGTCCGTGGCTGTGTGCAGCCAGGGGAGGGTGTTGTCTCACTGGTGTGTTATGAGAGATGGGCTGAAATGTTTATGCATGGGCGTAAGAAACATGAGGACACCTCAGTGGGGGTGACTACATGGCAGCTGCCCTGCAATTGCTTTTCCTTATGGAGCTGAGAAAAAAGCCCAATCTGATCCCTATGTGGGGCAGCGAGAGAGGAGATTGTTGATACTGTTTCCTGCTGTGAATTTTTTATGGTTTTGTGTGTTTTTTGCATATTTACTTGTTCCCACAAAGAATATTCCAGTGGCTGCAGAAAAACCTTAACACAAATATGTACTAAGTGTTGTGGTGAAATGAGAATCATTTAAACAAGCGTGGATAATATCAAGCCATTGAAAATAAAAGAGCAGAATTTCAACTGAGAACAAGAGTGCAGCAAAGTCAAATGGATGAGATTTGCCCTAGAACCTGCCTTTGATAAGTATAGGCTTTAAAAATACACACCCTGAAAAAAATAGTTGAAATATTAGAGCTTTTATCTGTGCTAAAGGATGGCTGTAAGTATCTGAGTCATCTGCCTTGTAACAGGTGTAATTGTTTGTGCGGTTGTCACGTTGTGTATCTGCTCTTCCCAGTCCTGACAAACAGTCAAAATCACCGCTAAGCCTCAGTGAGAGACAACAAGAGCTTTGACCTTAGGATCTGTCATCATTGCTTTGTTATCTCTGCACCATTATGGAGCTGTTTCATTTTAATTCATTTGGTTTCTGTTTATTTCTTCTGTGGCAGTCCCAGGAGCTGGCATTCACTGGCTTTTTGTTGGAGCATATGAATTTTTAGTTTGAAAGACCCACTGTTTATTTCTCTAAGAATCACAGCCCAGGTTGAGTATTTCTCACTATTAATTAGAGGTCAGCCCAAACCAAAGACATCTGTTTGATCCCTCTCTCCCTCTGGAATCTTTTCTTGCCTGGGAAAAATTGCTCAGTACTGACTGGAGGATTGGCCATTGTGTTGCAGAGAAACTTTTGTGGTTTCCAAATGTGTTTCATTTTCCTCTGGAATTAAACCAAAAAATTGTTCTAAGCATCTGTGAACCTTCTGCTTGTAAAGGATTTCTGTCCTCCTTTCAGGTTCAGTCTTGCCTATAAATCCATCCCACTGAGACCTCTATGGAACCCTGTACTTCTCTCATGTGAAAAGTTTAGGTTTCAAGAACACAAAGCTTTTATCCATTTGCTGCTGACTTCCAAATTACTGATCTGTCAATAGCAGACTGGGAGTGATGCAGATTTGCAGCCCCCATTGCATTGTGTGTTAGTGATATTAGACTGAACATAGCCTTCTGGTTTACTGCCCACTAATATTCAATATGACAGTTTCTTTCATATATGATGATGATGAAAAAGTTGTAAGTTTAATCTGGCAATAAAAGAAGAAAAACCAAGCAGTAAAAAGTTTTGGAATTTAGATTTGGATCTAGCCAATCAATCTCCTCCTTGTGTTATTCAGTACTTGATTAATGGCTTTCAAGTAGATTCTAGATTGGGGAAGGTGGGAAGGGAGCTGTACAGCTGATGCAATGGGATGTTTTCAGTGAATGGGCTTTGAGCCAACTGTGTGATTCCATGCTGCCTCTGTCAGATTGTTTTGTAATTGTTGCTAACACTATTGATCTCTGGTAATACATTGCTTTTGAGTAAAACAGAGGGACATGGTAAGCAACCACTAGAGTTGTCTTTCTGTTTCCTTTTATCTTTGGCCTGCAGTGGTGGAGAGCCGAGGAGGGATCATGGACAGCATACAGAGATTTTCAAACCTGCCAACATATCTCCCAGCGAGCTATCATATCTGCAATGCTGATGTGTTCTTCTTCCTCAAAGAAGCCAACCAGGATATCATGAGGAACTCCAGTTTGCAGTCTAGGGTGGATTCATTCTTTATATACAAAGCCAAACTGCCACCTGTCCTCAATGCCACGTATGGACCCTTTTCTGTTGAACAGGCTGTTCCCTTGGACCTCATGCTGACTTCTGCATCTTTTGGTTTCACAAATAAATTCACTTTTAATTGGAAATTAAAATCTCACATAATTGACAGCTCAATCTATTCCAACAAACCTAAAATACAAACTTTGTTCTATATTGTGGGGAAGGACTGGGATGACTATAATTCTGCTGAGATGTTGCCTTGTGTGAAGATGTTTGCTTTCCTGGAGTCTAGAGAAGTTGTGGCCAGCTGCAGATTGACAGGTCATCTAGGATTGTGTGTTGCAGAGCTGGAATTATCTCCTAGCTGGTTCAGCTCCCCTCCACCCCTGGTTTCAGAGGAAACAGCCTCCCTGGAAGGGATTACTGTGGAGCTCTTCTATAAGATTTATGCAGCAGATGGGGAATGTTCTCCAGAGGATGCAAAATGGGAAAACAATATCCATGCAGGTGAAGATAATGAACCCAAGGCTTTGTCAGCTACAGAGAGGATTGGTAGCATCATTATTTACCCAAATCAAGACCAATTAAGACAGTCTTCACTGAGGCTAGATGAAAATGTCGTTATTCGCTTACCACTCAACCCAGTCAGAGAAGGTGACGTTGTGACCTTTCATATTTCCTTGGCTGATGACTCTCTAGCAGACCAGTTTGTATTAAGGTAAGAGACTTTTTAAAGTACTGTATGATATATAGCCTACAAAGAGGGATAAATTGATGTCAGGTGTAATTTCTTTGGTTACATTCAGTGTTTTCCTGAGAGAACGTAAGCATTTCCTCTGCAACTGGGGAAAACTATAAATAGTCATGAATTATCTGTCTGGATGACACTTTTTGGAACACGAGAATTGATTTGTAAGTATAAGCTATAAATGTTTGTATTATCATTTTTTATTTTAATTCTATTTGATTCTAGTCATAATTCTGCCACTTAAATTATGCCTCTGTAAGTCAGCTAGAGTAACTGCTGTGATCCATTTTGCTAGACAGTTTGCAGGGAGGTTTTGAGTTTCTTTGGTGAAGGTTCCTTTCTTTTTATCAACATTCTTACTATCTTTCCAAAATACCTTGGATACATTTTGCACAGGTTATATGTGGTGAGGAACTCATTTGTTGCAGTGTACAGAGGGGAGCTGAGAGGTGAGAAAATGATAGTTGCCTCAGCTTGTGTAGAAAGACTTTGGCAGAGCCAGGATTTGGATCCAAACTTTGCAAGTTGTTTTCAGTTTATCTGTAAGACAGTCCACCGTGCTTCTTCAAGCTTTTGACTGCTTGTTGTGTGGCCCATTTCTGTGTTAGGTTTCAAGACTTTCTGGTGACCTTTACTTGTGAATCTGCCTGTAATAGGAGAATTCAAGCATTTCTAACTACCCTGAGGGTTAGTGCTGAATATTTGTTATGTCCTTAGCTGTCAGACTGTGGGTTCAGAGCTGCATAGAGGCCAAATGAAATGTAAGCCAGACTGGGGGAATAAAAGGGCCAAAAGGTAATTGGAAAGTGTCATATGCTCTGAGATTTGAGATGCTTGGGAAGGGAGTTGCAGCCCATGCTAGCAAACCTCAAAACTTCTGACTTTTTTTGATCTGAGAAGGATAGGAGTAGAACATGACAGAATTGCACTTGGGGGACAGATGTTGAGAAAACAGACAGCAAACCTGATGCAGCACTTTCAAATCATTCAACTTTTGTGAAATGGCACCTAAATTTGCAGATTATGGGATTATGGTGGGTTTGCTGGTTTTTCTTTGTTAAATATGGTTTTGGCCAGCAGCCACTGTCAGTAGATGGACCAACCTCATGCAGCTGTCAGGTTTCAGCAGTTGTTTATTGATCCTCAGGGTTATAGCAGAGAGATTATGGAATTTGCCTAAGACTCTGCAAGGATTTATTGTCAGCTCTTAATTCTCAGTTTTTTTGTTCTCTTTGCCATGCCATGAATAAAATTTCCTAGGTATTAGAAGCAACCCAAAATGAGGATGTTTTCTTTCCATTAGAATTTTTAAAACAGCATTTATATTGTAACAAACAGTGTAAGGGTAGAGTCCTGATATTTCTGCTGGCCAGCAAAGTACCAAAAACTTCTTGCAGATATAGTTTTGAGATACTGTCTTTCAAAAGCAAAATAATTTCTGGAAGCACTGAGAACAGTAACTAACCTGAAGTTTAAAGGAAGTAGAAACCAAGAGAGTTGAGAGCCTCCAACCTGGGAAGCCCGAGGGTGTTGCTCAAGAGCCTGTCTACCACCAAGATCCTTGGCTCCTCCCAGTGGCCCCCATGACTTGCATGTCTGCAGCCACAAGCAGGAGTCACTCTGTGCCACACTCCTGGCATGTGGAGGGTACATCTTGGTGCTCCTGGACTGCTGGGAAGGCAGTCAGGTTTCCATAGGGATATCCTTCTTTGAAAAGTGTGCAGTATTGGTTCTTCTCCAGGAGATGTTTCTGTTACAGTAAATCAGCATGTTTTATGTGGCCAGAAATATTTCCCTGGACAATTCACTGTTGGCTCTATGTAGTCTAGCCTGTCTGGTCTTTTCTTTGGCTTTACTTGTGTTGTGCTTTTCATCAGAGAAACTGCAACTATTTTTATTTAACCTTCTGTTGAATGCTGAAAGTAAGAGCAAAATGCAATTCTGCTGGTGGTTCACCCGTCCTCCAGGATGGAGAGAGCACCAGCAACTGTTGCTATGATTATTTTGAATGACATACGCGGGGCGCATGGAGAGATTATTCAGCTGAAGTTTACACAGTAGGCAGGGAATTATGCCGAGGGAAATACAATCACTACAGTGCCTGCATCTAATTTATGCAGTTTCCCTCACAGGCTTTCCCTGTTCTTCAGCTCAGCGCTGAAATGCTGTCAATGTTCAATGCTAATGTCCATAAAAACCCAGAAGATTTTTATATACATAGAATTTCTGTGTGTTATAGCTGGAGAAAAAGACATTGAAGTGAATGTTGGCCTTGGGAAATATACTTTTGCCTAATATAACTGATTGTTTTTAATCATATCTGTTAGAAGTGTAGTGGGGTGAATTGCAGTCTGGCTCATATGAGACAATAGATCAAAATCCTGTCATTTTCAACTCAGAGTTTGATGCCAACCTTGAGCTATGACAGTATGCAAAGGAACAGATATACTCAATTTTAGGCACTTCTTCACTATTTCATGCTATGTCATATAGTATTTTATGTTGGGTTTTGTTCTAGCAAAACTAACTTCTTTTAAGAGAGCAGATTCTTTCTTATTTTGGTAAAATGTGTGATTGTTAACCAAGCTTGGAAACTGAAAAGCAATAGGAAACAGCTTCTTGATTCAGCAATGTGCTGTGTTGAAAGATACCGCACATTACATGTGAAGCTCCAGCTATCACTTCCAGTCCCTTTCATCAATCCAAACTGGTTTTACTCTGATTAAGCTAAGTCCTGGTTGTTAGTTTTCATTGAATAACTAGGATTTAAGAATGAGTTGGAGCTGTAGTTGTGCAGTGGTCCAGGGAATTAGTTTCTTTTCATGCTGCCATCCAGACAGTGTGGCCTGCTGTAATTGAAGGACCCAGGTATGTCAAGGGGCAGAATTTGGAGGCTAAGCATGTATTTAATGCTTTTGCTGTGCCCAACAGTCATATTGCTCACTTTGTTGACAGATGATCTATATGTGTGTGCAATGAATTTCTTATGACACTGGAGATGGATTTGTGGCCTTGCTGGTCTGATCTGTCTACTGTAAAATTTACCATCTCTGAACATAATTTTTGCCTATTAGGGGGGTTGTCACTAAGCATAGTTTAACCATAAGAAGATGAAATGGGCTGTGTTGTCATGATTAAACTTTTTTATGCATTACCTAGTTTAAAAAAAAAGAAAAAATGAAGCACAGTTTTGAGAATTCACCAGTGTCACAAATTTTCAGGAACTTTGCTGTTTGATGCACAGAAGTATCTCTGCTACCTGCTTTACTGACAAACATAGTAAGTGAGGGAAGATGGAAATAATGACTAAAGAAGGGATAACAACAACTTTTGTGCTATTTACTAAACAGAAGATGATTCCTGACATACATGTAAGAGTTGTAAAAAGAAGAGAGGAGAAAACAATCCTTGTTTAACTGGAAGGATGGAAACCTCATCCAATTGCACTGGGAACAGCCTGCATTTATTTTGGGACATACATTATTATTTAACTTAATCCTGAGACTTGAAGGATGTATTTAAAAGAAAAATGGGAGTAATTTTTGTACAGCAGGAAAATGTTTAATGGAATAAATGGATGATTCCCCTTTGGTTATAGGGAAGAAACCAGGACACTCTTTATAAATAAATGGCAGAGTTCTGTCCTGTTTTTCAAATCTCCCCATTTAGACCATCAATGGGGATGTGCTGGTAATGAAGGCTGAGAACTAACAGCAATTTGTCAAGTCACAGACAAAACCTGGGTTTGTTGGCATTCGTTACACGTCCCTAACACAAATGACCCATCCTTCTTTTATCCCCGATCAGAATAGAAACAGAGATTGGAGGTAGTCCAGGAATATAATAGTAAGGGGCTGAAACCAGGTAACGAATCCCATCCTAGAGAAATGACAGCAGCTGTGGTCAGGATGTGGCCCTCTGTCTGGAGGGGAATGGTGGGACTGTGCAGAGAAACCTCACTGCCAGTCGGTGCCTAGGCAACCCCAGGGAAAAGGATTTTCTGCTTCTCCCTGCCAAGCTCCACATATTGCAGGGCAAAGATTACTATTTGATTTTTTTGGATGAACCAGTACAAGGTGTAATACATGAGGGTTGAGTTTACTGATTATTCTCACTAGGAAAAACTATATTAAGGCTTTATATTAATAAACATATATCCATATGGAGGAGGTTATGTCTCATGCTAAGCAATAAAAATTGCACAGGCCATTAAAACTGACTTACAAGGCTTCTGTGTTAATAATGAAAGATCTGTAGAAGTCTGAGCAGTCGTCTAGAAGGCCAGAAAAAGATCATTAAGAGGATGTCTCCTGCCAAGAGCAAACAAGGGAAAGAAAACAGAAGGTTCTATATCTGGAAATGCATAGAAAATGAGAGCATACAGACTATGGGGAGCGCAGCCTAGCTGCAGGTGAGGAGGATGCTCCACAGGGCCTTCATCACTTGTAACTGAGCTGATATGAATGGGGTAGCAGGGCAGGATTATTACTGGTGAGAGGAATAAATGATAAGCTTCTTTTTAGGATGAAAATTCAGCAGAAGTGAAAATGTTGAGAAAGGGAAAAATATAATTCTGAAATGAATCAGAAATGCTGGTTCAGGTTTAGAAATAATTACAGTATTAAAGCATTACTGGTGACTTGGGAATATTTGTATTTTACCTACAGATTTTAATGAACCCACAATGAATGCTTAAATTCCTTCTTTCTTTTCTCTGAATGTACACTGAAGTAGATGTAAAATATGAAAAAGTGATATGCAATGTTAATGAATATTAAGCACTGTAAAGTGTGGGAATCTCAGAGATGCCTGTGCAACCTAAATTCAGTCCCCAGGTAAATACACATTACAACACGTTCCTCAGAGATAAATTCACATTATTTTTTTTTCCCAGATCTCCTGCTTCATTCAATGTGTACATGGTCTTGCTCTCACTGTTATCTTTTTGTCACTGAATGGGAAAAAGAGTAACACACTTCTAGGACCCTCTTACAAAGCCTGGGGAAGCTATCACCAGAATTTTTGTTTCAATTACATAAACCATTTCTATAAAGTCTCTTTCAGAAATAGTTGAACCATTCTTTCATGTTTCTTATTTCTGTTTGAGACAGGCATGTGCCTTCACCTGGTGAGAAAGCCTGGCATGATGGCAGGCCATTATAAATTTCAGGAGGATGTTGCTTGAAGTAGGTAGACCTGAATCTGTGTTGACTGAAGTGAAAAAGGCATCCTCCCAGGTACCTGCTGGCAGTGCATGGCTATACAAGCCTACCTGGCCTAGAAGCAGTCTTACCACACTGCCAGGTTTGTCACCTTTTTACATGTCCTAAGATAACTTTCTCTGCTCTAGGTACACTGGAGAGGGAGAAGAAACCACTCTATCAGACAGTCTTAATAACAATTTAAAATTACCAAAAAAAGCACTCCTTCCTAGAGCTTGAGCAGTCCTGAAACTTTAAAGTGATGGATATCTGACAGTGAATAAATGTCCCAGTGAATCCTGGTAGATCCTGCAAAACTACAGTCAATAAAGCTTTTTAATGGAATTTTAGATAAAGGTCAACTATCTGCTACAATAATCATCCATCCACGATCACTCCTCATAGGAATAAAACGTGCAGAGCAGCAGCCCCACATGACAGAGAGAAGCTCTTGGTAATTATTGGATGTTGGCTTTGAAGCCCTTCCAGACAGGATTGCAGCATCGTTGTGATAAAAAGCTCTTTTTGATTGAGATGTTTTCTGATGAAGACTTCTGTTGCCCTGCAAAACATGCTGCATTGTCCAGAATCACAGCTGCTCATTACTGCTGCATTATTAAGCTGTTGTTAAAGTAAAGGAGGATGAGATAGTGATGGGAGGAGGCTGTGGTGCTGAGTTTGAGTGACTGTGGCAAGTATCCCTGCTGTCTGCCCCCTTCTCTTACCCTCCACACCTTTGGGAGGCTCCTTTGTCCCACAGGAGCAGGGAAATGTTCTTAAGCATTGACCAAAATGAAGAATTAGACTTATTCAAGATGTTTAGTCTGCCTGTGTATTTCACTGGTGTTTTTCACTGAGAAGGAGAAGTTTGACTGCTAGTTATTTTAAGTTTGATAGTTTGGGAATATTTCACATGTGTGGTTGGGGAACACTGAGTACAGCTGGATTGAAACAAGGACCCACTTTTCTTTGGAAAGGTGTCTGGTTTCCCTTGAAGCTCTACTTTTTCTCCTATTTGAGTCCTGCTGGCAGCACAGCTCTCTCATTCATCTGCCCATCTGCATCTATGAGTGCTAAGGCGTGTGGCAATGTTACATAAATTCATTTGCTGTATCTGATATTCAGAACCATAAAGCGGAAAAAAAAAAAGTGAGTCAACATTGATTTGAAGTCAGTTGGTGTGTGAGCAGGCATCTTGTCTCTGCAGTACTGAGCTACAAGTGGGTAGGCAGTGCTGTGTGTAACTGGTGGCAGTGCATCTTGTTTGACACTTCAGATCGTTTTGCATGTGTGTGACAGATAAGGTTTGTAAGAGTAGCCCAAACAACCTCTAGTTTGCTGTGTGTGAGCAGACACTGCTCAGCTCTGCAAACAGATGATGTGAAAAGCCTTTTCCATGGATTTGGAAGGTGCCAATACACTGAGTATCTTGACACAAATTCAGCCTTGTTGATGGTAATGGAAAGAGATTTTACATTTTTAAATGGCTTGGGTTCTACAAACTTGTTCCTAGGCTGATCCCATCTGTGAAAGCTTCGACATGACAGCTCCTGCTAATTAACTCCAGGCAGCTCCTGCACAACTCAGTGCTTGCTTCAGGGCTGGGTGTGGAGCTGCAGAGCACTGTCAGCACCATGGCACTGAGAGCAAGGCCCGAGTTGAGATGTAGAGCATGCCTGGGAAGGGGGCAAGTGGGTTTTGGAGGATGCCATTGCTGAAAGGATGCCCTTGGTTTGCTGCATCTACTCAGAATCCCTTCGTGAAACATGAAGGTGTGCGGGGTAGTGTTCCCTATTGGATGAGTTGCTGCAGCTAAAGGGCTGCCAAAGGCTCAACCTCTCCAGACTGCACAGAGCATTGTCACTGCTCTTCTCCAAACCCGTTGTTTGCTGAGGGCTGTTGTGTCTGTAGTCATTGTCTTGCAGGAAGAGTTTATCCCTGCTGTGATTAATATTGGTGCAGATATGAAATGGGAAGGGAAAGCTACTGAAGATGGAATTAGGCATCAAGTTTTGCCTGTGAGCACCTGGCTCTGAGTTCAGTTACCTCCATTAATGGACACAAAGCTACCTTCAGGTAACAAAACTGTAAACAGGTAACAACACAGTGTCACAAAAGGTAATTTAAGGAAGATGGCTGCAATGACTGCAAGATAAACGTTTTATTTATCCATTTTTTTTGCACCTCGTAGTCAGGTTGGGAACACAGGTCAGAAAAGGTTCCTGTCTTTGAGTGATCATTTCAAGTTTGGGGACATGCTGTGGGTTTTTGCAAACTGTGTGTCCTAGTGAGTGAGTCCCTGGCAGGAGCTTGCAGGAGAGGGGGTGGGAGGGGATGGGTGTCTTTGTTTTGGACAATATGCAGAGTGGTCCCTGCTTTGTGCTGCCAGACAATGGTGGCATTGATCAGCTTCTTGTAAAGCTCTTCAGTAGCTGGCAGTGCAGTAAATCACAGTCTTGTTTAAACAAGTCAGACACAACAGTGATTTGGTCATTGATGCAGCTACTTCTAATGCATAATGAATAGTATTAAAACTATAAAAATGGGTCTACTTTGAAATTTACTTTCTTCCTGAGATAAAAGTTTTTGGCTGTACATTACTGTCATTTTATCATGGTAAAAAGGACTATCCCACCAAGCTGATGAGACGTTGCTTTGAGTGAACTCATTGATCTCAATTTCTTCATATTCCTGCTGATTCAACAGAGAGTTGCTTTCGTCCTTGTGTTTAGCCACAAGTTTTTGCATGGTCTGGTGTAAGAAGGCCAGTGTGATGGTTAGCTGACAGCTTTGTGGAGGGAGGACTTTCAGAAAGAGCAGGAGATACAATAGTGCAAGAAAATTGTCAACATATCATCTTATTTTGGGTGCTTCTCCTGCCTCCCCCCCTGCAATTTATGTCAATAAAGGACTCACAAGAAAATCTGGTTTTGGACAAAGCAGAGAAGGGACCTGTACCTTTGTGAGGTTTTTAATGCTTCATATTGCTGCCACATGTGCCTCGATGCTGTACTCAGCCAGGGTATGAAATAAATCATATTAACAAAGTTATTGGATCCCAGATGAATCAAAAGAGCTTCAGGAGAAGAAAACAGTGACAAATGAGTCTGTCAGTCTGAGGCACAGCAAATGGTGCCTACAGTTAAAGCTATTTCACTTTTTTCAGTGTTTGGCCACAAGCCCTTCAATGCTGTGTGGGCAGTGGGGAGCAAGGCAGCATGAGGCAGCTGATCCTTCCTGCAGGCAGAACTGCAGAAGACCCCCATGCAGAGGGGCCCATGTTGCTCTGCAGGAAGGTAGGGCAGTGACAGCTCTTCTTGAACTTCCCAGAGCCCAGGAAGCTGCTCCTGCCGGGCTGGGTTCATCTCTCATCTCTCCCTAGCTTTCAGTCTGCCACTTAAAAGCCCCCTGTCCTGAGCAGTGCTGGGTGTCAGTGCCCTTTATGGAGCAGGGCTTCATCCTGCCT
Source organism: Chaetura pelagica (assembly GCF_000747805.2). Taxonomy (NCBI): domain Eukaryota; kingdom Metazoa; phylum Chordata; class Aves; order Apodiformes; family Apodidae; genus Chaetura; species Chaetura pelagica. Next base: position 827,418 of record NW_009953217.1, read on the forward strand.
TGAGAGTTGCATACAACCACATAGGAAGAGCTCTCTAAAATATATTCTCCTTAGGAGGAAGTGGTCAGAGCAGCAGTATTTCCAGGGGTATCCCAGGGGGGAGGATGGTGCTGTTGGGTGGGCTGTATTCAAGTAGCCCCATATTTGTGGGGCAAATCTGTTGCCTTTATCAATCTGAGCCATCAGGCATAGCTCCAGCACATCTCCCTTTGCTCCTGCTGTGTTTTAGTTTAAGTTGCTCACTTAGGGCCAAAATATATCTTCCCCTCTCCACTACATTCTTTAAAAAATTTTCTTGCCAAGTGAACTTACTTAGTGGCTTTTTTTCTTACTGTGTGGTCCAAGCTTTTGTGGGATTAACGAAGTCCTCCTCAAATGCATTTTCACTGAATCCCCCTCTCTAATTGCACTGGTCCTAGAAGACAGCAAGTGGGAAAGGAAGAGAAGCAGAAGTGTGGGATAGATGGTGCCTTGTTCATGGGCTTTCTAAGCATCTGCTTAAGTTAATGAGGGTCTGGGCAAGGAATGTGCCAAGTGGCCACAGGAAGCACACATGAGAGCTTTGATGCAGATCCCTGATCAAAAAAGGTGAGAAAATGCAGCAAGTGATGCTTGGAGACAGTCTGAAAAGTTCTTCCCATCCTGGGAGGTGGCAGAGGGTAAAGAAGTGGTAGCAGACTGTGAGAATCTGGACCAGGACCCAAATGCATTGTGAGTTTTGGGTTGTTTTGGGTCTGGGATTTTGGCTCTGGCCCATCTCTAATTTAATTTGCCTGGCCAGAGTCTTCTCTCTCTTGTACAGAAAAGAGGGATGATTTAATTGACTTCCGTAGAGGTGCTTAGGAATTGTGCCAGTAAAACTGCTTGAATTTGGTTGTGTGCAAGCCACATGTATGTGCCAGTGTCTGGCCTCCTATTTTTGATATTTACGGGGAAATTTGTTAGGGGCAGTAGTAACCCTGGGTGGTTGGACAGGGCACGGATGGATAGGGAATGGTCATGTTTTGGTCATGTACTGTTTTCAATGACACAGTAACACTTTTAGTACAGTCTTAATTATGGCATTTCCTGCTGTCATCTCCATAATGTGCCATAAGTACCTATGCTCTTCAGCTAAGATGACTTTTAACTCATTTGCCAAAGCTTAATAACCCTTTAAAAATAATTTAAACCTTTTCAGAAGTATCACACTGATCCTCTTGGGACCAGTAGTCCTTTATTTGCTATGGAGCAGATACAGAATGAATAACAGTACTGTGGACTCCCTCAAACAGCGACCTTATGTGAGATGTAGTGATTACAGCAATTAAATCCTCTTTGCCAAGGCAACCAGGGCTTTATTTCAAATTGAAGTTCATTTTTTTTTCCCAAAATGAATCTCTTCTTCATGCATTATTAATTTTTTCTTTGGAACATTTAGCCTGTATGAGTTGCATGAGCTTAAATTCAGTATTATTATTTATTAATTATTGCATTGAGGTAATGTCTAGGACAGCCTGCCTCAAGGGGTCAGAGAGCAGGGAGTTCCCCTGTGCAGCCAGAATAATCTTTGTTTCAGGGTGGGGGTTGAACACTTAAAGGCTTTTCTAGAACAACCAATGAAGAGTTTGCATTTGCTTTTTCCATGACTCCCTAACCCATGTCAAGGAAGCTTGGAGCATCTCAGTCCAGAGGATGCTTAGGCCAGTATAGTTTTGACCATACTCTTAGACTTCTTTGTACTTAAGTATTCGAAAAAAAGTAGGTCATGTCAGTTCAGGCTTTCTAAGTCAAACTCTGTTTGGGTGACTTGAACACTGAACTGCTTATTGCTGTGGCTTTTGCTTGAAAAGGGGAAGGTCAATATTCAGAAATGATGGTTAAGATGGAACATTTTCTTTGACAATTTTGGAAAGTCTAGCTTAGGATGGTTTTGTTAAAGAAGTGCTTATAACTCTTGTCTTGCTGCATGTTCTACACTTTAATTTTAAGATTAAATGAGTTCAGTTCATTGTCTGTTTCTGCTGTTATATAAATAGCATCTTGATTGACAAGAAAACTAAAATGATTCTGTTTAAATCTGTACTGCTCTCCTAAGAAATCTACATTCATTATTCCTGGGATGACTGAAAGATTTACAATAGTTTATAATCTGGTATCTTTTCATTTTTCTTCTTGGTATTATTAATCACCTTGTCATAAAATGTCAGGAGAACTTTGTTCAGCTTACATGATTTGGGCTGAGAAAGCCATACTTTAATATTAATATTTCTTAGGAAATTGGGTAGATATCTCTGCATCTTGGGAACCATAAAATGGATGAATGATGTCCTTTGACTAGACATCAGATGCTTACAAGTTGTTGAAGAATGCTTGAAAGAAACCTGCAGCTATACCACCCTGGGAAGAAAAATGGCCATGCAAAGCAGATCTGGTTCAAGTCAATATTTGGTTGCAGATCTCTGAAATCACAAGTACTGTGGAGACTGGTTGTTCCTTCTCTGTGTTAGTGCAGATGGCTCTCCTGGTGTGGCTGTGTCGTTGGCATGTCTCATTGGGACATGAAACCCAGGGTCCCAATTATTTGGTCATTTAAAGATTCCAGGTTGCATTTCAGAAGCCCTGAGGCAGTCAACCAGGATGCTGGCTGGCTTTCAGCTTCAGTAATTGCAATTTACCAGTGCTTATTCTCTCTGCCTCTTAAATCACATTCGCTATTTTTCACTTCCTTTGCTAAACTGCTGTGTCCCCTGTGCTGTTGTGGAGGATAATAGTTCCAATGCTCAGCCTGCTTATGTAACATTATTTTATCTGCAACATCTCAAGGTGTTTTTACAAGAAATAGCTGTCATTGCTTTCATTTCACAAATTACTATTTTTATTGCTAAACTTGCAGTGATGCACCTCAAATACAAGGTGCCTTCCAAAAGGAGGGAAGTTGATAACCCTTCTACCTCCAAACTGTTATTTCTGAATGAGGACTGTGGGGCTGAGAGAATGTTCCTGCCCTTTCCTTTAACTTCCTTAGCAGGGCACATGTATTTGGGATGGCCAAAAGAGCACCCAACACAAGGGTGGTGAGTATGGTGGACAGGGTGATGCCATCCCATTCATGTATGCTGTGCTGCCCCCCCAAAAGGTGATGCCCATTCCATCTTCCCTGGGGCTTTGCCGCTCTGCCCGTCCATTAGAGATCCTGGCTTTTTCCAGACCACCTGTATCCCCTCCATCCCCCGACCTCCCCACGGGGAAGATTCCAGGCGGCTGCACAGGCTGGGATCTGTATGCAGGCCAGGAGAGGGCAGAGCGGACTTGTGTCTGAATCAGAGAACCCAGGGAAAAGTCTACAGCAGGTCGGGAGGGGGAAAATTCCTCTTGGGCAAGGATGTGGCTTGATGCTGGCGCAGGTGCACCCGCTGGGCTGCGAAGCTGCTTCACCAGCTGTGATCCCCCTGAATGACTCAAGGCATCACCTCAAAAATGAATCTGTGGGGGGAGATTCGGCCAGTTGTTCACCCAGTGATGCAACCCCTCTGCAAAGGGCTGCAGGCCCAGCAGCCTGGGAGACTCCCCATGTATTATTTCTTACTGAGGGGTGCAGGGCTCTGCTGGGGTGTCCTCAGCATGCCCTGGGGTGCACACAGGCAGAGGACGATGGCTGTGTACTCACATGTGCAATCCTACCACAGGGAATCTGTGGTAGAAACCTGAAATTGAAATGTATGTTACTTTTTTTTCTTTTCTTTCCCCCACTCCCTTCCTTAAGTGATTTCTGAAGGCTGTACATGCTTCGTGCCCCTTGCGTGTGCTGGATATTGTGAATGCACTCAGTAAAGCAAACTTCTCTGCTGGTTTTTACATTAAGAAGCTGTAAGTGAGCTTGTCTCTTGCAAGAGCAACTTTCTTCTTGGACTTGAAAAACAATGAAAATATAGTTAATGCTCAGCCTGACAGAGTCTTAGCAAACATATTAAGGGCTTCATTTAATAGAATCATATTTCACTTTCATAGACAATAAGCAGAAGAGAGTTGAGTCTTTTTTAATGAATAAAGTCCTTAGGAAGGCACTTGTAATCTTTCTTTATGTGAGGCTCATTCTCAGTTTTTTATTTATTTTATTTTATTTTAGGAGCCAAGGAGATTTAGTGCAGCATTTTCTAAATAGTCATGCTTCCTTTGGAACAGAATGGGAAGTGGAATATATCTTAATGCTAAACTGATGTGAAAAATTGTGGGTTTTTTCCCCAGAGAAAAGCTGGACATTTCCAAGAAATATGTTCTTCATAGAAATTTCAATTCTGTTAAAAACACATTTCCTGTCAGAAAAGAATAGTGCTGGATGAGCTCTATTAATAACCAATTTATGTGTACTGTAGGACTGGACTTTTTCAGTCTTTTGTTGTAAGCTGTGCTGGAAGGGCTGCCACTGGGCTAGAGGAGCACAGACATTTTCACACTGGGATTTGTGTCTACTTGAATTATGTGAATAACTCAATTGAAATACAACTGGGAAAAAAATCATCATGTGATTTATTATGAAAACATTGCTTTTTACTCCATTCAGCAATGTTTGAGCTGCTGCATGGATTTTTCTCCTTCTCTTTTTTTTTTAAATTCTCTCCTCTTCAGTACCCTTTTTGCACAGTGACTTGTTTGTACTGTGCACAGATCATGTGGCAACAACTTCCTGATTTCTGGGGAACTGGACTGCTGCAGCTAATGAGTAACATTAATGGGCTGGGTGAGCCTGCTCCCCAGGGTACTGGGGTTGGAAGGGGCTCTCCTTTCCTTCATTGATCCAATTTGTTGAGATCAGCAGGTGTACCAAAGCGTGCAGTTTTAAAATTTGTTTAGAGGAAAATTGAGTGATGTCTTTCTCTGAAACAAACTATTTCTCTGAGCGTTGCTGCCAGCTACCTTGCTTGGGAGAATATTTGCTGAAATGGAATGCGAAAGTGGTACAAACACAGCCAAATGGAATACATTTATAGATGCAAAAGGCTTGGCTTTTTCAGGCTTGCAAAACTCTTTAGGGTGAGGACTGTCACTTTATGTAGATTTATAGTGTCTTACATAAGAGGTCTTTAAACACACTGGCTTTTAGGTGCCACTGCAGTCTGATGTACTTAATAATGGTAATGGTGATGATGACAATGCTGGTCCCACTCTCCTTATAGCCCCCATCATTTCTAGGACACTGCAGGTACCTTTTATCCTCTGTGGTCAACAGTCAGTCATGCTTGATAACAGCGTGAAAATTGGATTTGTCAACCAGTAATCCCTCAGTGATCAATAATTAGTTGTAATTATGTGCTGTTTAAGTGCTACAGGGAGAAAATTGAAGTTTGTGGCTGGAGTAGGAAATGAAGAATGGCTGGTACACCAAGCCATTTGGTATAAGAGAAATTCATTTAAAGGACTAAATTTGCACATAGATAGGTGTTAAGCTGCCTTCTATAGCCAGGCCATGTCAGGCAGCTGTACGGGTAGGCTTGTTTAGGTTAAGCAGGCTAATGTAGTCCTTAGTGAGCTTGCTGACCATAAAGGGTCATAACTTGAACAACAAGGATGTTTTCTTTTTATTTATGGTCTCTCAAAAATGTGCCCAGTGTGAAATGTCATAAGCAATCCCTTATTTGTGAGGAAATATAATTTGAAACTTCTACTGTGTTTATAATCAGAGATCCTCTTCCCACCCTGGTTTAATTTTTTTGTCTAATTAATTATTTGTACCAGGAGAAACTGAAGTCACTGCTTGAATATTCCCTCATGAGACTATGCAGTCCCTCTGAAAAGGTGCAAGCCTAGGGAGAAGGGTTTTTAGCTGGTTTCTCTTTGCTTTCTTCTCTGCTCAAAAAAGCTCAACAGACCAGGTTTCCAGATGGACAGAGATGTTATTCCAGCTGTGTCTGTGGAGATTCTGAAAATCCAGTTGTGTTTGTCTTGGGATTTCCACACAGGCTTTACAGTTAAATCTGCCACCTGGAGCTCTTCTCAGTCAAGGAGTCAGAAAGGGTCCTTGCTTCTTTATACCCATGGGTGATATCTGCTTTCTGCTCCCTCATATGTCTGGTTGTCATTCTCTAAATAGTCATGCAAAATGAAACTGTTTAACTGCAGGAGGTGGGAGTGAAATAGCTGGAGCAGACCTATTACGCAGTGGTATGTGAGCACGAGCCAGTAAAATTTATGGTTTCTGAAGGACCAGTGTATTTTTAAGCGTCTTATATTCCTATGCTTCACAGCCAGATTAGCAGATTGTTGACAGCTCCATGATGTATTTGCTGTCACCTGGCTGGAGTCTGAAGCAAGTGATAAATTTTTAGTTTGAATGAGCTTGTGTGACATGCAATGACAGATACATTTTTGTTACTACAAGTATGTAGCATGTCCTGTGGTTGGGAATTTTGGTGCTGTTCTTGGTGTGGCCTTGAGTGATTTGCTAGCTTTCCTTGTACTTCTGTTTCACCATTCAAGAAAAGATGGAGAAAATGACATATTCCTCATTTACTGTGATGGCTCATTCTTCTGCAATGGTGAAGCCTGACACAGGCTCATATCATTTTCACTGAATTCAGTAAAGACTGTCTGCTGGCAGGAGGCAATAAGTGCTCTTCAGAAAAGAATCCAATGCTGCCAATGGCTGGTGCTGAGATCCATGTATCTTGGGTATATGTCACATGAACTTAGGTTCAGAAACTTGGAGTGTTTTTGGAGTAATAATACTATATCCTGGGAAGTTTCCCCTCCTAGAATGTACATTCAATATGAGAGAAGGGCCACCATTAATCAGTTTTGTCCTCTTGTGACAGGACACTTTGAGGAACTGAATTTGCAGATTTTGGCATGCAGGTAAAACCGTAGAGCTGTATTTTGGCAAACTCTATTAAAAACGAAGAAAAAAGATAAATGATAATTTACTGAGTTCTCTCATCATATTGTATCTGGTATCTAAATTTATCTCAACAAAGTGAAGTCTGTCTTCCCCAGGCTTTTTAAAAGGTCTCCGATATATCAACATTGATAGGATGTAGTTGTTCTATGACTTGAGAAATAACTGAGTCAGACAAACAGGCTTTGCTTGCAGTGGTAGGAGGAAGAGAAGAACACTGTTACACCCCAGATTAGGGGCTTCTGTTTACTGGGGGAGCTGGAGATAACTATGGATTTTGCTGGAGACATCATCCGTGGCAGATCAGGGACAGAAATGGTGACACAATGTTCAAATCCACTGCTAAGTGTAGCTGAGAACTGGGAGCTCTGTTTAGGTCTAGAATTTTTCTATCACTTGTAACAGCAGCTTTTATAAATTTAAAAAACAGGAAGTTTGAAAAGCAAGTAATGATTTCATTCCCTGGAACAGGAACGTTGACTTTTCTTACGGAAGACCATTAAAAAATGTATGCACACTAACTACTTCAGTTCTTCACCTGGAAGATAAAAGCAGCACTTTCCAAGCTGGGTAATACATGTTTGTTTGATGTCGCTGCTGGGAGGAAGCAAAGAGAGAAAAGAAATTCTCTGACAGGGCTGCTGAGCCTGGTGGGAAGGCAGAGGAACCGAAGTGCAACACTGCAGCACAAAGGCTTTTGAAAGTAATGGTATTTATGCTTGCAGCATGGGGAGCAGGGAAAGCCAGGAAGCTGGCCCTTCCCTCAGTCACCTGGTGAAGCAGGGACCTGCTCCTGGGGGTGTGCAGAACACCTGTGTGGCAAGTGGACTTGTGCAGGGCCCCATTAGATGGTGCTGTCTGCTCTTCAGGGTTGGCATGCCATGGGGGAGCTTGGCAAAGGTTCATTTTGGTGGAAAACTCTGCTCTATAAGGGAATTTTACAATACGTGCACATGTGGACCCCCCAGATCAGGCCTGATTAATGGATTTGGCCAGAAAACTGAAGGGAGTAGCCAGTTTGGGAAGTGGCACTGCTGTTTGTGCAAGTTTCCCAGAGAGCTTGGAGCATCTGTACCCTCCAAACTGCCTAGGAGGGAACAGGGCTTACAAAGTATGTAAAATAAGAAGCAGTGTGTAGGTAGATGAATAAAAGAGCAAAGCCCCCACCTCTCCTGGATTGTGTATTCATATCATTCTGGAGAAAGGTTCAAACTGAGTCTTTCTGAATTTGAGAGCAGTTTAATGGTAAAGCATAGCAAACAAAAAACATTTGTGAATATACGTAAGTAAAATGCATACTTCAAACTTCCTGTTGCATGAGTTTAGATTTTTCAGACATGTTTTCTGAGGTTTTAAATCCTGGATGCTTCGAGTAAGCAAGAGATTTGGGGCCAAAAGTCCATAATGTTTTAGGGCCTGTACCATTTTTACATATTGTAGGGTGAATGGTACAGGAATTCATAGATTACAGGGGTTAATGCTCTCTCATTTAAATGTAAGTATGCAAGGCAATTATATGTTTGAAACAAAGGAAGTATCCATGCCTGGCAGGGGGGGTGGGCTTGATCTTTAAAGGTCCTTCCAACCCCTAATATTTTGGGATTCTATGACCATAAACCCAGTTTACTTTGAAACAGCTTAGTTGTTCATGTAAATTAGTTTGCCTTTGTATCACAAAAACGGAGTTGGAGAGTGATGTTGGGAAAACCAGAAGAGGACAGAGCAAGACTAGCCTGAAAACACAAATCCTGTTGGTGGAGATTGAGAACCATCAAGAGACAGGGAAGCTGCTCTTTCTGTATCAAGGAATTTTTTTGCTTTTGTGCAAGTAAAGCAAGGAGTTAAGCCTGGGCAAAAAGCTTGAGTACTGTGTCTGTTCAGCAGTACCTTGAGAGGTGCCACATGTGGAGCTGGCATCCTCTGCCTTGTTTTAGTGCAGTTGTGTTTCATGGGGGAGACAATGGGCAGGAGATGGGGCACCTCTCATTCATGTCTGATTCTGCCTCCGTGGCAGTTCTCTGCTGTCTGCTTCTCACTCAGCTACCCACAAATTCTCCCCCAACAAGGGTAGAGAGACTCTCTGAAGCATCTCCAAGACTCTTTAAACATCAAAAACTGGAAGCGGTACCTCTCTTGCTAGAGAGCCATGGTGATCGCTTGCCTTGGGGGGCAGAGCATATGTACAGCAAATGGACACTTACATAACCTTATTAGCTTATACTGTATGATTTCAACTGTTGGGTTGCCACAGGGAGTTGGAGAAGAAGAATTAGGTAATATAAATAGAAAGATGACATCCTCAAAAGAGCACCATTCAGCACATATTGCTGGCTGGCCTCATGGTTCAGAGCCGATAAGCAAATTCGGCCTGAATCCTGTTGCAGCATTTTACAATGGCAGAAGAATTGGCAGTATCAGCAGAGGTGGATGCTGTGGATGTGATTCCTGCCATCCACTGCCCACAGCTCTGACTGCAGGATCCTGCCTCTCAGTGGCAGAAACCTAGGGCCAAATTAATTATGATTAATTTTGATTATGGACCATTCCCTTTGAAGTGACTCCTGAGATGAATTTGTCCCATGCATGCATTAAATGGCAAGTTGCTCAGAAGTGGTTCTGCTAATGCATCCTCCAGGTTTATTTCAAGTATACTTTTTCTTTCTTTCAACGATTGGTTCCTGGTACAAACACAGACACTTTTCATTAATTGCCCACAGGGCTCATATGCCATATTTTTAGGCTTTTGAGTGGCATTATGGAAAACATGAAAGCATTATGGTAATGATCAAGGCTAATTCTTGTGTTCTTTATTCAGATATCAGTTAAGAAAAAAAAATATCTGTGATGCTTAATCATGCAAAAATCCTACTAAGAACTCATTTAAGGGAGAGTTTGAGTGTGGAGCCCAAGATTTGGCCCATGGTGCATGATGGATTTTAACATCTAGGTAGTGATTAGGTGGAAGAATATAAGTATAAAGGGTTGAAGTGTTGGAATGAAAAAAGAGTTAATAGTATTGTGCGTTCAACACCACAAGGAGCTGTTGCATATTATTACATTTAAAGGAGGAAAAAGCACAATGAATGCACTTTTAAGCCAGTTCCTCCCAGTGTTCTTTTCATTTGTCTTCCGAGTGTTCTGTGGGACTGACTGAAGGCTTTGTCTGGTCTAGCAGGAGCCTCTCAGCTGCCTAATAGCAGTGCAGAAGGTATGGCAAAGCACCTCTTATTTATTTGCTTGCTTACTTATACAAAGGAGTGTTTACAGAAAGCTGTGCTTTGACCCAGGCTTTAAGAAAAGTCACCTGTGCTTCCCTCCGTGTGGTCTTCTGAAAGCTCACGAGTAGAAGCACTTCTCACCAGGAAAAAACTGCCAAGTGCATTTGAGATGGAAAATTTCTGATTGAAATGGGCATCTCAGAGCTTCCAGCTGTTGGCCACAGCATGGCAAAACAGTTGCAACGTTTACAACAAGACCAGCCCTTGGGGTAGCAGCAACCAACTGCCATGACATGGGCTGATGGCAACTTGGAAGAGGGGGGTTGTTCAGCTCTGTGTCCTGGAAGGTCCTGCACATCAGTGGAGAGGCTCTTTGGTGCAGAAAGTTCTCTGCCAACTAGCAAATGTGATTTTGAAAGTTATCCTTACAAGTCCTTCAGACAAGTGTTCCTATTAGGAACTCAATCAGTACAGCATTGTGAATTCAGTCAAGTTCTCCCTTGACATGCTATGAATGTATTAAGTGATGAAATGTCAATCAAAGCAATTTTGCACTTATTCCAGAAAGAAATCTGAATATGTAACTCTTGCAGTGGTGATGGAGCAAGCAGAGATTTTCACAGTCCTTTTGCTGCATAATGGAAGTCCTGAGTAGTTGGGTGGATGCCCCAGCTAATGTAGTGGTAATTCAGCCATAGGCAAATTGTTTCTAATTTCTAACCATTTTTGTCCAAGTTTGAGTCACAGGGTTTGTCTGATTGGTCCTGGTTTGCAATTGAATTATTTAACCTGAGAAATAGTCCTAACTCCCCTTCCATACTTCCATGTAGTCCTTGAGAATTCTCTTCCTGAGCTGTAGAAGGTGATCAAGGATGAAAAGGGGGCCTTCTGGCATCCAGCACGTCTCTTATTGTTTAAGCAAACTGCTTCTTTTCTCAGGTCACCTTGAAGAAAGTAGGCTTTTCAGTAAACAGAAAAAAACCCCTACTTAGTACATTTTTGGTTTTGATTAAGACTGTAACTCCTAGCAGGCTCTGCTGCTAATCTGCCTGATGGAGACATTGGGGCTTTTTAAGAAGCTGCAGCCCAAAATTAATTTTTGCAAATCTATTCACTCTTTGAAGAAACCCTACTAAGGATTTGAAATCTGGAAATTCTGAGGCTGTTGGGAAGCAAGGAAGAAAGAACAGATTTCACATGTGTTGGATGTGGGATTGAGTGTATTGGAGTCAGCTGTGACAGGCAGATGTTGTGGCTGAGCTTATGCTGCTGTCTGTGCTGTGCACCATGGGGCCATGCACCAGGGTCACAGGGTGGGCACGGACCTGAAACGCTCCCTCTCTTCAAGCCCTTTCCCGGCAGGGGGATGACAAACCCATCATCCTCTCCACACGCTGAGGTCTTCTGGCTGCTCAACCATCAATGACACATGCTGACATTTCCCAGACCAAGCTCTTCCAGGCTTTGTTTCTGCAGCACGTTGGGCAGAGCGTGGCTGGGCCATGTGACCTCTCGCAGCGCATCCTTGGCGCAGCTGCAGTGTCAAAAAGCAGCTCGAAGGCTTTGAGGTCTCCTCCTTGGCTTGTTGTAAGCCTGCACATCCTGAGATTTTTTCCTACAGTTTTGTTTGTGCCAAAGAAAAAGTCCATGGAAGGGAGAATCTCACAATTTGGCTTTATAACCTACGTGAAGCTGCCTTTGCCACATCAGTGCAGTGTGGTCTGTCTGAGGAAGGGCTGCAGTGTTGGCTCCTTTCTCTCCAAATCTGTTTTCTCCCTTGTTAACCCTCTGCCTCCTCAATGTGTAAAGTATTTGGAGCTCTCAGAGGTCATAGTGCTGTGATTAATTGGTAATTATACTGCTTTACATCTATTGTTTGTTTTCTTTTCAGAAAAGTTCTCAGATTTTAAACCTGCTTTTAGATTTCTCATAGAGTCATAGAATATGCTCAGTTGGAATTGACCCATCAGGATCAAGTCCAACTCCTGGCCCAGTGTATGGCACCCTAAGAATCATACCATGTTATTTCATTCAAACTTACATTGGTCTGCTGAAAAAAGAAACCAATTATATGTACTTTTATTTTCTTTTAGCATTGGTTTCATTATCCATTATATTTCAAGACTTATTTATTCCAATGAAGGAATATAAATGTTAAAACATTCTGCAGAAAGCCAAAAGAACTGCCAGAACTTAAATAGCATTTTTGATCAATTTAGTAATTTATCTTTCTGTTTGCAAATCGATTGTAAACGTGCCTCCATTTTTACAAATTTGGTTGCTTTTTGAAATTATTCTGCAAAGAGACTACTTAAATAGGTGGTCTAGCAGGATTTTGTCTGATCAGCTATAAGCTTATTGGTATTTTATTTTTAAGAGTAACTCCTGTGTTTCTTCACTGTGCTTTGGTAGGCAGCACGAGGTCTCTCAGTGTATTGGCTTGCATGCTTTCTGCCTTTAGATCAGCTTTTAATTGATTTGTAGGAGTTAAATGAATATAAGTGACTGGGCTGTTTTATTCCTAACTTTGATGAATTTCCAGCCCTTTGTCCTTGTGTTTGTTTTAAGATTCAAATTCTTGGTCTGCATTCAGATTGCAATTATTTTTTCCCTAGAATTATCTAACTATTCTTAATGGGCATGACCTGCCAGGTTCATTTATTCTCCTGTTCTTTATAAAAAGTCTTTAATATGGCACTCTCAGAAGTATGTACAATGTGGAAAAACCTGGAAATTCTTCTGCTGAGAGTAAATTTCCCTTCAAATTTTCTGCCCCAGAGAGCAGAGGGGACTTCTGCATAAATTCTTAAGGTCAGCAAAATTGTTCCGTGTGAGATATTTAATGAAAATGAAATCTAAAATCAGTGTTCTTCTGCTGACACAGCATCTTTCTAGAAATTTAAGATTTGAACTTCCTGGTACTTCATAACTGACGTTTTTTATGCTGGTCTTGGGGAATTTAAGGAGCCATGGCATACGTTCTCCCCTTATGCAGTGCTTTACCTGGCTATGTAAAAGTGACCTTACATCAAGTGTCATGTTCAGCGTGAATCGAGAATGTGGAGGAGGCTGCACTTTTAAACTAGTGGCAGGAAATCACATTAAATTCTATGTAATTACATTGTTCTAGGAATGTGATTATGTGTTTCAACTAACAGCCTCCCACTAAATTACTTTAGATCAGTCTCAATCTGTGGAATGAAATCTGCCTGATTTAGATGTAAAAGATGTAATAAATATGAAGACGTGCATTTTGCATTTATATTTTATATTAACCTGTGACTGTTTATTGCATTCTCCAGATCTAACCTTTCCCAATGCTTATACCTCACCTGCTGCATGCAGGGAAATTGAACCCTGACTTCCTTTCATATCATGATTTAGTCTTTGCAGAACCATGTGTGTGACATTAGCTACTTACTTTCACATAAAGCTGCCGAGAGATCTTAACTGCAGGAGTGTTATGTAAAGAAAGGGTTTTCCCATGTGGAAATAAGATAAAGCATTCCCAGGAGTACAACCTTGATAGCAATGGTACTGCTGGGGTTTCACAATTCTAAAAAGTAAAAAAGAGGGATAATACTGGTATTTCTGATAGATGAGCTTTAGCCTATAGCTTGAAGGCCTGCTTTTTGAAGCCTAGTGCTGTGCTGGCAAGCAGAGTATTATATCTGCAAACAGTCGTGCCTGAAGTTAACTGAGGATGATAGCTTGACAGTGAAGGCTCAAGTCGGGAAGGCAACACCACCAGGAAACAATGGAGTACTTTCTCAATGCCACTTACAATCAAAGGAAGTCATCCATATACTTAGTGATTTTTTGAATGGTGCCTTTGTGGTTTGAGTTCTTCATCAGCAAATCAGATAATTGATACCCTTGCTATCAGATTAGAAAGCAATCTCAGCCCCAGTAATATACTGGCTTTGCTCTTAATATCCAAAAGCTATTGACATTAGTAATTAAGAATAAGATTTTGTATCAGCAATTGCTTGCACAGAAGTTATTGTCTCTTTAATGTCTTGGTACTTGACTCTAGGATAAGATCAGATATAGTGACAGGAATCACTGCAGGAAACAATTACAACCAGAATCATGCAGGCATTGACAAATGCTACCTTTGCAGGAGACTGATCTGAAAGCTGAGCTCTAACTTTATGTCAGTGCTGCAGCTGGCAAACTATCACAATTTGTAGGTTAAAAATGATGTCTACAAAAATATAAGTCAACTTTCTTTGCTTTCCCTTTCCCATCCCTTGGTTCTTCAATAGGAGCAAGCAGAGTCACCCAGTTGTTGGAGCAGGCTGCATTTCTCAGCTCTTTGGCCCCAGTAGCATCTCCTGTGTATGAGGTGCCAAAAGGACAGATGACTCTTCGAGGGTGAAGAGTTTGATTTATGTATAAATCATCTCCAACTGTCTCTTTAACTTAAGTACAAGATAACTTTAAGCCTCCCTCCCTGCCTCCTTTCCATGGCAAGTCTCAGTGAATGGGACTTCCCCTTAGGTTTAATGAGTCTTTTAATATCTCAGCAGTACAATCAAAAGGACCCTGGAAATAAAGGTTTTGCAACTGTAAAAGCTGCTCAGATGTGCCATGAAGATGAAATAGGGAGGAGCATAATTAATCTTTCTGTCTTCTTCAAGATGTGTTAAGATCATACCAGGTCATTTTCTCTGAAGAGCTGGGGAGGAGCTGGAGGGGAAAAAGGGCTTGTCTCCAGGAATTAATCTCCTGGTCTCCAGGATTAGTCTCCTGAAATATGTCTGAAAGTGACTGCTGTAGCAGAACAAGGCATGTTTTTTTCCATCTTGGTGCATTTTATAAACTATTCAAGATATAATTGAGCTCCCCTTCTCCCGCCACAATTATTTCTGTATATTGATGGGCACATGACAGGTGGTCATATTGAATGAAAAACAGTGTTTTTGTTTTTCACTGTTTTACCAGATTTTTTAGGGCCCAGGAAATAATTTTTCTATTAGAGTCAACAAGAAGGCTGGGCTGATGAGACTGCATACACTCTAGGATTTCTCTAGCTTTGCTATCAGTCCTGTAGTGGAGAGCTGTCCTGCCTGTCCCCATGTCCCCAGCTGAGGAGGTAATCAGCTCCTCTGGATACTCTGGGAGAGGACAGCTCCCAAGGGACAGTTCTCTCCTTCCAGGCACAGGGAAGAAGAGCAAGGAGGGCACTTGTTTCACTTGTGCCCTTGAAGCAGAAGAGGAGCGGCTGCTGTTTTCCTGCTCAAGCATAACTAGTCATAATTAGTTTAGCCCTGAGTTGTTAGTTCTTTGCCATATTAGATCAAAAGGCTATGTGTGCAGTGTGTATGTGTGCATCTTCTCATAGTTAAGAATCCTGGTGGAAAACCACACTTGCACCATCCTTATTTCAGTCACAGCCATTTTTTGACCAGCCCCAGATTTACGAGCAGATGCTAAACATCCTTAATGCATGAAGATGATTTGGTCCCCAGATGCTAAGCTGTGAGACCATGGTGGCACGTCAGAGCAGAGAGCACAGCATGCTGCCCCTTGTTAAAATGACTTAACAGCTGATTTCCTTTACTGGAGGTTCAGAATACCCCCTAAGCACAGCAGATTCCCTTGCTGAATTAGATTGTCTTCTGTGGTTAAAGCCTGTATATCAGAACAATTGCAGTATTCACATCCTCTAAACAAGGCTCATTAATCGCAAATTCAGGGTTAGGAACTAGTTAGAATTGAAAAAGCAGAACAGGAATGTGAAATACTTAATGCTCAGTGGGACACAGTATCTCACTGTGACTGTTTTTCACTGAAAACCATTGGATATGTTATAAAGGATTGTAGCTGTTTTCATAGATAGTTGATTCAGTGCCCCCCACACTCCCCAGTGGGAAAGCCTGCTCTTAGGGTGTTTGTTATTGAAAACACAGAATATGCTTTGAAATGCTGATAGTTTAAGTGACATCTTGGTAGCTAGCACCTAGGCAGTGTAGCTTTTGTGAAACTTGAATTGTTTCTTCTCCCCCTCTTTTGTTCCTGACCTTTTGACAAGACGATTTTTCATCAGGTTTCTGAGGATGTATAGGAACTTGAATCAGAAAGGCTAGTCAAGAAAACTGAGGATAACCGAAGTAAAAACTGTGAGAGTAGCTCAGTCCTATCCTTAAAAGTGCTGTATCCCTTGCTAGTTGTCTTTCTGGAATTCCCCCGGGGGCAGTGCTAGGTGTTGGAGCCCACTCTGCTACTGCTTGTAAGAATCAGTTCCTGGTGAAGGACCTTTTCTAGTCCTTCATACTTGACCTGCCAGCTAATGAATGAATGTTGTCTGCCCCCAAACAACTGAAGTAGCTCATGTAGCAAGGATGTGGTGAATGAACCATGATGGTGGATCTGCTGCCCATACAAGGGGTATGCCAGTACTGCAGGTAAAACAATCACAGAATCGTTCTGCTTGGAAAAGGCCTTTAAGATCATCAAGTCTAACCATTAACCTAAGTCCAAAACCAGAACAGAGAAGTACTGGTGGGAAACAGACCAGCTGCAATGATAAAAGATAAAGGAAGGCTTAGTACTGGTGTTAGGAAGGAAAGATGAAGACACAAAGGAAATGATGCTGTCAACTCTACTGATTTAGGAAGTGAATTGACCCCCTGTACTGCCCTATGCTTCTACATGTATACACCAAATATAAGCACCTTCCTGTGCTACTTAGATCAGTTGCCTCCAATTTTTAATTATGGCTTTTTTTCCTGTTATTTCCCCAACTTCTTCTTAAATGCCCACTGCCACGACCTAGGTTTTTCTTAAAAGATTAAAGATTCGGCAATGGATTTGGCCCCCTAAAATATTTGAACCTTTTTTAAAAAAGTCAGAAGCACAATGTGCAGCTGCCTCTCACCCAGTTTTATTGCTGCACTGGACCTATGCTCTATCATGTTTGCATCCCTCATGCAGCAGGCTGCTGTCTGATTGGTCTTCAGCCCTGCAAACACTGGAGTATAATTTAAAAATTGCCACAAGCATTAAGGAATCCTTCCACCATCCTGCTGGCCCAGGGTGAGTAATTTCTTTCGACAGGCAAATAAAATGCCATTAGTTTCTTGCATTACCATCAATCACTATGGTAAATGGCAAGCAGTTTTTGTGTGGTGGCTGGTAAATTTTCCTGACAGCTTTGCAAGGCTGGATAAGCTTTCCAAGCCAGGGCAGCACTGTGAGCAACAGACACTGGGGGGCTGAATCCTCCTGACCTCTTTGCTCCTCTCAGGCTCTGGGGCTGCCGAGGTCTGTCTTTCAGGCACCAGCTCACAAACGGATATTTTGGCCAGATCTGCAGAGCAAAATCTGGACTTGGAGCTTCAGGGAGGCTAGAGGGAAAAAACTGTCTCCTTGTCTTCACAGTTAGAAATATTGCAGGCAAATTCTGTGAGTCAGTGGTTCAGCACCATCCATTTGTGAGGCTTTCTGTGGACTTCCTTGCAGCAGATTGTGGACCCAGCCAGCCTCTTCTGCACAGCCTTTGTCAGCTGAGCTTGGAAGAGGCACAAAGCTTGGGACTTGCCAATTCTGCTGAGGTTCAAAGAGGGGTTCAAAGAGTCCTTGGTGAAAGCTCAACCCACCTGCAGAGAGTCTTCAGAAAGCTTCTGAGAAGCACCACCTGAAGATACCAAACTAGGGCTGCCAAAGATAAAAGTCTGTTGGGACAGTGGCCAAAGGGCTAACAAGGACTAACTGAGCACCAGAGTGGAATAATTTTACTGTGAAGCATTTACTCTCTAGGAGAATCTTTGAAAGTAGTTGTCTGCAACTAGAAGAAAAATCTCATAGTAAAGAAAAGAGAATGGAAAAAAAACCACAACAAAACAATGTGGAAAAACGTCTTTGATGTTTTATCCCAGCTGGTTCTCATCAGAATTTGCACATTATTAGCCTGTCACTGGCGTCCAGTGTACAAACCACATAATCATAATGCTCACTAAAGTTTTCACTAAACAGCAGCAAAGTGCTTTTTTTGTTGTAATATATGGTGTCACCTTTTCAAGAAAAGTGCTGGTCTGAGCTATGTTAGAAATTGAATTCTGACCTGTGGAAAGGGAGATTATTTCCTGAGCTTTCCATATTCACCATCCTAGCACATAGTGCTCAAGGTAAAAGTGCACTCCAAGGTGATTGATGGGCAAGCACAAGGGGCCTGCTATTTGTGTGACAGGGATAGAAAGAAGGAGATTTTTATTTTTTGACAGTGAATGGGAAATGGCATTACTAGCAATATTCAGCAATGTACTCTGCAGCCCCACTTAGCTCTGCATATTTTATGGCATCCATTTTCTTTCTTCGATTAAACAACATAAGCCCCTATAAAATAATCCAATATAAACAACTTCTTGTTAAGGCAAAGTTCTTGTGGCCTTTTTCATTCTGGAGGGATTTCATTGCTGTGCTTCCCCCCCACCTTGTCCCTCTAACTCCATCTCTTGTGCTCAGGTCAGTGTGTCTCCTTGCCACAATCTAGGTCAAGTTCCTAAGAACCACCTTTTCTGTGCTGCTTTTTTTATGCAGAGTATTGAGCAAGTGTGAAAAAATGTGTGGTAGGTCCCTTGAAGAGCACTTTGTGCTGTTAAGCAATTGTTGGATATGCCAAGGGTTGGGACTGGTTTCAGTAGAAGTTAAAGGTATATTCCTGTTTCAAAAATATCTTGTTTTAATGTTATTTTTTTGTTTGTTTTTTTTATGGGTGCAGTTTAAGCTATTTTTAGGTAAAGATGATTGTTACTGTGTGTCCTCTTGCTTTTAGCCCCATCTCCTACAAGGAGGGAACATGTCAACGTGTTGTTGGCCCATCAGCCTCACAGCTGAAAGATTTTTGATCCTGGGTCATATACACTGATGTCTGGTAAAAGATAGTTATTATATTAGTCAGAGTTGCATTTAATAAACTTTTTCCTTAGAAGAAATGTATGAATCTCCAAGGTGGTGAGCAAATTATGCACTGTGATGGACTATTTTCATTGAGGTAACCCCCATCCAGTATTGACCAATGCTGTGGAGCTCATTATCTAGTTTTGCAGGGAGAGGGAAGGAAAGATTTTACCTTGTTGTTGTTTAGGTGCTTCCAGAAACTGTGATCTTCAGGGCTTTCTTTTTTTTTTTTTTCTTTCTTCCTAACTTAGAAAAATAGCCCCTTTATAAAAATTGTTTATCTCCCAGGAAGCCTGAACTCTGTTCAGGCTGCAAACATTTTTGCAGTGCTGATTTCTGAAAAGAGCCTTTCAATAAAAGGAAACCTGTAAGTATCTTTGTCTTTGCAGGAGGAAACCTCTGACTTACTTTGATTTTTTCATTATAGTTTTCAAAGCTGTGTTTCTGCACGGTTGCAAGAATTCCAAGTTCAAATCCTTTGGACACCTTCAGACTTGGTAATGCATTTGCTGCTGTACTTCTAGGCTTTAAGCAATGGTTTCATCTATGATAGCATTGCAGTGGTCTCGATGGAAAGGACATAGTCTGAGCGGTTTAGATCTTTTAGAGAAAGGTTGAAGGGACTGAATGGGCTTTGATTTTTGTTCTGTAGACATGTCTTATAGAAAACCACTCCAGCATTTTACCTCTTGTCTCTTCAGAGAAGGTACACCACAGATTGTTGTGCTGGAGAAAAGAGAGCACATCCTTTAGTTCTTGGAGATGTCTAAGGGTACATGACAGCAGGCACTGCTGAGCTCTTTCAATAATGATCAGCACATCATATCTCAGTTACCTGAGCAGAGGCAGTGGAATAAAGGAAAATCTCCTCTTTCAGGGGAGGCAGTGGTGTGAGCTGGTTGTGCATCCTAGTGCTAAAGGGATGTTCTAAGTTTGGTGGCTGAGGATTGCTTAGATTTTGAGAAAAAGACCTGCTGTGTCCTTTTGATCAATGTCGATAATTGTTGGTTCATGTTTATTGGATATGTTGAAAGTGTAAAGTGTCAAGTGAATTTTATGAATTGAGTATTTATTTGTAAATTATGGGCAATGTTTCCTGCCTTCCAGGCAGGCACAGGATGGGGGATCTGATCTGCCTCCCTTTGCTGGTGTGGCCAGTCACTGCAGCCCTGCTAGTGGGATGCCTGGGTCAGTGACCCAAACATCAGACCTGTTCTTCTGGGGTGAAGAGTTTGCTGGAATTGAAGAGCTTTCAGTATAATCCAGAGCCACATTTTCTTATACTATAATTAATTCATATGTCAAAGGCACAACAATGTTTTCAGGTGGACTCAAGTAACTTTTGGCTTTTAGTTTTATTAAGAAAATGCCAATTGCTACAGAGCATTTTGAACTGCAGTTTTAAGTACCAACTGGGAAATTATAGAACCTTATTGAAATACAGTTTCTGCACAGTTTTAAAATATACAAATGCACAATGTCTCCATTGAAAGTGTATTTTTTTTCTTTCCTTGGATGATTTTCCAAACAAATGTGATTAAACATCCTTATACCCATTTTGAAGTTGCCCAGACAGTTAAATGGTTCATAAAATGTCTTGAGTCAATAGAATTGGACCCGATGTCTCCTGCCCTAGTGCCTGGCAACCCTTTTTCTCTCAGAGGGACAGAATTCCACTGTTGGCATATTTCAAAGAAGACAGTGTTCACTGTGAGAGATAGCATTTTCATCTCATATTACATAAAGACTTCAGAACCCCTCAGGTTTCCATAGCAGTCATAGAAACCCATATAAACAGATCTAGTTTGTGACAGGAATAAATAAGAATAAAAATTAATAGTTTTAATTTCAAACCAATGAAGATGTCTTTCTGCTGTTTTTTTAAGATCTGTTTACTTACCTGAGTGAGAGAGCAGGTTGAAAAATCGAGTTTGTGCTGAAATATGAAGTCTTAAAATGTGTTCTTTCTTTCAAAAAAAAATTCGCAAAAAAATGGGAATTTTCCATTGGGTATGGAAATAGAGCATAGTGTTAGACTGCTCCGGAGGCATTCACATACTCTTTGCTGATTTTAGGAGCATGTTCTTATATCTAGAAATGTTTCTGACACACCTTCCCCTTCCAAAAAAAATAAGGGGTAACACCTCCTTGTCTGACCATGCTTCACAAATGTAAAATTTAACTTATCAGCGTTAAAGGCTGAGTATAAAATTCATAAATTTCTGATGATTTAAAACAGCTGAGGATCTCTCCTAAAATTTTTACACATTCTTAGAAGAAATAGGGGCTTTTGATAAAATCTGCTGTTCTTTTTTAGAGAAGTTATACCTACAGTTTGATGAAAAGGGAGAGTTTTTTTGCTGAAATACTCCCCCCAATATCATCTCTTATTTTTCATCCTCCTTCATTTTGATCATGCTTCTGTAAAAGCTTCCTCAAAATCAGAAGCCATCATACTCAAGGGTAGGTTGTGTTAATTTGTCTTCCCTAATAGTTAATTTATCACATGGAAAGCACTTTACTGTCAGAATTCAAATTAAAATCCTGTTTACTCTTTTCATTATTCAAAATCCAATATGCTAGTGAGCTTGATGCTTAGCATATTTTGAAGCATTTGATGGGCTGGAAAAAAAAAAAAAAGGTTGAAAGCTTCATCTTTTTTGGGTGGTTGTGGTAGTTGTATCATTCTAAATCTTTAGCACTGATCCAGGATTTCACAGGGTTTTGTGTTCTCTGAGTTTTTGGGCTTTTTTCACATTAGCCACCATGTCTGTTGAGCAGCTTTGTTCCTGTTCTGCCTTGTACTGGTCACTGTACCTTTTTTGGCTGTTATGTTCTACCCTTTGCATTGACTTTCTTCCTTGAGTGCAGGTTGGACCGAGATGTTCTGATACATGACAATAATTAGTGCTTTCATAGAAGCTGCATCCCCAAATGCTTGGCAAGGTTAAAGCAGACTGCTACAAAAGGTGATACAAAAGCAACAGATGCAGAGAGAAACTGAGGAATACTGGAGGAGGGGAAGAGCAAATTTCCTGGTACCTTGTAAAAGATAGAGAGGCCTGAGATCAGGAGATGCAGAAAGGGCATTTCCAGGAGTGAATGGCAACTGGCAGATCTTTGGCCCTGCAGTAGGGAGGAATTTTTTTGGGAAACGGGGCATAGGCAGGTAAAGCACAGCAGATCCATGGCATTTTTGTAAATAAATTTTGGGCAGTTATGAAGGGGCAGTCACTGGATTAGTTTTTAGCATAGATTAATTTAGGTTTTTTTTAACCTGTTGGAACCATTTCTTTTTCTTGGGGTTTCCTGTTGCTTGATGCACTGCAGTTGCCCTCTGTTCCCCATGTTGCCATCTGCCTGCCATCTACCTACACCTCCCCACAGGGCTTTGCAGGCTGCTTGTTTTACTTTGCAATAAAGCAGCATATTATTTTTTGCTTTCACACTTGTGACCTTTTGGAGAGGGCTTGGATCTTTGCAATATCTTAGTATATTTTGATGTGTGTTTTACATACATTGACAGCTAGCTTTGCACTTGTAGTGACATTGATATGGAATCATGGAAATGAGCACAGCTGGCCTTGTGTTGCTATTTTAAAGAAAATTTGATGGGGAAATAGTTTGAACATAAATTTGTGTCAGGTAATTTAAAATAGAAAGGAACAAAGAAGTAAAGTTCTTGGTAAAATGTTTTAGAAAAGAAATGCTCACGTGAAGATTTAGGACCTGATTCTGTGAGTTGCTGTAAATCTGACTTCCACTAGAGGTGAGGCTGTGCAGGGTGATTATCTGCTGGGTGGGACACTGGTTTCACACACACTGCAAGTCTCCAGCTGCAAAAAGCATGTTTGCCTGCCCACAGGCTGGTCTTGCATGGGCACTGCAGGACACAGTTGTTAGTGGGGCTACAGTAGGAGCAGAGGAGCTGGGTGGGTTTATGATGAAGATCACTAAATATTCCTCAGCAGCTCCAGGTGTCATTCCTGGTTCTGCCATGTGCATTCTGGGTGACTTCACGTCACCTCATTTTCCTCACATTTCTGGATTACCCATAGAGAATTTTGGCCAGGAAGCTTAGGAAGACACTAAAGAGAAGGATGGTGCCTCTCTTGGTGGAAACTCTGTTCCCACCTAAGCCCTCCATCTGCTATATCAGTGTTTTCCAAATGGTTTTGCTCTCATATACTCACAGTAATGAACTCCTGACTGTGCCTCCCTCCCAAATGCCATGGAATACACTTGGATGTGGCAACTATGAATCACATACCCTTTTATTCTGCTAACTCCCAGAAAACCCCACTTGCTTCCTCCCCCTATACAGGCATTCTTCTGTTCCTTCCTATATAGAACCACTGCCCCTCTCACCCACAGCCCAGAACTCTCCAGACATTGTCTGAATTCAGTGATTATTTTAATCTATAATTCTTGACTTAATGTATATTAAACCACATGTATCTTAACTATAAACTCCTCAGGGACCTTGTTTGGAACTAATTGCTTGCTATTTGTGCAATTCTTCAAGAATGTAAAATGCCCTGTGAGGGCTTGGAATTACTCAGCTCTGCTCTGGTTTGGTCTTAAAGATAGGTAGGGGTGTCTAGCTGAAGTGTGAGCCTGGGAATCAGGGCTTATCAACCCTATTTCTGGCTCTGCAGAAGCAGTATAATTATAGGCAAGTTAACTAAACTGGCCTGCAGCTTGGATATCCTGTAGGGGAAGGATAATGATTTTATTTTTAATTGGGCTAAAAATGCATGTTGAAGGGCTGACAACAGAAATGGTTGGAAATTACAAATTAAATTTATTATCATAACCGTTATAATTAGTACGTCATTGAGAGTGAATTTAGCTCAGATCATGTTTTCCCCCATAATGGGGTGGGGGGATGTAAGAGGATTTCTAAAATAGCACTGAAAAAGGCTTTTTTTTCTCATCATTTGGAACATTTTCCATCTGCTGTAAGCACATTCCTGTTTTATTTCCTAAATATCTTTTCCTTCTGTTTCTATTTTGAAGTTCCTTTTGCCAAGATTTTACTTCCCAATTCCTAATGCTCAGAGTGTTGCTGGTTTTGTATTGCAAGCAAGCATTTGCCCTTCAGATTTTGCAGTTAATTGACTGGGAGGCACTGGAAGTCCTTGCACCACTTCCTTTAAGTGCTTGGCTGTTTAAGTCCCCCTTGCAGCCCCTTAAGTTACTTTCCAGCCGTGGTGATTATTTGTATCTTCTACTTTCCTTCTGTTGTAACTGAGAGAAGAGGTTTAGAGTGGCCAAATTCGTGGGGTCACATACATTTAAGGCTGGGATTGCATTTTAAAATATTTTGTGGTCGTTCCAAGTTGGCAGGCTGGGGATGCTTCTGTTTGCCTGCTCCATTCAGTCTATCATATTTCCATCCTTAAATTCCACAGTAAATGGAGGACAGAGTGCTTAGGGAAAAAAAAGCACTGCTGGGGATACTAAATGTATCTTGTGGTCTAAATTGAAAGCAGCTTCCTCTATTCTGTATTTATAGTTGGAGAAGAGGGCTCAAATCACTTGTGGAGCAGTTGTTTCATTAATTCCCTGTTCTGGATGGCTTTGGCACCCCCACCTTCTCCTCCAGTGACCTCCTTTTCAGATCTTATGGGCATAAGTGTCACAAAAGGTGGTGTCTGAGGATGTCA
>NW_009953217.1:852203-868182 GCF_000747805.2 Chaetura pelagica
AGAGAGTATCGTGAATCAATGGTAATCACTCCATTGTGGATAGAGGCTGGAACGTGGGGGTCCTGTTGCAGGCTAAGGTCTGGTGAGCTCACTCAGTGTCCCTCTGCCTCATTTACAGCTCTGCTAATTGCATTATCAAAATGCCACAGAAGTTGTAACGCTTTAAACGTGAGAAAGTGCTTTTTAACAAGACAGTTTGATGTCTGAAAATTCTGCTTTTCAGAAAGCAAGGATTTAATTGAAATTAATTGTCAGTTTTACCAAATCTCCATTTGGCTCCCAGGTTTTATTTCTTTGTTCTCTTTTTTATTTTGTTCAATTTACATTTATCTTTATAAAAAAGGAATTAAGCCATCTTAGTGGTAACAGTTACTTCTTTGGTCATGCTTCTGTGAAATACTCCAGTAGATCATTTCCATGCTTTCCAGCCCGGAGATGGCAGACTTTTTGGCAGGTAGTAAATGTAAAGGACATCAGATTTTTCTCAAGCAATTCTATTTATCCTTACAGCTCCCTTGGAGTTGGAAGAACTGCACTTCCTAGCATTTTCTTTGTGGGGAAGAGAGGTATAAGAAAACTAAATGATCCACCCAAGCTTATAATTGAAGCCTGGCACAGAGAAGGGCAATAAATCCAGTGCTTGGGCTTGTGCAGGAGCCATTCACTATCCTTTCTCCAGTTCATGTCAGCTCTGGTAGGAGTTTCTTATTCTTTTTTCAAAGCCTCAGTCCCCAACACTTAGAACTATTTTTGAGCCTATGGAGTTTGAGGGCAGATTTGAAGATATGAATCACTTATCTGAAGAATAGCAGGCTCAAACCACCCATATGTAGGCTGCTTTAATTTGAATTTCTTGACTTTTCCTAAGTGAGAAACTGAATTCAGTTTCTTCCTTCTTTCAACCTTCCTGGCTCTACTGATATCCAAAAATGCAAAATGACATCTTGTCTCAGCCCACTAGAGCAGATGCATTGCAGAGGATTAGACTGGAAATTTTCCTAAAATGCAGCGTTCTGAGACATTTTTGGAAAATGTAGCAGGGGAGTGGAGTGTGCGATGTTCACTTGATGCTAACCCAGCAAGACAGTAGCTATGCAGCAAGTGAAAGCTGTAGGCACAGTCAACAAGACAGCACTGCCAAAACCCAGAAGACCTGTTAAGGGACAGTGCCCTGAAGGAGGAGCCAAGTGGTGAGCCAACAGGACCAGCATCGGGAAAGTTTCATCTGCTGTCCAGACAGGCAGAAAGCATCTTGCAGCTGTATTCAGAGATGAGACAGGAACCAGCAAAGCTCCCCAGCTGAGGGAGGCAGACATGACTGAATGGTTGGCCCAAGAGGGATGCCAGTGTTTGGGGAGATTTGAATAGCCAAGCATGGAGATAAATGTGGATATTTAGGCTCTTCTTACCCCTATAGTCTGTGGGGGCCACTGATGGAGGTCAAGAGAAGCAACAGCTTCAGCTTCCATAAAGAAGGGAGCTGCACACTGGTCCTGCAAGGTTAATGTCTGCTCAGGTGTGGCAGGGAATTGTACCGTGTTGCTTTCCATCCTTGTTGGGATAAACTGGCCTGCTAGATTTGAATCCAAGTAGATGAAAGTAAATGCTGCAGAGTGAAGATATCTGTAGTGCGAAAGCTGTGTGGGAGGACACAGCAAGCTTCTGACAGATGGAAAAAGGCTGATGAATCCTGAAATCATGGGTGAAATCCAGCTGTCCTTTCATGTCCCTGCTCGACCTGTCTTCCCCCCTAGCGTCATCTGCCCTTCAATTAGTAATTAATTAACTAGGGCTTTGACTTGGGTGGGAAGTTGGGTTAGAGGTTACCAGACATGTTGTCAAGAAAAAGCATGAGAAATTGAGGGGGTGATGGGGGGGCAGACTTGTTAAAAAATATAATTTTGGCTGGGAAAGAGAAAATTTAAAAAGTGGTCATGGTGATTGTTGTGTGGGGGTTTTTTTTGGTTTTTTTTTTTTTGGTCAGGCCCTAATGATTTTTTTCAGGAGTGGTTGACTAAGTCTTAAGAAAAAAAAAAAAAAAGAGTCTGTTGCTGAAGGCCTAATTCTCTAGCTCATGTAAATTGCAAGTCTGTCTGAAATGAAGCCATGTAGGTGTCTTGCAGGAATGATTCAGTCCAGTGTAATTACTACAGGATAAATGAATGTTCCTCTGAAAAAAAAAAAAAAAGAAGACGATAGGAAAGGGCTCATAACATTTGAGGCGTGTTGTTTGGAGATATGTCTGTGGAAAACCACAAAGGAGACAATTAGAAAAATATCAAGTAAAATTCTGCCCTTGAAGGTAACATTTTTCATCAGCTTGGTTATGCCAGGCATGGATTTGGCCCATCAAGTCAGTAAAGCCTTACAGGCAAAAATTATATTATAAAAGCAGGATGAATCAATTCCTTCTCAGAGGAAAAGATCACCCATTGAGTCTTGAAGCTACTTTGATCCAAATCCATGAACTCAGCTAGAAGTTAAAGGAAATTCTTAGTAGTGTAATGTGATCATCAATGGCCATGAGGCACTGGGGCAAATCCATTACAATTCACTGTTAAGTAATGCTTCAAGCCTCAGCAGTGCTGTTTCATTCTATCATACAACTAAGAGATCTCTCTTGGCTTTGCATTTAATTAATTAAGTCTCAGTAGTGGTGAACATGGCACTCCCGCAGTTGCATCCTGCCTAATTGTTCTCCAGGCATATTTGCAGAACTCCTGTTGAAATCCGAGACTTGTTTCAGGAGTCAAGCTGCACAAATGAAGTCCCTGCTATTAAAAGCAGTTTGTTCCCTGTTCCTTTGCAATCTGTTCCTAACACTGGGCTCCACTGGAGCATGGATTTCTTTTTAGGAAATTTTTTTAAGCCAAAGGATGGTGGCATTTACCAATTACCAAACTGCTTTACGCAAGCTTAGGAAATCAAGGTTTTAAATGTCAGCATCATATTATTTTCAGCTGCAAGAGTTTGACATGACCACTTTGATAGATCCCAATACAATAACTTAAATATTTTCATCCCTCAGTTCTGGATTTAGGATAACATATTCCTTCCATTCCCTTCCTGCATTATGGTCTTCGAGCAATGAAGCACACTTTTTCCATGCAGATTTCCAGATTGTCTAAACATTAAAAGGCACCTTGCTCCCAAAAGTTTGCAAGGAGGAGGCTGTATTTTTTTTTATCACAGTGCTCTCATTCTCCATCTTACACTGCAGGACAGATAGAACAAATTAAATCAACTTATGCTTTGTCACATCTGTTTCATTTATATCAAACTGGTGCCACTGAAGCAGAAAACATTCTTATTCTATTCACATTGCTCAAGCTGAAAATTAACTGGCTTTGCTCATAATGAAACTCACACTTCATCTCCTTAAAATGATTGGACCTGTTTTGTATTTTTAAAGCAGAGTGGCTTACAGTTCCAATGTATCAGTTTATTACTAATGGAAAAGGGAATATTTCCTTTCATCTTCCTTGTTCACCTCCTCTGGATTTATTTATAGGAGATCTGTAACTAAGGCAACCTTGCTGTTCCCCAACAGGATTAGGACAGCCCCAGGTGTGAAGATCCTGGACATCAGAGTCAGTGATGCAGACCAGTGGGGTGTTCAGGAGGAGACGGACAGCGCGAGGAGCACTGCCACCATCACCTGCGCGCACAACGACCCCAGCGCAGAGAACAGGTAACAACTCTTGTCAAATGCAGTGGAAGACATAAAATAGCTTCTTTAATGGGTTGTATTGCTCTTTTAATAGCAGTATTTTTTCCTTTTCCTTCTCATTGGAAAAGCATTGGTGAGAGCTTTTTGAGTTTTGTTTAATTTTTGAGTTTTGGAAGTAGATGATCTAATTAAACTGGAGGCAGCCAACTAGTCCTGGCTCAGGTTTGCTTCTCATGCACCTTAAGGGCAGCAGCAGAATTCCTGTTGCCAAAGAGCCAACAGAAAGAAATTGTTTAAAATAGAGAAATATGAAGAATAATTGAGAGCAATATAGGACAATTCTCGCTTCTTTACTTGAAAAGCTATGAAAGTAATAGCTATTAAGTGTCATTCATTATTGCTGCAGGGCACCTATGAGTGTCTATGAACTGTCTCCTGAATGCTGTGTATGTTTGCTCTGGTAATGCTCCCACAAGCTATATCAAAGGTAATGAGAAATTTACATTGTTAGTCAGAATTATATATTTTACATTACAAGCAATTACTTGCCATTATCATGCAGTTACTCTACACTTTAAGTATGCTGTGCATAAATTTAGATTGAAATTGTGTCATAATTAGGAAATCACAAAACTGTATGTCAAAATTGTTATTTGAGGAGTCTTTTGCATCCATCTTCTTCTGAAAGCTTCTGGAAGGAAGAAGAATGGTTGTTAAGCAGTTGTTTAGACCTAGGAAGATCATTGCCAGAGAACTGGAGTGCAAAAAGAGTTTCTACTCTGTTTAGTTTTTGAAGCTGCATTTGAGGAACAAATGAATCCTATCTAGCTCTGGGTACCAGTGATACAAGTGTTGAGAGTGACAGCTGTTCACCCATGGGTTTGGTTTTTAGCAACAGGGGACAGTCCTCTTGACTGTGTAAAACAAGCCTGATGAATAGCAAGCACAAAGCGGCTCTTTTCTCTCCAGTAAAGGTGCAGAGTGTGGAGGTGGCTGAGTGGGACAGACATTTGCATCGTTAAGGCATAAAATGAGGGGAGGTGACTCCCCACTTAGTGTCTCAGAGCTCCAGAGCTTTCTGGCATGAAATGACAGGCAAACCTTTCAGTTCATTAGCTGCTTCATGCACTTCCTTCCCAATTAAAAAAAAAATTCAAGCCTGATTCCATCATTATTTTGCTGGGGTGTCATGGGCTACTGCACTGATAAAGCAGAGCCTCAGCAGCTGGATTTGGCTCTGTATACTTTGTCTCCAAATCCTATGTCTTTCAGCTAGATTTCCCAGTTCTTCCAAAAGCTGTTGAAGAAGTCAGTGAATCCCTTTGGTGGAGGAAGAGCTCAGGCAGCAGACCCTGGCTCGGGGGGGAACTGTTGCACTTATTCTGGAGCTGCCCCATGACACATGGTGGTGCCAGCAGTGAAATCTCAGCCTGAATTAGCTCAGGCAGGTGATCTGGGTGGCTGTGCAGTATCTGCTCTCTGCTGAATGTTGCAGTCAGGTTTTTTTGCTAAAACAGCTGTGACCTCTGTTCTGTTCAAAGCATGGTGGAAAACCATCAATTTGAAAGTGAAATGCTGAGGTTAGAGGAAAACTAACCATTTGGTCTTACAGAGGAATCTCTCTATTGAAACAAAGCAACTATTTTTAAAGTTAGACAAAAATTAGGATGAATGCTGAAATTTACTGCCTTGTTCGTGGTTTCACTAATCCATGAAATTATACCTGTCACAGTAACTTAGTTTTTATTAAAACTGATTTTTGCTTTGTGTTGAACTGTTAAATTGCACAAAAGCAATGAATCTCAAGTTAATTACTACTTTGACCCTTTCCTTTGTGAGATTAGTTTAATATTTTTGGATTAATTAAAGAATGCAAATAGAAACTGCTGAGAGATCGTTTCCAGATTTGCAAATATTGTAGCGCTTAAAGTAAATATTTAACTTTGATATTTTCTTTAATTTGTCTTTTTGGTCATAATGGTGGCCCTCTTGTTTCTTTTGAAGAATGTGAAGTGTTTTGGGGGGTCCTGCTTTTCATTGAAATGAACAGAGATCTGAACTTGCATCTGTTAAGGTCAATGTGGCAGAACTGTCACTAGACCTGATTCATCTGTTCCTCCTTTTAGTAATTCCAGGAGCTTCATTAAAGGCAGTTTATGTATGTGTGAGAGTGCAGGATGAATCTCTCTTACTGCAGAGCAGAAGCTATTAGTAAACAGAATTTTATCTAGCCTGAGGGAGACATTTTTTCTCTCTCTTGGAAGTGATTTCAGTTCTGCTGACTTGCCCAGCTTTATCCTGGCAGTAGAGGAGATGGCTGAGTTTGCTAGGGTTTTGCAACCTCCCTTGGGCTTTGCACAGAGGTGGAGAGCCCTGGCAGCCCAGCAAGCCAGCTGGGCTGGCATAGCTCTGGGAGCTTCCATGAAAGTGAGAAAGTCCAGCAAGTCACAGCTGCATTTGGTGAAACCTCTGACTATCCTCCTTGCCCTTAGCTCACAGAGGGATCTGGTCTCCACTGCTTTGTGCTTCAGTTGCTCCTTCCTCCCCAGTGTGCAGCTCTGATAAGAGCCATGAACAGACATTGCCTGCAAGGAGAACAGTGGCTTTGGACTGTGACATGTTCTAATACAGTCTGCATGCCTTTTAGCCAGTGTTATCAGCTGGAGCCTTTTCAAATTTGCTTACTTTTCTAATCTTCCTCCTTCTCCCCTCTGCAGTGTTATCGTTATCATGAGTTTTTCATCTCCATTTCTCACATTTCCCTGCACAAATTGAGTGTTCATTAAAAAGCTTTAAATTAAGACCTTTCCTCCTTTCATGCAGAGTGCATCATGCTTTTTCTGTGCATTACTTATAAAAGAATTCCTTATCACAATGTTTCAGGCAGTTTACATTATATTCTATTAAAAATCCATTTTGTCCAAGGTTGTCACAATTCATAGATTAAAGCTTTCCAGAGTGTGTTTTGTTAAGAATACATTCATAAATTCACCTCTTTAGTTGTCCTGTAAGCTTGTATTTAAACCTTCTTTTTGATGATGTAGTTGAACAAAGAGTTTGAAAGGAAGAGATTTATTTTCAAATACACACACAGGAGTATATATGCACACATCTATCCTGATCTGTGTGGTGTCTTGTTTTGCCCTTATTGCTGCAATTTCCAAAAACTTAGGTACCTCTGAGTAAGGAGACTGATTGTTTCCATCTGCATATATTCTCCCTCATATTCTCTCCTTGGGCACTTCCATTCCATAGGAAAGGATCTTTATGGATTTCTGCATTGAGTGCAGAGTGCATCTTGCAAAGAATAGTGGAGGTCAAGGCTAGTAGCTTAGATAAAAATCGAGTGCTTCCAGCCTCTCATCCGGAAGAGCTGTGTTGGTCAAGGACTAGGACTTCAGCCTGTGGTGTAGGGCTAAGTGTTGAATTATAGCAAAAAAATACTTTTAAAATACAAGGCCAGCATTTGAGAGTCAACCAGACACAAATCCTTCATGGTTTCTAGAAAACAGATCCTATTTTTATAAAGATCATGAAGGTCTTTTCCATTGAATTTGCCAAAAAATGGATTGAGCCTTGCAGTTCTGTCCTTTGCACCTCTCAGTTCTCTGGAAGCATCTCAGGGACATGCCACAAATTAGTCTGCAGCAGGACTAGGGCAAGAGGACTTGGAAAGATGCCCTAAGAGCATGGTCCGTCTTTGGCAAGTTACGGTACCTCCTAACTCAGTGCTGATATCCAGAGGAATGGGATTTCAGGACCATTGCCAGAGTGATGTAGCATTTTATAGGATTAGGTTATTGTAAATCATTGCTGAGCTGGAACTGGGTTTCCATGGTCGCCTGTGAAAAGCCCCGCAATGCAACATATTTCATGGTGCTCGGTGTCTCCTCGCTGGGAAGCTGAAAAACAAAACCTTATTGTGACCTGGCCTTTGGTTCAGGAGAGATGAGATGGCACAAACACAAAACCTTAGCCACAAGAGTTGCAACTCTGCTTTGAAAGAGAGTACATGAAGAGGTCATTTTCCTTGCACAGGAAATTGTTGTTAGATTATATTGGATTATTACCCAGGTGAGGAGAGTCTGATTCTCTGACAAACTAGTAGTTTAATCAGAAGGCTTATCTTTATGCTAATATATTATTTATGCTAACTAGAAAATTTAATGAAATTGATTTTACCTGCAGTGCTGAGTAAAGTGTTATTGAGACCAAAGTGGTTCTTCTCACTTAGGGATTATTTTATCTCCATGTCTGTAATACAGCTTCCATCTGTCAGGATATCCATCACTGCATATATTAAAATTGCATGAGAGATACTCAGAATGCAGAAGCAGGAAGGGTGAAATATTCAGAAGGATTTTTTTCAAGTGTCCACAGAAGTATTTATTCTGTTGCCTGGAAATTTGTATATTTTTTTTAATTGATACAGACTAGGTTGGGTGTCTGTCATTTGACATCAACTATCTTTGAACTTGAATAAAAAAATAAAGATTCTATAATGATAATTCAATTTCTTTACAATTTTACGAGGTGTTTACAGAATTAAAATAGTTTAAATTACTTTAAGATTGTAATTTTAGTGCGTGTGTGTGTATATCTTTAAATCAGTGAAAGCAGTTATTTCATGTATTTATAGGTATGCAAACAGATCCTCCTGTTTTAAAATTGTTCACTTTTTTCTGTGCTTGGGAATACCCTTTGAACCAGAAATATCTGTCAAAAGAAGATGTGAAGTTGGCTGCCATTTAAGATATGTGCATATACTTACTGAAAATACGTGATGTTGGAGTTGGTGATAAACTGAGCAAAGATCTATCAGTTGATTTTGTTTTTCAAGTTACTGGTATGTCTCAAATATAAAAGCTAAGATTCACTCCTCTCCTTCCTCACTTTGTCAGACAGCTTTGAGACTCTCATACTTCCTCACTACATATTCCAGTCCCCACTTCACCGCAGGCAATCAGCAAACACTCCACCTGGAAACCCCCTGGGTGCTGTCAGGCTTCCTGGCTGTACTGAGCACTGGCTCTGCCAGTTTTGAGCACGCTCTCACAAGTTT
Organism: Chaetura pelagica; assembly: GCF_000747805.2. Lineage (NCBI taxonomy): Eukaryota > Metazoa > Chordata > Aves > Apodiformes > Apodidae > Chaetura > Chaetura pelagica. The sequence continues at coordinate 860,936 of NW_009953217.1, forward strand.
TTGGAGGTGTTTCTGCATGGAATTCACCACCACGCGGCTCCAGAGTGACATACTCATTCCTGTGTAGCCTCCAAGCTCATATGCCATCAAGAAACAGCAGAGTGGGCAGACATTCCCACTGCCTCCTGAACAGAGCCTGCTGTGGTCCTGGTTGTTTGATGAACTGATTTGCTGCAGTGACTTGGCCTGGCAGAGGAGGATGCAGCGTGGTTGTACCTGTAGTGTCTGTGCTCTTAGTGGGGACAGCACAGGGTGTGCTGAAGCTAGAACGAGGACTTTGGTTGCTTCTCTAAGATAAATAAGCCTATAAAGATCCGTGGCTGCAACCTGCTGTAGCACACAGCAGTTTGCTGTTAACCACACTGAGGAAAGCATCAGAACATGCAGTGAAACACTGATGTGTTTATTGCCAAAGGAACTTGCTTGGCCCCAGGACACTGAGCATGTAAAGTGCCACCAGCAACAACAGTTGGCTGACAGAAGATCAATTGCATGTGTTGCTTTACACAAAAGAGCAGTAACTGGTACAGACAGCCTTGCTCTGTCTTATTTTAGGCCCATGCAAAGGCAGCAGGCTGGATGCCATTAAGTTCACATAGCACTAAAGTGAATGAGTGAGAGGAGCAGAGGCAGCAAAGAAGCACAAGATGTATAAAGCAGACAGAAAAGAACAGAGAAGAGCAGAGGAAAAAAGCTGGGGAGATGGGGAAGGGCAAGCTGGTGGCTGTCGCCCCCTGCCAGACTAGTCTGATGTAGGTAAAGTAGTCAGACTTCCTTAGGGCCTCTTTCCACCATGAAAGCCATACTTCCTGGAAGCTCTGCTTCAGCTACTTTGAAAAGGAAGGTTTTGAATTAAAAAATAGAGGAGCTTAAGGTGTGGGAAGAAGTCACAGACTATGTGGTGCAGTGTTCTGGCTTGGGTGTCTCCCTCCCATTCTTAGGCACTTGCTGCTTTCCTTAGGTCACAGGTGTCATGGGCAAAGAAATGTGCTTTGCAAGTAGAGTGTGCATAGCCTATAGATTCTGTATGAGATCATTCCCTGGCCTTTGGCCAGACCCTAAGACAGTGCTGTGTCTTGAGCAGTTGATAAAGAGGATTTTATCTTTAATACATCAGTTTTAAGGTTGTGACCTCCATTATGAGTGATGAAGTCTGTTCTGCTTTGTGTAAAGAGTGTTTCAGTGAGAGGCATCCACACACGTTTTCAAACATAAATGACTCAATAGATTCACAAAGAAAGCTTGAGTTATAAGAGTCTAACTACCTTTATTCTTTACATGTATTTCTTTTTTTTTTTTTTTTTTTTAAATAAAGGAACCCAAGCCTGCTTGGAAACATTTCTTTAAGATAAAAGCACTGGCACCTCACACTAGCTTAGAGAGGATAAAAAAAAAAAAAAAAAAAAAAAAAAGACCAATTAACAACAGTAGGAGGGACAACTTATTGTAGAAAGCTGTGGTTCTAGGATCAAATAAGTATAATTTCTGGAGGGTTTGGGTTTTTCAAATATTTTTAAATTCAAGGCTGAGAACAATGAAATTGTCCATCTCCTATTGGGAGCCTAATATCCTGGAAACTACATGAATACTTTCCTGGCCAGCCAGCTCTTTTGGATGGCTGTTTCTTCTTCTTTTTTAGTTGGGCTCACTGCTGCTTTGGTAAAGACTCCAGTAGAGATGGGTCAGAAGGATTACCGACTGGTAGTCCAGATAATTGCTTCCTGGTCCCAGTTCATCAGTCCAAGAAGGTAACGACTTAGTAACTTTTCTTACTCCATCCTTGTTGTGCTGGTTTGGTATCTCTATTATGACCCAAGGATATATTTTTGAAAAAAATGTACCTTTGGTAGTTGGAAAAACCTGTTCTGCAGGTCAGCAGAGAACCCCTCAACAAGGTCAATAACCCCTTGTCTTGAAAACTTGAAAAATGAGGAATGTCCTGTTGGAAGAACTCAATAGTTTTCACCCATGTTCATTGGAGTAAGATGATGCAATACAAATGGAGGCAGGAAAATTATTTAGAAAATGAACTTTATCAAAAGTTCTCCTAACTTGCCAAACTAGAAGAAAACTGTGTAAATCCAGAGGAATGTGCTGAAAATTGACATATAGTGAATTAGAAAAGCATTTCTTTTATCTTCTGAGAGTTGCATCTTGCTTAGCCGGTTTGGTTAAGCATAAAAAAATAATTCAACTACCCTGCTAAGTACAACAGCCTCTGATTATAAACTGTCTTTGTACAGGACAGGTATGATATATGAGAAGCATCAAACTTGGGCCATGAGGAGTGTATCTTGCTGAGCAAGGAGGTAAAAGACGCAGACTGAGGAAAAGAGAAAATTCCTTGAATATAGGAGAATGTGTGCTGAGAAGTAGCAAGTCACTCAATACATTCCATCTTCTACTGTTTTGATAGAAAAGGGAAGAAAATGCTGTCAAATAGCAGATTTATCATGAGAAAATGAATACGCAAGTTTGACCACCTGGTCATGTTCATGTCCAGTTTTGATCTTCGGCTCAAAAAAGCAAATTCTTATTCCTTGGTCAACTTGCTTGATAGCTCAGGCAGTTGCTTGTCAGCTGGGTTTGTGGCTGGAGACTTCCTTGCAGAAGTCTGGTTTCTACTTCTCAAAGTGGTTTGAAAGGCAATTTTTTATCTTATATTTCAAGTCCTTTCAATTTTGAGCTTGTTTTTCTGAATTGGAAGTTTAGGTGGCATAAGGAAAATAGAAACCACTTCTTAACTGTGAGACAAAGTGTCTTAAATAAACTCTTCACAAGTGTGATCCACAGAACCAGATCCAAAGCTTATTCTGAATGTCATTTCTTTTGAAAGATGAGTAAAATAATTCCAAAATGAATCGTGTTTTTTAATTTGACCTAATTAGCTTCATTTTGGGTATATCATTCCTAGATGTGAATCTTAATATTGATGTAACAGTTGGGAAAGTTTAATTTCAGGGTAGGGTAGTCTGCATAATTAGGACTGCCTGGGAGCAAATTTCAAATATGTGCTGTTGAGTAAATGACTGTTCACATAGTCATTCATCCATTGGTGCCTGGATGCTTTTTCCATATTGGATGCCAAAGGGAGTGATGACAAATTCAAGAGTCAACAGGCCTTTCTGGGTCTCTGCTGGTTTACTGCTTGTTATTTCTTAAGCAGTAGGTTTTAATGGTCCTGTGGATGATTTTGTGTGAGTTACCACAGGAGGTCCATGACAAAAATCTGTGCAGCTCTGGAACATTTCTGAAGCTTTACAGAAATATGCATGCACATTCCAGCCATGCTTAACTGATAACTTAAGACTGACTGATAGAGCCCAAGTGAGTGTGGCTGCTGGACTCATCCTTCTCATAACAGATGTTCTTACTCAAGGGAAAAAAATGGTTGTGTGTTGGATTTTTAATTTTATTTATATAATTGAATAATCCTTTTTTCCTCCCTTGGTAACTTAAACTTGAAAAGGCTTTTTCTTTTGTGTATGCTGCTCTGAATAGCCAGGAAGCACAGTTCTTAGTCCTAGTTAATCTTATAGATGTGGAGTCTGCACATGTTTAGGTATCTGTGCAGCAGCTTTAGATATCTGACATCACCTTACTGATGGGAAAGTTTCAGTCAGCCTTGGAGGGAGAAGACATGATCAGAACCATTATGCCTCAAAAGCATTATCTGATTCTTCTGTAAATATTGTACTTATTATAGAGTCCCAGATTAAAACCCGATTATTTTGTCAAACTGAAGTCTAGATTCAGAAGAGTGCCTTTATGTAGGGTGCCACTTGAGCACATACTTGAAATAGCCACCTCGGTTCTGTTGCTACCAGATACAATGACAAAGGGGGTACTCAGAGGCAGCCATTGGAGACAACAGTATGAGGAAAATACAAGTTGTGATGGTAAGCCATGTTGTATGTAATGAGGCATCAGTGTGTCACACCTGGAAATACTGTGGAAATGAGAAACTGAAACCTGTAGCTCAAGAAACCTTTCTGAGTATATTGGAAGTGTTGCTAAGGAATTTATTTCTGGCAATTGTACACAGAGGTTTAGGTACCGTAATTGGATTCTTCTTTGATACAATAGACTGGAAAAGATTATTGAATGAATGGGAAATCGGGGAGCTGGTGTCTGAGGTATGATTAATTCCCAATTTTACTAATTTATGAGTTGACTTGTAGCAGAGCCTACTGCACACATTTGAATTCCATTGATGATGTGTTGACTTGCTTACTTAACAGCCAGTGCATTAAATTACAAAAGCTAACAACTCATTTATTAGGCATTTAGCCAAAATTTAAACTCATTTTATTGTTAGGAGGTGCGGTTGCTAGACAGGCAAATATTAAGTTTGCTACTTTGATTTATTTGAATCCTCTGTGCCAAATACATTATAAAAGATCCCAGCATTAACCTTGCATCAATTATTTTTTGCTTTAGTTAGAATTTTTCATTCAATTTGCATTTGATATTCCTCACCTTTTAAAGTTTATCACTTAAAAAATTATACAGTCTTGTAAAATGAAAAAGTTGGCTGATGACTTTGTCAGTGTCAGCATATCATTTTTGTTTGTTTCTTTTAAACCTCACTTTTTCCTCAAGGGGAATATTAAGTCACAGTTAAGCTAAGAGCCCTCACATGTGCATCAATGTGATGAATCTGTAAAGTGGACTTCGGCACTTTAGCAAGATCCCTGGTTCTCCACAATGTGCAAAGGATAATTGTGTAGAGATGATACCCCTCCAGAGGACAGCTTGTGCCAGTACAGAAAGGCCAGAGGCAAAGCAGAGCTTGAGGAAGCACTGGTAGTTAGGAAAGCTCCATGGGAAAAGGCAAAATACTGGGGAGCACATTTGACAATTGTAGCTTCCCTGTTGGAGGGAGCTCCTTACATCAAAGCTCATCTCACTAGGCCTGTAATAGAAGAGTTATATCACCTGTGTCACCTGGCTGAAAATGCAGGACACTTCTCTTATAAACTTAGACAGACTGTCTTTGGGAACTTGCAGACAGGTGCCTGAAAACTGGTTGTGTTTGATCTTTCTGTTCGATTTGCTCTATGCAGATTTTTCAGGATACTTGTTAGGGTGTTTGCTGTGAAATATTGCAGTTGTTAAGGCAAATTGCTAAACCTTAGGCAAAAAAAGCTTTCCTTAAAAGCAACTGCCAACAGCTTGCACAAAGTCCTTTTTTTTGGTTGTCATAATTAATAAACAGGCTTGATTCTACAGAAATTCTTGAACTCACTGGGCTCAAAAGCTTACAGATCTCATGAAGAACTTTGCTGTTGGGGGTTGCTCTTCTGCATGTGTCATCTAGGTGCTGCCTTTTTTGGTTGTTAGCTTGTGCTTCGTTGTGAGCAGCTGGGAGCTGAGGACAGACAAGCACAGATCCTCCCTGGTGTTTGCTGAGGCTGTTAGGCTGGTGTGTTGCAGTCTCTGGCACCATATTTCACAGTGCTCCTATAACTGTTGGGGTGAGACTGAGGCTGCCAGGCTTCCCCAAGGGAATGTCCCTGTTACTGGTGGCCAGGAAGGTGGCTGCCTTGCATCACCCAGATACTTAACACATTTTAGCTCCTTAGCCAAGGGAGTGCTCAGCATTACACAACCAAAAAGAGTTGTTTGGTCTTTTCTCTTAGGAACTTTCAGTGCAGAGACCCCAAGTCTAGAAGTCAGTGACCTCTGTGGTGAGAGGTATTTGGAGATGCAGGTTCCTATTTCCACTCTCCCTCTTTGGCAGTGTTCATTGATACTGGTTTTCTAAATCTGTGACTGGTGTATCTTCTGTTAGACAAGCACTCTTCTTAATGGTGTACTGTTTAATTTCTCTAGAGACAAGAGGAGGAAATACATTATTCCTCTTTTAAAAAGAGTTATTTAAGTAAGGAATAATTAATGCAAAATGCTGTCATTAAAAATCAGCAGATAAGCTGATGGATCATCTGTCGCTCTCAAGCCTTGCCATAAAGGAAAAGTAGACAATAATTTAAAAAAAATTAAAATGGTAATGATGAGTATGGAGCATGTTGACTGTGAATGCCTTAATGAAAACTGTTATTTATTCATTGAATAACACCTTGTGACTCCCTGCTGACCAACACTTAGGAAGAGAAAATTACTTGTTTTAAGAGCCTTCAAAAAAGGGTGTAACATGAGAGATGGGATATTTTTGTCTTCTCTATACTGCACCACATTTCTTGTGGCAGATATTAATTCTGTACTGTAGCAGCATACTGGCATGGAATTTCTTTTGCCACAGTATAAAATCAGCTGTTTTGAGTGGGAATTGTATGTCTATGCTGTAAGTGATATTTGGGTGCCTACAGTGGGAGATGCCTGGGTCTGACCTGCCTGATTTCAGGTTCAGTGCTTCCAGGTATGATTAGTTTCAAGGGAGGTACCTAAACCAGCCCCCCAGCAATTATGCAATAAAAGTGCTTTTTCTCTGCACAGAACATGCAGGGAAGCTACTGGGTTAGCTCAGATGGGTACACCTGAATGAGAAAAATATTAAATGAAGGGAGAATAGTCCAAGCCTTTGTTTCTTGGAAACTTTTGCTTCCCTTTTGATACCATTAAAGGGTTAATGATTTTGGGGATTCCTCAGCTAGGACTGTTCTCTGGGACACAGAGAGCTGCAGCTCCCTTCCTGTTTGCCACCCCACTATTAGCTCAACTCCCATTTCTCATGTTTTGCATGTATTGTTGCCTCAAGCAACATGCATGTTCTGAAAAGACTACAGTGGAGGAGAAAAATATGTCAAATATGGTCTTGGAAGCTGAACATACCAGCAGATTTCTTTTGATTTGGAGATGCTCAGGCATTTGTACCTTTGTTCTTTGCACAAGTGTTTAAAAACACTGTAGGGCTCCTTTCTTTGTGTTTTACAGAACAATTTCTCTGATCTTTTTAAAAAAATACATAATAACAATAAATATCAAAGAGCTGTAGATGGGAATGGGTGGGAGCAGAATTTTTTTCAACCAGTTGAATGGAACAAGAGGATCACCTGCAATGGGAAAATTTGTGCTTTTGCCTCTTGTGATTCAGTGAATTCTTGAAGCTTTTGAGTTGGCATTGGTTAGTCTTGAAGGTTTACTTTTTTGATGAGAGGATATCTGCTGGACTTCTTCCCTCCACCTCTTCCTCCACCCAAGCTCCAGTGGAGATCAACAGAACTGATGTGATGTGAGCTGTAATTCTTTTTCAGCAATAATTATATGTCAGTCTACTGCACACTGTA
>NW_009953217.1:868242-907379 GCF_000747805.2 Chaetura pelagica
TTTTTTAACAAAGCACAGTAACACACAAAAGTCCTAGTTTATCCTTTATTCTCTTTTTTTACCACTAATATCTCATGCTTAAATAAAAAACTAAAATGTTTTTGGCATGCTTGACCTTCCTGTTCCAAATACAATTCAATTTAAAGGTTCATGTTGGCCCTAAATTGTAGGGTATGTCTGTGACCCAGGTAGAAATTTACTACAAAATGTGAATCTTAAATTGAATTTTGAACTCCCTCTGGCAAAATAAATGCCAACTGCAAGTTTATTCATTGTCCTGCTTATTACATTTTTCTTTGTCAGCACAAGCTTTATTCAATCAAAGATACTACTGAATGAAAGAAAGAAGCTATTTTTTTAATCTGTTAATGCTGATATATCTAATGCATCCTGTTAATTTTCTGTGCTGCTATTTTCTTTGTATGTTTCTCCTCCAGCTTATGTAGCACAGCAAAACATAAGTACTTAAGTCTGATGTACTTTTCTATTCTTGGCAACTGTGTAGGTTGCTAAACCATTATGTGGGTGATGCCTTCTGGAATATGAAGTGTGTATTGCAGTTGGGATATGGCAGGGTTAGGGCCGGGTCTAGGAGGAGCCTTTTAATTAACTCTTTGGGTATTTTCTATAGAGCTGCCAATCAGATTGTCATTTCCTGAGCAGTTTTTGCAAGTGGAAGGTGTCTCATGTTCCAGGGCTTTTGGGTGATGAGGAGTGAAGCTCCTGAATTGTACCAGCTGCTGATGTTTGACAAAAGCCAGGAAAAAACTCTTCATCAGATGACATGAGGACAGACCCATTTTCCTCCGTAATTAATCACTTCTGATTTCTTGCTCTTCAAAGCTTTATTCTGTTGTTAATATTTGTAAATAATATGCTTGGTGCTGGATAGCATGTAACACTGGGGACAGGCTGTGACCCAACACTCTGGGACAGCTTATCTTTACTCACTTGCACATACTGTACCAGAGTTTTAATTTTATTTTAAATAAAGCTTTAATTGGGTCTCTAGCTCAACACTTATATTCACTTCTGGCCAGATGCAAAATGGTATCTTGTATAATAAAGGCTGTTCAGAAGGCCAGACCCTGGGGTTGGTCTAGACTGAGTTAGTCCCTGATCAGCACTTGGCCCTTAGGCAACCAGTAAACTGCTCTGTAGGTTTTTTAAATGCTACAAAGGAATGACTTGTGTGATACATAAGCGCTTTGTGTATTACATGAATGAGGTTAATTTCAGCTGTAGTTCTACATGTTTACCATAAAATACTAGGATGAGGTTGGTACTCTTATGTACAGAGGAGTTCCCATTAAGTAGTGATGGTGATGCATATTGACAAGTCTTGCAAGTTTTGTAATATCTTCTCAAATATTTATACTCTAAGTCACTGACTCCAGAAGTCAAGTAGTTTTGAAGAAGGGTTCCACTTGCATTTAAATATAAAAATAGGATTCTGCTTGTTGTGACATTTGAAAAATCTTGAAAATTTCACTGAAAAGATGAGGAAGCAAAAAAAAGAAATCTTAAAAGCTTTAGGAGTCCTTAGGATGAGCTCATTAATGTGCAGGATTTGATCCATGATTTTTACATGTTGATGGACAGGATGGCTGCTCTTGGAGCCTTTGCATTAGGAACAGTTGGACTGCATGCTGTGGTAAGGAGGGTTTCCATGGTTTTAGACATAAGTTACCTGTCTTCTGAAAATGGTCATTTGGTTTCCTGTCTTGGCAATTAATGATGAAGCAGACAGTAATGTTAAGATGAGTGTGGTCAGTCTGGTTGTTAATACACCAGGAACATAAACACTGTTAAGTTCTGAGGATCCCTACACTGCTAATTAGTATTTCTCTGGTTTCACTAATCGCTTGAACTGGGAACTTGGCCAAAACTAACAGAAGAGACTTCCAGTACAATAAATTGTTTTAATTTTGTGATCTGATCTTATGCATAGCTCAGTGTTTCTGAAGGCAAGGGTAGAATAAAATCTCCTTTTGCATGGTAACATATGCAAATCGGAACTTTTTGGTCCCAGATGAAGCACCGCTTCTATTGACACGGTGCTAGGAAAATGCTGCTAGGAATAAAAAGCCACTAAAACTTTATTTTGCTGATAATATTTCATTATTGCTTTGTAAGCTACCTTATCCATAGGGCAAAGAGAGATAAGATCCTGTAGCTCCTGTATCATTCCCTTTATGATTTATAGAGTGCTCTAGATGTTCATGGCATTTTGCAGACATATAAAAGATTGACATGTTCTTGCTTCAAATAGCTTAGAAATTCTGCAGTTTAGCAGCAGTCAGCGGTTCTTCCTATCTAAACTTTACTTCTAATGGCACTGTATAAAATCACTATTACACAGTCACCAAATAAAATGGCATTTTATTTTTAGTTACAAATGCGATGTATTTAAAATGTTTGCTAAAGGTCCTGCTCCATCTACATGGCGGGCTAGAAGGCTCCATTCCCTGGCCTGAAGACAGAATAAAGACAGTACAAAATAGCTTCCTATTCTCTGACCTGGAGAGATTACCTGAAATGTCCCCGTGACTGCCAGTAAGGGGGCTGTATAACACTCAATGTGGTAGGGATGTTTATGATATGAGTAAGAGTCACTGCTGAGGAGGGGAAGATTCAAGGCTCCTTTCAGACCAGCAGCCAAACTGCGTTCCCGTGGTAATGACTCCTGGTCATTACTTGTTTATATGAGATTTGAACTAGTGACCAGACAATGAAACACTCTATATCCCATCACCAACTGCTTGAGTCTTTGAACAGGCACTGCAGACTTCTAGCAAGTGGCTTGGTGTGATTTCTGTGGCTCTTGCAGAGGGCAACCAGTTAATTCCTCACAAAAGTCTTTCATTTGAAGTTTAAGAGCCTAGCTGAATAAAATTTTTCATACAGATAATGTCCCTGTGTGAAAGCAAATACAGTCACCTGTTCAACTCTTTACTTAATTGTGTATAAAACCTTTTCCTACCATTGACTTGAAAGAATTGGATGTAATTTTATTACCAGTATTTGGAATGTCACGTTGCTACTAGACATATCTTTACATTCTGCATTATTTACTTATGGTAAATTTGCGTGAAGTTCCACCTTTATACATGTAATTTTAGGATTTCCAGGCACTTGTATAAAATGAGATCTTTCTATATCCTACCCAGGTAATTTAACAGAATTATATATATAAACATACCATTAAAAGGATTTTCTGTGCCTCATGATTACACTGATTTTGTTTATCACACACCTGCATGTACTGACTGATCATATTCTGTCACTCATACTGAACTCTGTCCCACAGTGTAATGTGACAGATGCTAATGAATATGAGACATAACAATTTTTCAAAGCAGATATACTTGGAAAGATCTTACTTTGACTTTATTAAATGCTCTGAAAATTTATTTTGTTCTAGGGGGTTTAAAGGGTTTTATGCTTGACCCTAAGAATAAATGAAATCCGCTTAGATTTTATGGATTACTTTGAATTCCAACTTAAAAGATTTTTGAGGAGCAGACTGGTGGACAGCTGGAATTATTGGGAAGGTTTTTGTTTCTAAGGAGGTGAGTAAAAAAGCTCCCACTAATTTTGGTGGGAACTTGAGCCAGCTGTTACACTCATCCAGTTACGTTTTCTCGGTACAAGTCTGCGGTGGTTTTTGTCTGGATTCTTGGATGTAGGATAGGGCATGCAGAGGATCACAAAGTCAAAACTACTCGAGTTTGTCAGACAGCTTTTTATTTTTCACTGGGTGGCACCACCTTTTAGGTTGTTACCTTTTTTGGTGCAATGAGTGCTGATCTGAGAAGATCAGGCTTTGCTCTGCAGTTAGGGAGACCTCGCATTGGCCAGGACTTGATTTTTACCCTGTCTCTGCGTTGGTGAAACACCTTTCGACTCCTGGCTGCAGCTCAGGGTTGCCCAGTGATGTCCTTAGTAGAGGAAGAAACAGTTGAAATAGATTTTAGTAAACCTTTTGTCTGCTTGTTGCCTGCTTTAACCAGAAGCAGGATGGAATGAGGAGGGTGAGGAGCAGCCTGAGGGGCCCTTTTGCCTGAGGAAATTAGGTGGAACAGTCAGGAAAGAGGACGTCCTGCTTGGACAGGCTCTCTGCAGTGGGAGTGCCTCCCGTGGATGGCACACTGTGTCTGGCTCTTGTCCCAGGGATTTGGGAAGGAGCACCAAAAAGCACAGAGGAGGTGTTCACATATGGCTGGGGGATTGTGCCACCCTGTGGGGAGTGGAGGTGGCCACTGGCAGAGCTCCCCTGTGTCACCTGGGGTCTCTTGCTCGAGGGCACCACGGTCTGAACCACATTAGTTTGTCTCTGATATGCACAAATATTTTATCAGTCACGCTTTAAACTGTAGGGATTTCCAGCATTTCAGTCACACGCTCTGCTGGGGGGAGTTAATATCCTTCCTGACTGAGTACATTGCCTAGAGGGACCATTTTGTGTGTAACACTCTGGTAAAGAGAGCGATGCCAGGCACTGAGCGGAGGAGGGGAAAAGACTAATGTGCACTATGTTAAATGGTGTCTTGGGTTTTGCTGGGTCCCTATTCATAAAACACAACAAAGTGGCAACAAGGATAAACCTTGTCAGCTAAAGGAGCTGCTGGGAATACCAGAGAGTACTTAGTGACTAAAACAAATCAAATTTTGAAATCCTCCCTTCCAAAAGAGAGCACAGAGGGGATTTAACTAGAGTGAGCAAGTGTATTTGCGATGCATGCATGTGAGCAGGGCTTGGGGAGAGGAGGCTCTAGGATTAGCCTGGCTGTACTGGGCCAGAGCACTCTCTGATGGGATTGGTGTGGTGGCTCCAGCAGGTGTTTTCAGAGGAGAAATGTGGAGGAGAAGGGCTGCCTGGCAATTGTGGGTGACCATCTTCAGCAGCAAACCCGAGGCTTGGGTTATTGCTGTGCTCTCAGTCCGTGCTGTGGTACTGGCAGTGGCAGCCAACAAGGTGCTTTCTAAAACCCTTCTGGATGGTAAGACCCTGCCTGCTCAGTGTAGGGTCCTACTGTAGGGCCCTAACTATACATTGTGTGCTGCTGCCCTTAATGGGTCTGGGAAGGTTCCTTTTAAATTGTAATTAGTCTGTCCTTGTGTTCATGGCTTGTTTCCATATGGGAATTATTCCTGACAGAAGCTGTTCCAGGAGTTTGGCTTCTTGCCTGGTGCTGGATAGCTGGGCTTCAGCTCTCTGCTAAACCAGATGCTTCCTCTGTGACTGTGGCCAAGTTCCTTGGACTCTCTGTGCCTCAGTTTCTAATAATGAAATGGGAATTTTAACATCTACGTGTCTCACAAGGGACTTACAAACACAGTAATTGGAGTAGTTGAACAGAGAGGCTTTCAGGGAGAATGGTACATGTTCCTTAGGCACAGAGCAGCACCTGTGGGTTTGACTCTGGCTTGGACCGTGTCCTTGGTTGAGGAAGATTAATTCACCATTTACAAGTGTTGACTTCAGTTACATAGCAAAGCTTCAGCTGAACCTCAGGTCTTTGATAGCCAGAGAGAGAGAAGTAGTCAAGAGAACACTGTGAAATAGGTGCTCTCTTTCTCTGCCTAAAATGCAGATAAACTTCCTTGGGATTTTCAGAAACACTTTGTATCTAACTCTTGTTGAAAGTTTATATGATAAAAAATTCCAGTAGGCCTTTACTGTTTATATCTTCTGGTACTTACGTCATTCATTTTGCCCTTTAGTTAAAGCCTATTTATTTCCTTATATTGTTCCTTGCAGAGCTGCTTCCTGAGCCTCAGTTGCATCCCCATTAGTCACCTCATGGTACTTGACTGAAGAGCCTCTCAGTCCTCTCTGGAAGCCTTTGATTTGTCCAGCACAGCCTGGTTACTGGTATCCTTGTGCTCTGGAGATGGAATGTGCCCTGCTTAGGTTGGTATACTGAAGTCATGCCAGGGTTAGGTCATTTCTTTGAATGGGCCATGATGGTGTGTCATTACTTGTGTATCACTAAGTAGCCCAGAATACTGGGCTGAAAATCAATTTGTATCTTGTTTTGATTTAACATTTTTCTTTAATTTTCTTCTCTGAACTACAGCATTGTATCCCCTAAGGACAGGGTAGGGCCTTTGCTCTATTACATGGAAATATACTGAACACTTGTGGAAAATGTTTCCTTTCACCATTCTTTACTGTTGTACTAACTTGTTCAAAGAGTTCTACCAGGTAACTGAATTTTCTCCAGCAGAGACTCTGCTGCCTCAAGCCTATCATGTTAATCTTTTCTTAATTAGATCCTTCATGCCATCCTCAGTGACAGATGGGAGGCTCAGGGCTGTGAAATATTTGGAATCTCCTGAGAGACCTGATGAGCATCCTCCATGGTCCTCCTCCTCTTCACAAATTTGGTCATCAATACCAGTCATCCCCATCGAGGCTTTCTGTGAGGGACCATTCAAGGGCAATGTGGATATCCTCTCTGCTGCCTGCAGAGTGCTGCAGGCTCATGTTAGCCTTATGGTGTTTCCCTCCCTCCTTCCTGCTGCCTCCATCTTTCACCCCGCACCTCAGGCCATGTGGAAATGGTGAGGTGAGCTGCCCTTCCTTCTTGCCAGGATTTCTGATCTTGTGATGGATTTTAGCTTAGCAGGACTGCACACTGTATCTTATTTAATCTCTTGCTTTGATGCCAGGGCAAATGTCCTCTTTTCACATGGCTATACAAAACAATTTCTGTCCATCTACCTTCCTCTTAAAAATGTGTTTTCTTTCTGTACAGTTCCACGTCACAGCTTCAGTGGGTACTGCAAGGTCTTTGTCATGTAATGTGTACAAGGTCACTGATACTCAGTGGTGCTTGCATCTTCTAGTCATGTCCTAACATCTACTAAGACCAAGTGGGGAAATCCTCTCCCAGCGCCTAAGCTTTTGTCCTGACAGTCAGTGGCTTACACGACTGATGAAATGGGAGTCTTGTACTTTTCTCCCTTGTGCTGGATGTTGATGAAGCCTGTAATGGGTACCCTAAATGTGATGCAAAAAGCAGTTAACTATGGGTACCCTAAATGGCAATGCAAAGCCCACATCACTGACGAGAAATCCAGTTACTGCTAGAGTTAGTGAGCTTTTCTACGTGCTTCTTTGATACAGCATTTGAGCATTCTGCCAGAAATTCATAGCAAGGTGTGTTCCTGTCATGCACCTGTAAACAAAGCTAAATATGTGGGATATTGACAAGGAAAGGAAGATGAAACACAAGAAATCTGACCCCTTTTCTCCTGCATAGTGCAAAAGAGGATGTGCTGCTGTGTCCTTGTGGTGACAGTTACTTACTGTCATTATTGTAACCTGTTTACTTTCTTGGCTTGCCAGCCAAACACATGCTAGTCAGTAGCCATCCCTGTCTTTGAATCAATACCTGCTAGGAGTTGTAGTTTTTCCCATAGAAAACCTGATGTACAGTTCTGTTGGTGTATCCCCTCTTTATTCCTTCCTTCACCACTCCAAGCCTTTGGTCCAGCTTTGGCTTTTAGTCTGGAACAGAACATCACAGCCATCGTTCAGGAACAGACAAACCCATTAAAATGACACTGTAAGCCAAGTTTTGGTATATGTGCAAGTTTGGCAAGACCCAAAGCAGAGAGCAACAAGATATAAAGCAAGTATCCCTCTGAAATCATAGTCTGGAACAAGGAGCTCCATGCTAATCGATGGTCTGTTTCTGTTACGGTCACAACAATTGGGAGTCTGACTCATGCTATTACAGTGATGCACAGTGTTGTCAAGGTAATGGATCTAGACACTTGGCATATAGAGGAAGGGTATAAAAGGCACGGAGGGATTCTGCAGGCCTCCAGGAACAAGCTTCTTATTAAAGATATTTTCTTTTTTATGGCTGAGACAGAGAATACTAAATTTTTGTTGTTGAAGTGAGAGTCTATTCTGCTGTTGTGCACATCACCTATGAGAATGCTGTTCTTTCCTATACATAGCAGGGTTTGTGAACTTCTGCTGCCTTGCAGAAGTTGCTCCTTCTGCTGGTACCTAAGAAACTTCCCTCCACAGGGCTAAAGTGGAAATTAGAAAGGGGGAGAGGGAGAGATTGGTGAGATCATAATTATCTCAATTCCTTACCAAAAGAGCTTGCCTATAAATGAGTTGTTTGGCTGACTTCTGAAGAGGCTGAGGTAAGGAGGTAGTCTCTAAGGACCATGTTAACAATCTATCTTTTTTCCTTTTTTTTTTTTTTTTTTTAAGTTGTTTAATGGGTTTAAGCATTGTAGAGTAAGAGTGCAGCTGCCTTTGACTCCATCCTCAGCTACTTCCTCAGCAGAGCTGAACCAGACACGAGGTGTGAAGGGAATACCTCCTAAAAACTATCAAGATGAGAGATTGCTGTCTGTAAAGCTGCTGAAGACAAATCCTTCCTTATACAACTCCTTGTCTTTCTTTAACTTAAATGAAATCAGAAATTGACAGTAAAAGCAAAATGTCTGCACTAATGAGATAAATCTGATTGATAAGGACCAATCAGGCAAATGACGTGTGAAGTATTTGAATGACAGAGCTGAAGACTTGTCTGGAGAAGTGAATGCCTTGTGGGAATGCAGTGTGAGAGCTGGGTCAGAGGCTGTGAGTGGCATATATTGGTATGTGTGCAGTCAGTTCAAGTGAAGGCTGGGTCTGGAGATGTCCAGACAACCAGTTTTGCCTACTCTGTAGCACTGATTATTTTTTTTCTCCTTAAAGACAGAAAGAATGGCAAAATGGCAAGGGATAGGAAAATCCAGAGAAAGAGAGGAGGGAATCCATCCAGAGGTTTGGAAAAGGAATGTTATCAGTTTTGCTAAGATGTATTGATATGAAACAGCAAGAGTAAGTTTATCCAAACTCAGCGTATGTTCATCTTCTGAGAGTCTTAATCCAAACCCCAGTAAAGCTGGTGGGAAAGCTCCCACTAATTTCTAGTTTTTTGGATCAGGCCTTTGGTGGGAGAAATGTGGGATCATGCTCTGATACAGGACATGACGTAAGTGGAAAGGAAGTGTGAGGAACGCACTGCAGCATTTGTCAGGTTAGGTAAAGATACTGAAAGTCAGCACACTGCTTTTAGAGGTTAAAGTCTGATGTTCAAGAATGACTCTGAGCTCCAAGTTTAACCAGTGATGCCAAGTGTCATGTATGTTGCTAATTAGCTTCACAGAGCTGTAGGGACCCACTAATATTTACAGCAGTTGTAGAAAGCTACAGATTTTATATTATGCTTTTCTCATTTTAATGTTACTTGTGCAGGAATTGTATTTCTGTTTGCCTTGTGACTTGAATTTGTAGGTGAAAATATTTTCTCTACCTCAAAAAAAGTATAAATTCTTAAACTCTTTATTTATTTTGGAATGTCTAATTCAAAATGTATTTCCTAAGAAATGATGGCACACCATAAAAATATCTTACAGTTCAGTGTCTTTTATTTTGGAGGTTCTTCAGATTCTTTGCAAACTCTGATCCACATTTCCATCTCTGATCTACAAAGTGTATTTCACAGCTTTTACTGTTTCCTCCACTCAGAATACTGTTGATGTTGATTTATTATGGAAATTGTAAGGGCTGAGTTGTATGTATAGTTTAGGTCTCTCACTTCTTCTGCATACCATATATATATATATTTGAGCATGTGATAGGTACTTACAAAGCATTTCAGTTTTACCAGAGCTGCACAGAGGGTCAGTAATGTGTCCCTTTCACTCCCCAGGGAAGTCCACTCTTAGCTGGGTTGAAAAGCAGCTGCTCTAATAACAGGTAGGGAACACTGTGACAATCCAGCTGTCATCTCAAGGCCTTAGGAAGCAGAGCAATGCAGAGTAGAGCAG
The DNA here is from genome assembly GCF_000747805.2 of Chaetura pelagica. Lineage (NCBI taxonomy): Eukaryota > Metazoa > Chordata > Aves > Apodiformes > Apodidae > Chaetura > Chaetura pelagica. The sequence continues at coordinate 878,095 of NW_009953217.1, forward strand.
ACCAGAAACGCAGCAGATACAAATGGACATAATTCAGCTGGAGCCCAGGGAGTGATGTTGATGTGTGTTCCTTCTGGTTGTCATATTGAGCTAATCAATGGAATGTTTTACTGCTAACACAGATTCTGCCCCAACATGACAGTTTCCAAATCGTACTGGACTGAATACAGAGATTTAAATACAGTGTTTTATTATATGTATGTATGCATAAATACCCAACTTAAAAAACCTGTTTGACATATAGCCATAGGCTTTCCAAGGCAATGGAATATTACATTTGTGGTCAGGTAAGAGAGCCTTTTTCCTGATTCATCCTGGGTATGCAGAGCATCATGATGAGTCCTTCCTTGTTACTTGTCCTTGGCCGTCTGGGGAGGACCAAAGGGAAGGGAAAAAATTATCTCTTAATTTGTTGCCAGCAGACAGGCCTTTGCTTTCTGCCACGGGGAGGAGCACGAAAACAAAAGTAACCACATCTTCCTCCTTAGGAGCAGAAAAGCTGCAGCTCCCAGACTGGTAAGATTGGATTTGACATCTGTATAGTAAGTGAATGAATCCAGACCCTTTTCAGTACCCAGGAGAAGCACTAGCTTTGCCTGCCTGGGAAACAAAACCATGTTGATTATTTAAGATCTACTTGCAAAGTCTGAAGCTTTACTGGCTGCTTTGGATACAAATGCACATGTACATAGGTTGTGTAATGCCTGGTATTCAGGACGTGGAACACAACAGGATAAAATGTCAGAGCAGTCACTTTGACGTTCAGTACAGTAACAGGGCAGCACTATAGGGATGTTTTCCCATGAAATGGAGGCTTAGGAATGACAAGGGTTTCTGCCTGATGTTCCAAATTAGCAATAAACCTCAGGGGCATGGTGTAATTATTTACTTTGCTAAATAACACAGAGGAACTGTGGTTTAATTACAGTAGTTTAGCTATGCAATAGAATTGCAGGGACTGTAGCTTCAGTGCATTGCATTAATGAGCCTTGCTAACGGTTACTTCTAATACTGGATAATGTTTCTTTTGTTTTAAATCATCCTTTTAAAATTATTTCCATGCAGATGAGAAGGAACCTTTCCAGAGTATCACAATGGATTGTTTTTGTTTCCAAAAGACACAACCCAACAAAGCACTTGATACTACAATTATACTGAGTAAAGCCAGATGCATTTGGCTCTGCTCTTGTGTCATTGACATCCCTTTTGTGCTGGCTTTTGATGAAATTTAAGCAAAAAAGAATGTAACTGGGCATATTCAGATGGCAAGAGTCTGTGTTTCTCAATCCTATCATCGCTGCAATCACCTCCTTTCCTTTAAAGAAGATTGGAGAGGAGAAGAATGCCCATTAAGTAATAGCTTTCTCTGAACATTTAGGGCATACTAATTAATAAATAGTTCATTACAATTTTAGGGCCCAATTTTATTTTATTGAAGTCAATGGCCCAGCTCCCTCAACTGAACAAGAATAGTGTTAGTCATTGCTGTGCAGTGTCGCAGAAAATAGATCCTGCCTCTGTTGTTACTAATTCCTCCCCTTTTCTAGCTTTTTCTCTAGCTTGTCTATCCTGCCTGCTCTGGGATGATCTTTCTCCCCACGATTACAATCCTACAGACGTTTTCTTAGGTGCTGGTATCCCCCTGACAGTCCAAGAATGCCCCATTTCAGATAGTGACAATTTTGTACTCTGTGGTGGAAGATGCCACACAGCTATTAGTATTGCCTTCACCATGTAATTGTTGAAGGTATTTATATTCTTTCCTCCCTTTCTGCAATAATTTGTAGCTCCTTCTTTTTACCTTCAGGCTTCTCTTCTTATACTGAAAGCTCTGCTTGTTTCTTCTGTGCTCTGAAAAGTCTTCCAGATTATCATCCATCATTTTGCCATCCCATACTGTTTATTTTTGAGGAAGGAGAGGATTGTTTTGGTTTCTTGATTTTCCCTCTTTGACCCAGCTTTTTTCATTGTTATCAAACACTCTCTGCATTGTTGCAGCCTGAGAAGTGGTTCCCTAGTTTTGATGGTCTTTACTGTACAGGAGATTGTTCCTACATTCCTGGTTTTAGCTGGGAGCCTCTTTTTACTGACCATGATCAAAGTCACAGTTAGAGCCTGCTGAGCAAGGCTCAGCAAATAGTTTTGTGAGAATGAGAGCAAAATCTTTCCAACTGAAGAAATCAGTCAATTCCTCTACATTCTTGACCTAAATGGTATCTTGGGCCAGCCAGTTCCTCCAATAAACTCTAGAATAAATTAAGATCAAACTGTATGCCAATAAAAATATTTCTAAAATACTGCTGCTTTTAATTTGAATTGTATGTCTTACAGTTTCTTTTGTTATTATAGGAACGAACCTGTTTTTATTAATCTATTCAGTGCTGTTCTTCATTTTATGCAGTTGTATCCCATTCTTTCTTTTCCATACCCTTATCAAACTTTGAAACTAGGACAGTATGAAGCCTGGGTGGTGTGTAAATGGAGCAGGAGACTGCAGGTCAAGAACTGTTACCAGTTGGGCAGAACCTGGCAGTGGTGGACATCTGCATTTCTTGATCAAGTTGGCTGCCTGGGAGATGTAGGGTCTGAGGGAGTGAAGACTGCTCCTTGTCCTTATTTTAAATATTTTAAAATATATTATTATTATTGTTATTGTTAATTTTAGTAGGCTTTTGACTTACTCTCAGAAGAACAATTTCTTTGCCTTTTTCATAGGTGTTATTTTAAGTTGGACTGGAGGAGCAGTTGGAACAGAGGGGAATTATGGTTAGGGCCTGCAATTCCCACCCGCCAGGCTGTTCATTTCATTTTAGCTATGGATGCCGGGGCAAGCTGTGCATCTCAGCTATGCAGGGTAAAGTCATAATTAGGCAAAATGTGCTTTCTTTTTCCTGCTTTACACCTCTTAAGAGTTGAATGCTTTTCACAGAGAAGCTGATAAAATACCTGAAGTGCTTTGTGCTGAGCAACATTAACATGGAAACCTACGTTGTTCACAGATACAGCTGTCCAGGCTTAGTTAAGTTTCATGTATTGGGAGCTGGTAATTCTTCAAACTGTCAATTTTGGGGTGGATGAGTGACTAAACCAGACATATTAGTGTCTGGCAATTGGAGTGTTGTAGCCTGTGGTTATACAGACTAGGTTAGTATCTTGCCAAGATTCAGAAAATAAATGGAGTCAGTGGTAAAAAGGGGATGCTGTGTTCACCAGGAAAAACTGGCATTTCCTCTCAGGAAGAAAAGGAAATAAAAGACTGGTTAAGTACTAATTTTTGCTGACGGGTAAAAATAGGACTGTAATAAATAGAGCTCCAAGGGAAGTTGGCGTTTTCTTCTCAGAAATGTGGCTCTAAGTCCCCAGATCCTGCCCCGGATGTGATTTTGGCAATCACATTTTGCAGATAAAAATTTTCATTGTTTTATTAGTTATCTGAAGCTATTGATTGTTCAAGATTATGAAATGAATTTTTATTTCAAAAGGCAAGTGAATGACACAAAATAACTTTGTTTTAGCTATTGTGGTTGTGAAATTTGGCATGGAAAGAGCATAGCAGGCTCCTTTTCTGGGGAGGAACTGCTGTGATACATTGGGAGCCAGAAAAAGTTCTCTTATTTCATTACCTTGCTTTTTCGGTTTGTTCATTTTGTTTTGAAACCATCTCATCAATTCTCAATTATCTGTGGTTCTCGTGGAACTGGACAAAAAATGTATTTGTTCACTTAAAACAAGTGAAATTTTGTGTCAACCAAAATTAGTTATACATTTACATAATTTACATTAAAAATAAAGAAAAACATTCACTCTCTATTTTTTCTAGACTTTAGAAGGATTGATGGTTTGATTTGAATTTTTTTTGTGGTTGGTTTTGGTTTTTTGGTGGGTTGTTTTTTTAATATCCTTTTGAACTCTTATTTTCTTTTAAAATTTTCTTCTTGTGGCTTTCAAAAGGTGAAAATTCTGATCTTCCAAGAATGATGTAAAATTTTTAATCTTGGTTGATCTGAAGAAATATTGCAACTTTTATCATCTTCAGATTTAGTCACATAAAAAAAAAAGAAGATTCTTTGCACACGTGTTTATATTAGCAATATTGACAGGTCCACAAGCCTGATTTTCACAGACCTGAGTGTAGCAGCCATCTAGGTAAGACAATAAGGGCACAACATTAAATTGAGCACTGGTGTTTCTGTCAGGTTTACCTGAAGAAATGCTGAGGATTGTGTACAAGGAAACCTTGTGCAGGCAGAAGGGACATCTGAATTCACTCTAGCTCAGGAGCAGATACAAGCAACAGCAGGACTGGAAATGCAAATAGCAACCAGAGAAGTGTGAAGAAAACTGCAGCAGAAGCAGTTAAAGCAGCCTGTTTTCACCAGGACCCCACAATAGGCCCCAACCATTTCCCCTTCCCCTGCACACTGTACATTCAGAGCTGCAGAAGTGATGATCCATAAAATGTATAAATATAATAAACTTAGACAGCAGCAGCAGAGTTAGAGAAGGCTCATGCCACAGTCTCCTGCTTCCCGCTGTTAAAGACATGTAGCCAGAGCATTGTTGATCTGCCTGGTACAATCAAAGATGTTTGCATGCTGCACTGAACATATGCTCTAGGTACTCTCCACAGGGGTTGGCAGATTGCTTCCTCTGTGCAATCATTTGTGTTGCTGCTGCTGCTATTCTCCTGCCCAAATGCAGGTCTGAAACCAACACAGTAATTTTCAGTTCTGCTTTAAGTATCCCTGATGCTGGGACTCTCAGATGATTGCAGTTTAGAAAGGTACTATTTCTGGACCAGCCCTAAAAAGCAAAAATACCCAGAGATCTATGCACTTATATTTTGAAAGCTTTTTTAGAATAATTTTGGCTTAGTATTTGAAGAGTATAGCTTAACAACTGTTTGAAGAAAAATTCAAACCTAGTTCTGCTTTGGCTTCAAACCCAGGTTCTTCCCCCAAAACTCATCTTGGCACTGAAGACAACCCTCTTTATTTAGCTCTTCTGTGTGTAATACAGGAGCAGCTTATGGAGTGTACTCTCTGACAACAGCTTCATGAAAAATTTTGCCTTATATAAGTACCATGCTGAAGGCTGTGTGCTGGTTTGCCCTTGTTAGGTGTGCGTGGGCTGCTCAGATCTGTAACGTGCATTCTGTGATCCCAGCAGGGCTTGGAGGTTCCTTAGTGTAGGAGGTTGGGCCCAAAGGGGAAAGAAAAGAAGAAGGAGTTCCAAGAAATTGTTGTGCTGTATCTATTAAATTCGCAGCAGCTGTATTGTACACCAAGAAGACAAACTTTGTTTAGATTGCTGAGGTGTTAATCCAGTTTCTGTATTGACAGTACCTCTTCCCTTCCAGGAGACACAGCTCAAGGCTTTACCCTGCTTCTCCCCTCCCTTCTTTTTCTTTCCTGTGGCCATATGGACATTTTGGCTTTGAGCTGAAACACAGGACACATAGGACACTATTGCCATCCAGAGGAACCTTGACAGGCTGGAGAGGTGGGCCAGTGCCAGCCTCATGAAGTTCAACAAAGCCAAGTGCAGGGTCCCGCATCTGGGTCGGCACAACCCCAAGCACAAATAGACTGGGGGAAGAATGGCTGGAGAGCAGTCCTGAGGACAAGGACTTGGGGATGGTAGTTGTAGCACCTCTGCCATGAAGACAGGCTGAGAGAGCTGGGGCTGTTCAGCCTGGAGAAGAGAAGGCTCCAGGGAGACCTTAGAGCAGCCTTGCAGTTCTTGAAAGGGGCTACAGGAAAGCTGGGGAGGGACTTTTCATCAGAGAAGATAGTGATAGGTGTAAAGGTAATGGGGCAATGGTTTTAAACTGAGAGAGGGGAGATTTAGGTTAGATATAAGGAAATTCTTCACTGTAAGGGTGGTGAGGAACTGTAATGGGTTGCCCAGGAAGGTTGTTGGTTCTCCATCCTGGAAGTTTTTAAGGCCAGGTTGGATGAGGTTTTGTGCAAGCTGGTCTAGTGGTAGGGTTCCCTGCTCATGGCAGGGGGGTTGGAACTTGATGATCTTTAAAGTACTTTCCAACCTTAATGTTTCTGTGCTAAAAGTACCACAGAAAATTAATGTCAAACAAATGCATAATGTGCTGAATCTAGCTTCTGTGCCATTTTTGCTTTGGCCATCTCTAGATGGAGCACTGCCACTCTTCAAGTGCTATTGAAATAATCTCTTGAATTTTAAACAAATCCAGACCTTCAGATTGTGGCTCTTGTTCAAGTGAAAGGCAAAGTTATCTCCTCTATTAAATATGCTAATGAAGCCAAAATGGGACTGGGTGGGGGGCAAAGCCATTGTTTGATTTTAATTAGCCATATTTTCTTTTTGCATTTTGCTTTAATGAGAGATGTCCTATTAAGTTTAATACAGTCAAATTTCTGATAAAAGCCCTTATCAAATACATGCCATAGGAAAATAAATTAATTTAATTGTGGCAGCTAAACGGGATGGACCATTTTCTTCAGTTGGAAGTGAAAGGGAATATGATCTAATAACACCACACTTATTAGTATTTCTGATATGTAAATTAAAAGCATTAAGTGAATAGCAAGATGATCCATAGCTTCCCTAGACAGAGTAATAAATGCAAGCCAGCTGGGTTAGTTTTTTTACACAGAAAACTGACATAATTAGAAGACCATTAACATTTTTTTTTAGCTGCGTGAAATGAACAAGCCACAGGAGACCAGTTCATCATAATAATTAAAGTTCAGGAATAGTTTCGTATTACCATAAGTAAGATTTGATAGATATCTTTTTAATTTACTGTAAATAGCTACTTCTTGTGTGTTTTTTTTTTTAAGAAAGCCTTTTAAAAAATTATTTTAACAGAAATATGTCTCATCTTTGGGTGATGGTATTTGTTTCAGTTGCTCCATAAACTGTTATTTGCCAAGGGCATACACTGAATGTCTTCCTAATGTGAGGAACATATGGGTTACCACTTCACAACAGCAGAGACAACTTCTCTCTCATGCAGAGTACACACTGAGTAGGATCATTGGATGTTGCTGAATTTCAGAATTTCTTTAAATTCCAAATGCATTCTTCACAGTGAAAGTTTATGAACTGTTGAGTACGAATTAATGACAAGGAAATGTTATCTGGGCTAGGCATACTTTGTACTCTTTGAAATTTAATAAAATTTCCCTTTCCTATTATCTTGGTGTAGCTGGCACAATTTGCATAATGTTGTAGGCAGATATGACCGGGCAGCATGATGAGACCAGGTGTCAGACACAGCCATTGCTCAGCTTGGGCACTGGGGCCAGCTCCACTCTCAGCACTCTGACCAACAGGCAGTAGAGGAGCTTGTGAAGCTCTGGGGAGAACACTGTAGTGAGACAGAGGAAATTATATTAAGGCTTTCTGTTTCAGAGTGTTACTGCTTTGGGGCATTATGAAATGAACAAACCCTAAAAAGGGTTTGTAAAGGTAAAAGGGTCCCAAACCCTATGTAAAAGACATGCCAAAATGGGAAGATCTCTGAGATAGGAAACCCTGACTAGCTTGAACTTCAGCTGGTCCTTCAGTAGCTGTTAGGGTCTCTAAAACTCCCAAATATCCAGCATCCTCACAGCCTGCAAGACTGTGTGATCCCTGTGGCATGGCCTGCTCTGAAATAAAAAGTATCTTTGTGCAGTGTTCATAGGAACACTGGTGGCAAGATTGCTTTCCCATTCTAAAATAAGTTGCTTTCTGCACCCCTGGATTTTAAGCCTATCCTCACTCATGTTCTCTTGGCATACTCAATCCTGTCTTTCCATATTCAATCCTAAATCCCTTGATATATTTGCAAGCTTTCTTTAGTTGTTCCTGGGCAGATGATTTAAAGCCAGCAAGTAACTTCTTCCCAGAGTATGCAAGTGTCTTTTCCAATAAATAAAACCCACATCTTAAATCAGTGGGCACCTTGGGATTTGTGTAACAGTTCGACTCTTATTTAGTTCAGATGGCATGGGAACACAATCCAATAGTGTTGTATATCACAAAGGCCTGCTGTTTCAGTGCAGAACTGATTTTCAACTTTAGTTAGAATGGACAGTAGGACATCACTGTGTTGGGGGAGCCATTGTAATCTGCTTTAGCTTGTGGACATTCTGCTCTGTATAAATCTCCAGCAGAGTTTAAGTAACTTTAGTTATGTAGTGTGAGTAGTGCAAGAAGCCAAACCTAGTATGAAAAGGATTCCTCCGCAGTTGTTCAGAGCAGCTGTGGGTGCTAGGAACCCATTGCTATTGTCTATTGTCTGTTCCTAAACATTGACATTCAATTCCTTTAGGCTTTCAATCATAATTTAAAAAACCCACATATATCCATGTTGAGAACCCTGTTTTCTCAGTAATGCCGCAGGACGTCCATCCAGAAGCAGATGTTACAGACTGTAGAAATGGAAGCAGAGGGCAATCTCCATGATACTCACAACACTGTAGGCATGAGCTAGTGCACAGCCATTCTCCAGAAGCTGCATCTCAATAATGTCTTTTAGCTCTCTTGTGGAATGGAGAGCAAATAGCATGGATGGGCTATAAATAAGTGAGGCCAGTTAGTATTGCTTAGGAAATGAGCATCTGGAGAAAAGGGCAAATTCAGGAGTTGCAGAAAATATTGCTGGCAAACAGAAAGTTTATCTGAATGTGCTGATTTATCTGTAGATCACAAATAATCTGTCAGTTTTGATCTCTCTGAGCACCTTATACTTGTTGTAATGACTTTTTCCTAATTCCCAGAAGAGGAGTTAATAACTGATCTGGGGGAAAAGTAGAAGTTATTCTTGGATCAGGAAACATTTCCCAGTGAGATGGCAGGAGAGCAGGCGTCCCTCTAAAGCTGCTGTTCTTTACTGGTCCTTGGCCATGACCCCTAATGAGAGCAAGGCTTAGGAGACCTGCATTTTGTTCCCAGGTTTGCTGATTTTGGCTGTACCCTTTCCTGGTCCTGAGGACTGTCCATCCGTCTTCCATCACACTGTCTGACTGTGCTGCTGCTACCTTATTCAGAGGTTGATTTTAAGATTAGATTTCTTCTTTTTTGTAAAGAATTGGAGGTTTGGGAGTGACAGGTGGTGTAAAATCATCACTGATGGGATTAAGAAGATATTTTATTGATAAGGATGTAATTAGGAGGGTAACAATTGACTTCTGAGCTCCCATACAAACTAGCCTTAATTTTCATCTGCCATCTTGAGGCTCACTAGGGAGGAGAGTAAATTCCCACAGCCAGGGCATTCCTATAATTCTGATTTAGTACCACTTTCTATTAGTCCTAGCCTCTCATCAGCTATACTCAGATGATAATTTATGTTTTAATGAGCAGAGCACTTTACTGCCCACAGGGTTCTAAACCAAGCCAGAATTTATGTCCCATGCCTCTTAAATACCATATATTTATCTCCTGGCACTCAGGGATGGTGGAGTTGAATCTGTAAAGAGCCCAGCTCTGCCCCTGTGCTTTGCTGGGAGGGGGCCTCAAATGTGATTTTTGTTTGGAACCAGAGACAAGTGGTGGCAGCTGCAAGATAAAGCAGTTTAGTCCTGTAATGAGAATGGAGTAGGAATAATTGAATCTGGGATCCAGGGCACATGGTGCTATGCTGGTGCTCTGTGCGTGTGCATTGCAAGGAGTCCTGGGATGATTTTTGTCAGTATAAGAATTACAAAAGTAGTAGAAGGGCTTTAAAAAGAAATATGAGTATCACAGATAGTTAAAGTTGTTTATATTTAAGGAGGCCAAAACCCTATGAGAGGCAGAGGCACTGGGAGGCTGAAGCAGCATGGGAGCGCTGAGGGAGGTAGTGAAGCCCGTTACATCTCCTGGTGTTACAGGCCTGCCCTGCCACCAGAGCAGCCAACCAACACTTGGTGCTGGGCTGGGAGTTGGTGCAATTTTTTGAGCACATTTAGGTATTGATTTCTTTATTCATCTGCTTTAGGGCTCAGCGTACCCTGATGGCAGAGATGGGCAATAGCTGGCCATGTGCCTTGCCATGGTCTTCAGCTCTGCCAGTTTGCTCCTCTGTCCTGAGGTGAACAGAAAAGTTAGTTTTATTGACTATCTTCTAAGTTGGAGAGGTTCTCCCTTTCTTTCTAGCAAAGAGATGTTAGGTGATTCCCATTTTTAGTGCTGAAATTGTCACTATTGCTTGGAGCAGAGTGAAGGTGAAGCTCCTGTGGGCTGATGCTATCAGGAAGGACAGTTTGAGGGTGATTGCAGTGATATCAGTCCTCCACGACTTGTGACATGTGTCACTCAGAACTTGGAGCACTGCAGTTAAAATTGATTCTAAATTATCTGCAGCCCTCTATTTCCTGAATCTCCAATTCTAATAAATCTCAATTAAAACTTCCCATTCAGGCTGTATGACCATTAACTGCTTTCGGTAAATCCTCTTCTGCAAGTTTCCAGCTAGTAAAGTCCATGGGGCATTTAATTTAAATATATGGCAGCCAATTTCTTTGGTCTAAGTGTGAGGTGGGATTCTTTTACACAACTTATATTTTTAAGTTATATAAAATAATCTGTGGCATTTTTTTCCCCATTTTATTACACACAGAAACTTTTCTGAACATTTGCAATGCTGTCAGGCATTTGATGACAAGAATGATGTGTTTGTGTGTGTGCTGCTGGAAATAATTACTGTTTGTAGTGCAAAAGACTGACTTTTCATCTAAAAGAATATAAAAATCTGTGGTTTTTTCTTAAAAACATATTACATCTAAGAAATAAATGAAGTTGGAAAGAAAAATAAAAACAGAAAAAGATGTCACAAAGGAGAAGCGGAACTGTGGTGGTAAAATAAAAAGAAATGCATCATTGGAATAATATTTACAGCAGATAGTGCTTCCAAATCCTTGGAGAGGTGAGGAATTATAACTGGTGCTGTAGAAACAAAAATATAGACCCTACTGCTAGGCTTTTGTGAACTTGGTGTGAGGCAGGATGCAAGGAAGGAGACAAAGCAGGCAAATGGGAAAAGGCAAGGTGTAGTGTTGCTAGGAAAACAGAAATTACAGCTTGTCACTGACCAATATCAGCAGAGGCTGAATTGCAGTCATCAGAACTTCAGTTTTTCAGAAGCTTTGCAGAAAAAGGGGTTTTGTTCTGGCTTAAAATGAAGAAGTGCTGATGCTCAAGAGGTGTTGTAAAGGTTGACCAAAGCTTCTACAGACTGGACTAATTCTCCAAATGTGAACTTGGTTCCCTCTCTGAGGGGCATCATTTGCATGCTGTAATGCATAGCAGAAAGCAGAAGTCACACCATGTTAGATGCTCTTCTGTTGCCCTGAGGACTGGTTGCAGTATCCCCACTTCTGATGGTCTGCTACCAGTTGGCAGTCGTGTTTTTATTTCTTTTTATTTGACTGCCTTGGGAGTGCCTGCTATTGTACAGGCTGGAGGCAGCCAGCCCTGCCACGGACACTGGCAGTGCCCTGTCACAGTCATTTCCATGTTGTTGAGGATGTTGATGGGTTCTCTCTCACAGACAGGGCATCTGGAGTATGGTTGTCACTACTTTGTTAAAGGCATTTCAGCCACTGAACATCCTGTTACCAGCTCCTAAGGAGATCTATTTAAAACTCAGTAGTTTCGTAGATACACTTTTAACACATGCAAACATTTTTCTGGCTTTGCTCAAACTCACATCCCCAATGTTTGCTTTCTGTTTTGTCTTTAAGTAAAACCAGTAGCCAGTTTTATGTAATATAAGCCCACTAAACAGGCCTTCCTTTGACTGAATAGCTGCCAACCTCTTGTGAACCTCCTAACAAGGTTGTTCTTGATTGCTGACTTGGTAAGGGACCTTTAGTCAAGGTGTGAGGTTCACATGATGTGATACTTCTCAGAGGAAGAATTGTTTGCATCCCAGAAGAAAATCAGGGAGCTGCTTTGTGTTTTACTGGCTCAAAGGTTTGAATCAACTGCATATGACTCGGTGTGCAACTTTGTCCCATTCATATGGATATGGGATGCAGAGGAATGTGTCAATTGAAAGCTTGTGGCTAGTTTGCTGTATTTTTTCTGCAGAGAAAATTTGGGAGATTGTTTGTGCACAAATAACTCTTAAACCAATCATTAACTCCCAGACCTCCCCAACACACAGGCTGGTGTGCGTGACGCATCTCTGCCTCCCCCTGCACCTGACTGCTGCAGCTGGGCTCCAGCAGCCACCAGGGATGCAGGGAGGGTACTGTCTGCATTCACCAAAGACACAGTGTAATAGCATCTGCCCAACACAAGGAATTAATGACCTTGGATCTTTAAGAGCTCTTCTCCTTGTGCCCTCTTCCCAGTAAGCCCTATCTGCCTGGGGAGCTATGCTGCCTTGATAGTACTTCTCCCTCCCTGAAGGAGCACTGCTTTGATCTTGCTGTTGATGAGCTTTGGGTTGCTCCTTAGACTTCTCTTTGGGGCTGGGTGCTGAGTCTGACCTGTCCTGTGTATGTTACTGTGCTCGACACAGGCTCTGTGAAGCTGCAGTTAAAAGGAAGTCAAACCTCTTTCCTGACACAGGATCATACCCTTTCAATATCAAAGTATTTTATATTTATTTAATCACTGCTGCCTGGAGGAATTTCTCTGAGCATTTAATACACATTATTGTTGAAAAGCTGTTAAGGGGGTGTAATTCATTTATATTCATTTATGTTATATCACAACAGAACATCCACTTCCCTCTGAAATTACGTTGTGCTGAGCCACCGTAATTCCTTTCTTGTTACACTTCATTGAAGGCTTATTCAGTCATAGTGTCCTTATAGGTTTCATAATATTTGGCAGTCATTGTTAGTCCAGTTTTTTTTTTCTGCTGCATTATGGGAGTGCTGATATCTGGCTCTTTTAAAGTCTATTAGCTTATTTCAGCAGCAGGCATCTTTCCTTTTGGATCCTCCAGTTCTTTGCAAGACATGTTGCTAGTTTGTCAAGTCAGCGCTTTGTATCATCTTCACAGTTGGGCTCTAGCTTTTGAACAGGTAGAAAATATTTTTCTGCAGAAGATAATGGTGGCAGCACTGATAGGGATCAGATAGTGGTGGCAGTACTTATAGGGGTCAGATAATGTTGGCAGTACTGATAAGGGTCAGATAGTGGTGGCACTACTGAGAGGGGTCCTCACTGAGATCGTGGCTCCTTGGAGGCCTGGCTGGCAGACCCAAATGCACTCATGCTGATAGATGGGTTCTTGGTAAGGAAAGTCAAAGTCAGTGCATTTTCTTAGATGCAAGAGCCATTTAGTTCTCCACCCTTATATGAGCCCCAATGACATGAGCTGAACTAGCTGAAGCTGTCAGGCTGACTGCCTGAAATGCTCCCATGTCAAAAAACAACACGATATGTATTTTGCAGCCACAGAAACAATTGACTTCAGAATGCTTTCTAAATTTGAAAGCAGTTACCATTTTCGACCATTTAATTTCCAAGTACTATCATTTCAATTGCCTTCAATGGATATCTTTCTAATATTTATTATTTAATGACATTTACCTACTCTCTTCAACTGAATTTCGATAAAGTGCATTACCAGCAACATATGAGACATTGAGTTATAAAACTAAGGATGCAGAAGGTAATTTCAATTAAGAGAAAAGATAAAAATTAGCTGCTAGGAAGGCAACATCTGTGTTCTTCTGTGGGAAAAGGAATATGTACGTGAACATGAAGATGCCTGTCACAGTGAGAATGAATCAGGTCTGAAGAAATTAACATTATGTCAGGTGTATAGGGAAATCACTGCCTTTTCCAAAAAAGAATTGGTGACATTATTTGAAACCAGCAGCTGGCAGGTTCAAAAGGAGAGCAGGTACTGCTCCATCAGCTGCATAACCTGTGGAAGTCCTTCCCAGAGGATGTTGTAGATGATAAAAGTTCATGTACATTTAGAAAGGGAAGGGGCATCTTTACAGAAGAAAAATCCATTCAGTGATGTGCTGTAGGCTGCTGCTGGCTGAGGGCTTGGGGTCTGTGTCACTGTGTTCTTGCCCTGTCCTGACACTCTCCCTTAGACATCCTCTCCCAGGGATCACTGAGATCATAGTGAGAAAAGAGATGTGCCTGTGGTCTGACTCGACCCCTGTCCACAGTCACACCAGCACAAATTTGATGTCAAAGACAGGCCTAAGGTAAAAGGAATAATCCATATTCCTTTCTCTGCACAGAACTGCCTGTTTCTTAATTTATTTTGAGATGGTGAAATGAGCTGGGATTGGGCAGGGATGTGACCTGATGAAACACACTGTGTTCCCTGTTTTCAGTGTCTCATTGTCCTGCGTGTGGCCATCTGGCTGCAGAACCAGGTCTTGTCCTTTTATATACCCCTTAGCTAGAAGCCATCTGATAAACTGCTGACATAGTATTTGAGTTTTCCTAAGGCAAAGCTTCTGTCTAATTCTAAACCAGAATTAGAGGTGGTGTGGGCATGCCTTGGTTAATCTAAACTCCTAGAAGGAAAGTTGAAACTTTTCTGTACTTTGTCATGGGAAGATGTAGGCTGCAAGCACCAAAATGCAAAGCATCAAAATGCTGGCTTGCTTTAAAGCACTTGATGTAAAAGCAGAGGCAATGCAGTTGAGTGAAGCAGCTCATCTGCATCCCTGCTCACCTCCCTGCATGGCAGGCTGCTGCAGAGATAAGCAGGGGCTGGCTTCCCTTTAGTTTTGGTTGCAGCACATTGCAATCACACCATTCCTCTTTCCAATACACCTGCTATGGGGCCTTCCCTGCCACCCAGTCTGTGAAATCACATGCCTTGACTTTAACTTCAAGCTGCTCTTTTTTCCTCATTAGCTCTCTACATTACACCCCCTTTTAGAGTCTTACTGCAATTTTATTATCTTATTTTCCTTGGGAGTTAAATGCACAGATGTATCATCCACTGCAAATTCTAATCTGCCTTCACTTCCAGGATATCTTGGTCACTTAAGACTGAGTTAAATAGAGACAAAAGAGAAAGAGGAAGAGAAGGAGGAGGAAAAGGAAAACAGATGGTCACTGGTGTTGCTGAACACTATCATCCATGAAAATCTCAAATTGGCAGCCACCACGTGTGATGGTGCCAGACTGCAGATGTTCTGATAGGGGCTTCAGGCTCAGCATTACTGTGAAGCTGCACTTGCAACAGAAAGGGCTTCACTGCAACCCACAGAGGCCATGTGCATCATTCTCAGTAGGGAGACAGCAGCCCAGAGCAGGCCATTTTCTCCATGGCATTGTGTGCATGCTTCAGGAGGTGACATGGTGAAGCTTTTATGGTCCTGTTAAATTGAAGGTAGATAACAATTATAGGCTAGAGTCTATTAGTGTTCCTTCTGATAGAAAAGCCACAGCATCACCTCTGTGCCTGTTGGATGCTAGAGGACCCACCAAGGAAAACCATTATGAAAATCCAATGTCAAACAGTGTGTCACTAAACCCAAGTTAGATCCAAGTCTGAACCTCCGTTAGTTTTGTCACTCCCCAAACCTCTTGGCATTATTGTAGCATATTTTTTACAGGTCTTCCTAAGATGTGTCACTTTGTTTTTATTATGGTTATTTAGTGCCTAGAAATATAATTTCTTAGGTGCTTTTCTCCCTGATTCTTTGCCCTGACTAATGTTTGCATTTACTCCCAATTTAATGTAGTATATTTAATATTACACATTTTTAATAGATAAAAAGCAAGAGGCATCCTAAAATATCTCACCGCTCTAACACCAGTCCTAATTTTTTTCCCCAGAAACTGAACTAGTTTTTAAAACTGAGTTTAAAAACTAAGCTTGTTAAGGGTCTTCTGATTAAATAATTACACAGTAAATATCCTTACAGTTTATATTTTCTTATAATTTCAATTTGAGTCACTTTACAGTCTTCAGAAGCCTATTTCAGCTGAGTAACAAGCATGTGTCTATTTTTTCAATTTTTTAAAAAAAGGAGCAGTTTTCCAAAAAGTACCTGTTTTATAGGACTGTTTATAGAGATCTATATTTCAAGCAACAGAGATCATGTCTATATTTCACCCGTGACCTACAGCTGTAAACCATATAAAATCATTGCTGAATGGAACTCTAAATAGGATACATTCATTCCTCAGCAAAGATTCTTGCTCTGTGCTGTACCATAACAGGTGACAAACCAAAACATAACAGTGAGTTATTCTACCTAATATCTTGAGCTGGATGGATTTGTAGCAAAAGCTTTGTTTTGCTTCTGCTTGTTTTGAATTGTTCACAGGCTGTTTGTGATTTGCCCATATTATTTAGCATTTGAAATTATTTTCCAAGTAACTTTCACAAATTACTTGAGTCTGTAGATTTGTGTACAAGTGAGTTATTGTGAGTTTTCTTACAGCATGCAGTAGTCACCTTGTTTAGTGGCCATTGCTTTTTGTGACTCAGACTGAAACCCTTCTTGAAAATCTTTTCACACCCAGAATATGTGATGTTCTCCTGAACATGTTGCATGGTGGGTAAGTGTGGTGAGAAGCTCTCCTGATGGGAGATGTTTGTGTGACACAAGGGCTGCCTCAGCCAGACCAGACCTGCTTTGTTGTACAAGTGGAATCTTGGAGGCTATAACTGAGTGGGGACTCCATATAAAGGATGAGAATAGCATCAGGACTTATCTGATGATTCAGCTTTAGGGAACATCTCCTATACCCACTGGCCTTTGAAAGCAGGCGGCCTTAGTTGTTTTTAATGGGCAGCTAAGGACACAAGCCCATCTATACACAGCACAACCAAAGCACAGGAATTTTTTTAAGACATTATTTATGCATTTACCTTCATCAAAAGCGAAACCACTTAATTAAATACCCAGGGACCGCAAAAGTGAGGGGAAAAGTGGTTTTCTTGATGAGATAAACACATTACAAGTTACTCGTTATACATAAAATAATAGCATACACCACACGTTCCAGGGAGTTCAGGCTGAAAGATGTGTCACCACTGCCATGTTCCTCTCATTTCCTGTGTATTCATCCAAAAGGTACTGATTCAGCCTCTATAATTGGCTTGTTATATACTTAAAAAAAAAAAGTCCCCCAAACCCACAACAAAACTCTTCAAACTTTTAAGCTGAAAGCTGTGCTGTGTGCTTGTCTGAGTTTCAATTTGAATATGAATTGGCATAAAAAGAACTTGAATTTTCAGTATTCCAATGGGTAGATGAATAGATGAGTGAAGAGAGAAAGAAGAGTAAATAAAAAAAACCCTAAGTAAAATAAAAGGCTTGTAAAAAGCCTCGTTTCTGTGCACCCTCTGTGAGCAGAAACATCAGTCCTTTTGCCTCAGACACGACCCCTTTTATTCACATGGTCCTCTCAATTTTAAATTAAAAGAAAAAAAAAGTTCTTAGGAATGCCTCCTTATTTGTATTTTCTTTATGCAAAAATCTCCCAGTGCAACTTGTGTCTGAGCAGAGGCTGGATGGGAAGGGGGAAGCCTTTTGGATGTATTTTGCAGCTTTGATGAGAGTATTGTCCTCTCTTGGCTGCTTGCAGATCTCCAAAGAAACGTGGTGGCCTGTTGGGTTATTCACCTGACATTTGTGTGATTGATCTTCTCGCAGTTTTTTTCCTGTTGTGAGTTTTCCATGCCTGGAAGGAGATCTCCAGTTGACCTTTGGGTGCTTGGTAAAAAAGACTTGAAATGGAGGGGAGAAAAGATGTTCCCACTTTGTCTTTTCTGTGCCACCTCTGCTTCCATGTCCAGCACCTGGGCAGGGATCTGGCCAGGGAATTCTTTTCTGGAGCTCATGGGGGCTGACCTGGAGATGAAACTCTTGTTTCCAAAACAAATGTTGGCTCTTGTATGGACTCCTATTTTCTTCTGAAAGTGAAGAATGGAGGGGGGTTGTTCCAGGGAATTGAAAGTGCCCTTTGGTGAGATGCCACCCAATTCAACATTGTTGCTCACAATTTGTTGCTTTTCACTCTCGGGGAACACTCGGCTTAGGGGAAGTTGGTAAGAGAAGTTTAGGAGACAAATTAAAAAATGAGGAGAGGGGACTCCAAGAAAATGAAGCTTGAACCTTAGACTGGTTCTGTGAAGACCTTTGTGTTCTCAGACACACAGCCAAATGCATGTGGTTTGTACAGACCAGTATTAAAGGTAGTTTAAAAACAATGTGACTTCAAGTATTGTTTAAGGGGATAAAAACCCTTTGTCTTTCTACTTCAGCTTTGTAGTTTCTGTCGAACATTTGCATTTTAACTTTCAAAGTACTGATTTCCCCTCCCCCCCTCTGACTCTTCACTTAAAATAAATTTCCCTTAATTTTTGAAACCTTTCATTCTTCTCATTAATTCTTCCCCACTCCTCAGATATTTCAGTATTTTGGGATGGCCAGACTTTCCAAAGTCCTATGCTGAAGATGTCATTGTTTCACCCCAAAATAAATAATATGGCATTACTTTGTTCTTTAAAAGAAGCAGCCTTAGGTACAGGTAATGTCTGTTTCAGTGCCTCCAGCCAAACAGGATAAAACTCATTAATCTGATGTTCCTGTGTCAAAAGCAATTTAAAACCAAACATAACTTGAAAACATAAGAAGGCTGTTTAATACCATGTTGTGAGAAATATGGTAGAGGTTGCTTTTCTCATGTAACCAAGTTTCACTATTCAGCTTATGAACAGAGGAAAATACCTTTGAGCTTTTTTGGTCTTTCCAATGTAATTTTTGAAAATTGACTTATTAAAAAAAACCCCACAAAACAAACACTCCTTCTTCTCTTCTGACCGTTTCTATGTTAAAAGCTACATTTGACCCATAGGATGAGATTTAGCTGCTGTAAACAGCTTCACAGAGCTGGTAAAAAACTGTAGTTTTTCATGTTTTATTGTCAATGTTAATTGCACTAATAAAAATTACCCTAAATTCCAATGCAATATTTAGGATCACTGTAGATTCTTCACCCTGTCTGGCTTATGCACTTTCTTGTACTTGTTGGCTGTGGTTAGAATCCTCTGTACTCTGCCTGATGGTCACTTGAGTGTTTCAGAAAGCTGCAATTTGGTAATGGTGATTATAAATGACATGGGGGGTGGTAAAAAGGGCCAAGCCAAGAAGACCTGGTGGTGCTGCTGGAGCAGCAAAGAGGTGCCAGAGTGGGAACAACAAGATGGGGTTGGCATCAGTTGGCTGCCAAAGGGCAACAAAAGGGGAACTGGAGGGAAGAGGCCAGGGAAGCAAGTTGGAAAGGAACAGTGGGTATCTCCGAGGACAGAGGTGAACTTTAAATGAGCAAGAACAGAAGAGAAGCAATTCCTGTGTGTTTCTAAAGCCACTGCAAAGAAAAAAAAGCAAAAAGGATGTTGCTTTCTTCCTAGGACATGTTTGAATCCTTATCAAAGCAATTTATCAACTGATCTGATTTTCAATTATAACCTGCAGAAGCATTAATATAATTAGATGTGGTGTTGTAATCCTCTTGAAAACAAAGTATGGGCATGGTGCAGTTGATAAATTAAGTAGTTAAGTTGGAGAGGAACAGTGGGTATCTTGGAGGACAGAGGTGAACTTTAAATGAGGAAGAACAGAAGAGAAGCAATTTCTGTGTGTTTCTAAAGAAACTACAAGGGAGAAAAAGCAAAAAGGATGTTGCCTTCTTCCTAGGACATGTTTGAATCCTTATCAAAGCAATTTATCAACTGATCTGATTTTCAACTATAACCTGCAGAAGCATTCATATAATTAGATGTGCTGTTGTAATTCTCTTGAAAACAAAATATGGGCATGGTGCAGTTGATAAATTAAGTAGTAGTGGACAACTAAAATATATTCTAATAAGCAATGAGTCTAAAGTGTATGTCTAATGAATTTCAATGGTATCTTGTTTTTCTTGAATTTCTCTTGTAAAGTCAGGCTTTGGACTTGATATTGTATCCAGAATTTATTATATTTTGATTTTTACTTTTTAAAATTTATGGTCCTCTTCAGGAAAAAAAATGAGGTTTAGATGCAAATAGATCTTTGTCTTCTGCCTGCTGAAAACAGCTGTAAAGCTCACATGGGCTTCAGAGAGTTAAACTTCCTGTGTGGTCCTGCCCTGTGCATTGAACATCTTACTCAAAGGAGTAATCTCCT
This sequence comes from Chaetura pelagica, assembly GCF_000747805.2. Taxonomy (NCBI): domain Eukaryota; kingdom Metazoa; phylum Chordata; class Aves; order Apodiformes; family Apodidae; genus Chaetura; species Chaetura pelagica. Next base: position 898,170 of record NW_009953217.1, read on the forward strand.
AGATACTTCTTGGTCAATTAACTAGTAGATCTTACTTTGGTCAATGTTTAGACTTCAAGAAATGTTACAAGGACCTGGCACCTGATCAGGAAAGCTGTTATTATCATCCAGTAAGGGAGGATCAGCACAGGGAGCTGGCAGTGAGATTTGAGCTTGCCCTGCAGAAAACCTGCCAGACAAGGAGCATGTGGCAGTGTGGATTGGCCACTGCATGGAGCAATGTCACTGGTGGCTGGTGCAAAGAGGCACAGGGGAGCAGGAGAGGCCGACCAGCTGTGGGAGGGCATGGAGGGATCTGCCTGGGGTTGCCAGGAGTGGGACAGGTTTTGCTGCATCTCAGGAAGTCTCTAGGTTATCTGGGACCAAGTGTAGAGGACCTGCTTGCAGTGACACCATGATCTGGGGGAACAGCTGGATATAAGCCTTTTTATTTTGCTTCTGTTTTAGCAGTTGCTTTGAGTTTTCCCTATTTAGTATGTTACATATTCAAAGTTTATTGTGATGAGATCTGGCTTTATTTGATTTAGAAAGGCTTTTGGTCTTTTTTAGGGAGCTCATTATGGAGAAAAAATGTAGTTAGTGGATGCTGAGGCTCTGGCTGACCCAGGAGCTTATTATACTTGCTTTAAAAAAAAACTAAAGCCTGTTCAGGACAGAAGCTCTTCCTCTTTGTTTTGCAGGGATTCCAAAGGAACTGGAATTCCCTTCCAGCTTACAAGAACTGTCCTGCCTCTTTGGGCATATGCATTTGGTGCTGTTGATGCTGGCTTTATGTTCCTTCTCTCCAGAGGTGCTGGGGCATCGTGGTTTTCCTTCCAGTAGGAAAAGCTGGACAGAGATCCTTCTTGCAGTAAAGCTTTTAGTAAATACAATCTCAGCAAACGTCAACACCTAATTTTCCCTTGTGGGTGGAATGTGAGAACAAGAGTGATGAAAGCTGAGAAACAAATGACTTTCATTCTTCAAACAGTATTATTTGCAGGGCTGTGGAGTGTTTTGCATTCTGTCTCCCTGCCTGGTGCAGATTAGCTGGGAAACACAAGCTGACTGGTTGAGGACCATGCAGGAGGATGCCAGGATCTATAGGTCTGATTCTGTGGTGCCATCTCCCCAGTGATTAATTTACTGTAGGGTTTACTTCTCAGGGTCTGTTAATTTCCATCATCCTCTTTTATCCAGCATGAAATGCGGGAGTGCTCAGCCAGGATGCCAGGTTTGCTCTACAGTGGTTTTGTAAGTGAAGTGTTTTATGTTCTGTTCTACAATGAGGTTGCCCTTTGGATGATTTCCCACCCTCCTCCCCCCGTTATCTACATTCAATAAACAACTTCAAGGCGTTCTGTCTCTGCTATTTAGCAGAGATAAGTTATTTGGGAAACTGAATTATCTCAGTTCAGCTGACTGTCCAGAATAAAATTATAAACACGTGAGATGAGATTAATAAAAGCACCAAACTGCTGCCTGGATGTTCCCATTACCATATACAAGCCAGACAACATTGTCCTCCACCAGTTTCCTAATTTGATAAATGCCTTGAGCTGATTTTAAAAATGTGTAGGTTATTTTTAACCATGGTAGCAGAGCCATCAGTATTGTATCAGATGAAGTTTTGTGATAGAGCAAATTGATTTATTCTATCTCCTTACAAGTTTTACTGAGCTTTATGTTATAAATAAGCTGGTTTGAAGCACATGATGTCACTGAGCTTAAAAGTCTCTAGATAAATTTGTTCTTAAAGGGTTTGTGCTTTCTGTATGAATTTAAATTGGTGCAGGTTGTTGCATCTCTGTCTTGTGCACTGCAAGTTCTCTGGGGTCAGGGCTGCCTTTATAGCTGTGTTAGTATGAAATACACAGAGGGCCCAAATCGAGGACTGGTGCTCTCGTATGTTACAGCTATAAAAATAAGAGCAATTAACAAAACCAGAAACACACATTTGATGGTAGGATTTTCAGAAGCACTGCAAGAAACTGCCTAAATCCTACAGGGAATTAATGAGGAACTTGTTTCACTTGAGGTGTAAACAGTCCTGGAGGTGAGCCTCATGCCATAGCAAGTCTGAGCTGAAGTCAGATTTGAGATCTCTGCTTTGATTTCTGTGCCAGAAGGTGAGTGTTGGTGGCACGGACTGGGCACTTCTGCACTTTGTCTTGCTCTGAGGTCACCATGGAAGTCCATGGGAAAGGTGCCCACAGCTGTACAGTAGGAATAGGGAATTAATCAAACATTGGGAATAATACAGTAAATCCTGACTTAGCTGACTGCTTGCAGAACCAGCCAAAATGGTGGTTTAAATAAGGTAGGACTTCTAAAAGAGGTGGACTAAAATCACTGTCCTGTTTTTAAGGACAGTTTTTGAGAAACACTGGAGACAGGATGTTGCCTAATGAGCACCATGTATGGTGTAGATTTTGCTGTAATTAAAAAGCGGATGAATAATGCTTTAATTGAGATCTGAAGATTAAAAGTTAAAAGCTCAGTATCCTCTACTACTTATTGTCAGATAGGAATTACATTGCCTATGTGTTACAAACCATTGCATTTTAAAAATGGAATAATAAAAAAGCTGCTGTAATTTAAAAGCAGCCAATTTACTAGGAGTACAGTTTTGCAGCTCTGTCACTTGCTAATCAGTCTGTTAAACATAATAGCCATTCTTGTCTGGAGGCAGTTAATCATGTTGTGAATGCACTTATCAGCACATATTAGAAATACAATACACGACTTTTCGACAGGGGAATGGATGCAATTACTTCAATCAGTATACATTTAGCTACTGTCTTATCATACCATGTTTTTCTTTCAATTTCTTTTATTTTAATTTTTTTTTCTTTAAGTAGTCCAGTAGTGACAGATTTTCTCTTAGAAAAAAATAAAGGGCACCCCAGAAAGTGCTGTTACACTGAACAGGGATGCTGAAATGCACCCTCTTGATCTGAAGGAGGGATGGGGCTGGTTGAACCCTTCCTGGCCCCAGCAGTGGTGGAAGCTGCTGGCATTGAGTGTTGTGGTGATGGTTTTCAAGGCCTTTGAGCATTTTAACTGCTGGTTAGGGAACGTTTCTGTGGAGGGGTGTGTTAGTGCTGGGGACCTGAAGTTGCTGCATTTGAATTAGACTAAAGGAGCTCAGCATATGGTTGAACTCTTTTTTTTCTTGTTGCTGAGCTTTTCTACATCTAAATCAATAGCAGTGTGGGATCTCAAAGTTTTTGAAAGGGGATATTGAAAAAGCATAAAAGCTAATTGCTTCCAGCATGACTACCCATCAGCACTGGGTATAAATACAGCTGTCTCAAAGAATGCCAGGACTCAACAAAAATATAAGGATTTCAGCTAAACAGTTTTCCAGGGCTGAGCATATACTTGTATGGGGAGGAAGAGAGTTGGGAGGGGGGCAGGAGGAGGAAAGGGATTATGAAATCTTGAAAAGGATTCAGGAAAGAGAGGAATAGGAAGGTGATTTTGTATATTCTGCTTTACATTAACCCTTAATTTTAGGGATATTTTTTGTAGCTTAGAGTGATTTGCAGTGCTTGCAGAAACCTGCCTTCTCTTTCTAGAAATCCTTTCAGCTCAGTCTTTATTCTTCACCACAGCTGGCATTTTTGCTTAGGTAATGTTTTTAATTGTAGCAAGGAAAATGAAAAATCAAAACAACCCCCAAATTTCTTGACTATTACAGTAGTAATAAGGGAGTCAATATAACATCATATCCAACACACCAGTGCTTTTTGTCACTGTTCTGTTCAAGTCATACATTGCTTGGGCACCCTGAGAAGATGTGGGAGGTCCCCAGAGCAATGTCCTTAGCAGTGGTTCTTCCCAAGGGAGCAGGTGTCTGACCTGCCCCACACTGGGGAGAAGCTCAGCCCAGACATTCAGCCCTGCTTCATCCACAGGTTGTTAAGACCTTCACTGCTGAGGAAACTCATTGGAATGAAGTCCGGGGAGAACATTTTATCACTTGAACTGGGGAGTGAGGAAGGCAGGGTGGAACATCACTTTTCCCTTTTCCATTCCTGATTACTCCTTTTTGGAGCCTAAATGAATTAACCTCACTTATTACTTTCTTGTGACTAAACTCATCTATTCATGGTATGACCTTAGGTCTGAGCAATATCCCAGCAGCCCCCCCATTAGCTGACACATGTGAATTCATCACATGTTGGGAAATAATTGTCTTCCAAGTGTGACAAAGTAGTGATTACTCTTTGAAAAGGTGACCTAGAGACATTTTGTGGTGACAGTTGTGCTGACCTTACTTTCATGACATTAGAAAGTCATTGTGGAGTGATTTTTAAAAAGAGAAGTATTAAATCCACCCCTCTGCTTTTTGTTATTTCTTTGCACTTCTAGAGAAATTTGGATTCATTTTTAGGATGAAAAGTGGCTTTTAATGGAGTGACTTCCATTATAACTGCTTGTTTCTCTTTTGCTTTTAGTTTTGTTGTGAAGTTTGGTACTTAAAGCTGTTCTAAACTAGCCAAGGGTGCAGGTACATGGAATTACTGCAGATTGCTCTTTCTGTTCAACACTGAAAGCAAACCCTCATCCACCCTGTGTTTGCTCAGCTGGATTAATTAATCTTGTTTATTATTAAAACAAGGGTAACTGATGTTTATATGCTAATTTCACTTTCGCAGTTTTACTGTGTGTTCAGTAGGTATCAACAGCAAGAGGAAAAGCTTAACTTTTTTTAAAACATAATTTTCAGCCTATAAAACAAAACTTTATGCACACCACGTGTCTCTCAGGGAAGTGGGGAGAGAGGAGGTCCTGTTTGTGTTAATGGGATACACTGATCCCTGCCTTAACTTTTTTGAGGGTGTTGTCATGGCCATTTATTTAACAGAGTTGTGAAGTAGCCACAGGACATCCTGCACATTATCTCTCAATATTAATGTACATTAGATACAAAGAAAGCTAGGTCTAATTCATTAGATGCTTAATCTTGTTTAAATCTGAAGAGAATGTAGGAGGAATAAAATAATTCTTGCCCATGTTCCTATTTTGATTTGATCTTTAATTATTTCATGCAGGTGGTATTGTATTAGCTTCTGCAGCAGACTTAGGAGCTCTGTGCACTCTTGGCAAGCTTTGGAAAGAAAAAAAGCCCACTGGTTTTTAATTTCCCATTGTCCTTGTTAGCTGCTTGCATTCTCTTATTTACTCATTTACACTGTCTGCTCAGTAAGCAAAGGATTGAGTTCCAAAGGTGTTGAATTAGGCTTTTCAAATCCTCAAGAGGAGAGTAACATTTGTCACTGTTCTCATGTATTCTCCAACACGTTAGGTATATTCCTATCAGAGTCTCAGCTTGTCTCCCCTTTCCTTTAATTCCTAAATTCAGTGCATGAGGAGTTTGCATCTTTATATCCCCTCTGGCTGATTTTTCTCCCCAAGGAGATCCAGCTGTCAGATTCAACTGTAATTCAGAAATCAAAACAGCAACTGGGCTGCTAGAAACTTTCTCCTTGGTCTAGTCATGTGTTTTGTTTCCGACGCACGTGGTGTGTACAAAAGGGTCTGATCATTTGATGATCATTTCAGGCATTTAAAAACCATGATGTGTTTAAAATGGCAAGGAAACATGTTGGGAAATGTAGTTTGAGCTATTAGGGTGCATCAAGGTGACTTGCGCAAACTCTTATCTCTATCTAGAAAGATGAGGAAGCTGTGTATGTATTTGTAAGTATAAAATTCAAGAGCCTTACATAACTGTATGAGTTCAGGAGCTGTCACAGAGTCACTCTTCCTGAGACTCAAAATAAATTTGGAAGAGTGTACAGATAAATTAAACTGTTGCACTTCTTCCATTTCATAGTTGGCTGGTAAGAACAAGATTCTGAATGAAGATCTTCAGCTACACTAAGCTGGTAGCCAATAGTGTTGGAATAGTGGAGGAGCTGAATTGAAGACTGGCCTTTTCCTTCTGCTTAATTACCTGCAGGAAATTAATTTGTTTGGCTCTTATGTGGTGACATTGTAGCCACACCTGGAGTCTGCCCTGCTGCAGTGCAGTGGGTCAAGTGCAGCCTTTGCTGCATTAACTTTACAAGCAGCTTGGCTGAAGATACCCATGCCTGGGGTTATTCAGCTGCACTGCAGGCCATGGTGAAAAGTGCCTCCCAGAGCTGGATTCTTGCTCTTTTAAAGGTCTTCTGAGAGTCTGTGGAGGGAGGGTCCTTGTATGTGAGTTCCTGCATTGCAAAGAAGTTCTTGTATCACCTGAGTTTATTATCTTGAATTTTCAGTCATTGGTTCTTTAAAAATCTATCTCTGATTTATAATGTATTCCAGCTGCTTGCACAGCAGTGTTGAAAATATACAATGTGATTATGGTATGTAAATTTGTAAGAATTTCTGAATAGTTAAAGAAAAATTATAAACACCATTTAGGCTGTTGATATTTATTAACTGGGTAGGATTCAGCATAAATCTTAATAAAATCATTCTTATTTTTTACACAACAATGGATCTCTTTATATTTTCATCCAACATCAGCTAAACCCTGGCCCCAGTTTCTTCCTGGATGCATTTGCTACATTCCCCAGCAAGATGCTTTCCCCTGGCAGAGAAGCTTTATTTTAAGAAATACAGAGCACAGTGATAAATGGCTTCTAAATAGTAGTCAGGAAAATATTCCAGTGCAATCAAAATGCTTTTTAACCCCAGAAGATTACTTGCTGTTTCAAAAGGGGAGAGTCATTACAAAGGAGCAAATGGAGTCCCAGTGTCCAGCAGTACATGTTACCAATGGAGCACATCAATTACACCTATACTGCAATTGTCCAATAAGTGCTGTTTTATTAAAGACTAGCTAAAATAGTACCTAAGGACTCTTTTACCAAAAGAATTTCTGTACACTGTCACAGGGGTAGAAGCAAAGGAAAATAATTGAAGCAATTGTCTCAGTTGTCTCCAGGGTTGTCATGATGATGTTGATGAAATCAAATAAAGTCGAAGTTATTGCAAGTTGTTAGTGAGCAGCCCAGTTGTGAATTGCCAGTGGAAGAAGCTGAAGAGCTTAAAAGGTTTGCTCATTATCTAGATGTATTGTTTTCAGTTGGGGGAAAATGTTGGCTAAGCAAAGTAACATGAATAATATCTAGTCTTGGTGGTGTGTTTTGAGCAAAAATATTTTCTTCATTTAGGGCTTTTACTGAATTATTAAAAAGTGCTGTGTCTGTCTGTACATTCTTAACAGATTTAGCAGCTTGGTTTTATCCTTTGTCACTATTTACATTGCCCGTGCATCTGTGAAGAGCATTCGGTTTTCTAGCAGTGAAAGAAAAACAAGACCTGGCACCAAGAAGTGTTTTGAAAAAGCTGTAGTTGGTGTAAAGTAAACTGGACAGAAGAGCAAGTTCTCTGTTAGGCAATGGAGAAAATTGTAAGTTGTGATTTTGAAATGCATCGTGAAAGGAAAACAAGCAAAGTTTTCCCATCCCTGCAGATTTACTTGCAACCTGTCGTCCCATCCTGTCTTTGCTCAGTGCTTGGGATTTCTGCCTTGCACTGCTGTGCTGAGCCATGGAAGAAGGGTAAGCAGGGCTTTTTTCAACCATTCGTGTCTGCCTCGAACCCAGACTCACTGGCCTCCCTCAGCAGATCAAAATCCTCTGGGGCTACGCAGAGAGGGGCAGTGGAACTGTATCATCTGAACACTTCATGTGGGTGCAAAAGCTTGCAGAAATACTCAGGACATGGAGGTAGTTTGCCCTGGCCTCTAGGGATTTTCATCCACACTGTAACACTTGACAGGGATACCCATACTTTCTGCAGGGCTCCAGTCAGGCCCATCTCCAGTGCTGCTCAGGATGGGGCCCTTTCTCAGCAAACTGCCCTGGGAGAACAGTGTGAGTAGGCTGCTCCCAAACTCGTATATAGCTTTGTGTCCTCACAGCCTAATGAAAATTATATATGCTGGGAGAAAAGGGCTCAGATTTTAACATCCATTATCAAGTCAGACTGCATGTAACAGGTGTAGCTGTTTCTCCCCTTAAGTGGTCATAAAGTAGGATCTGTGCTTGAGGATGTTGTAGATGCTGGAAGATATCCTGGCTTTAAAGGTGTCAGGGCTGCCAGTTCCTGTTACCTTAGTGCCCACATTCAGGAGAGTGGCACTCAGCAAAAAGTAAGGGCTGACAGAATGCAAATCTCTGTAATTCAGAAACTGGATGCTGCTCCATTAGGAGGTATTTGGTCTCATTTCCTTCATCTTGGGCTGCTGGCATCTTAATTTCCTTAGTGGGAGAAGGTCAGGACCTTTAATCTGGATCTTTTCCCAAGAGGTCTTGGCTGTCTGCTGCTTCATTTGGCTTCAGCAGGGAATTAGGGTCTTGAGCACTTCCAATCAGTTGTTGAAAAGCCTCCTCTTGTGAGTGTTTGCTCTTCAGTAAACTGTACTTAGGAAATTAATCCTCTTGAGATCAAAGGAGTGAGACCTGTATTACTGAAATATTTTATAAACTAATGTGCCTTGCTTATGTAATCCTGTTCTCATTGAATTTGGTGACAATTTGTCAGAGGGAGTAAGAATTGACCATTATTAACCTTGAAAAGATTCTCAAGCAACATGATACCAGACATTTTATTATTTTCAATTACCCAGTATCTGCTCCATTTTCTGGGAATTTTGTTTTACATTGCTACAGGCTTCATAAACAGATTGCCATGCACTGACTGCATTGGTTTACTGCCCTAATAGAAGGGTCTGACTTTTATCAACTCAATTATTGATGGACTGGCAGTGTGAGCCAGCAAACCCTCCATGAGGCAGTGGCACACCCAGCTGAACACACTGCAAAATGCCCTGCACTGCACAAACTGTCCTTCATTGTGACATTCTGTATATTTCATTCTCTCTAAAAACACATAGGGCAGGCTCTTCAGTTTGGTTGCAGTGTCAGTCTTTCTGAATAGCTAATAATAGGCCTTTGTTTATTTAAGGTGACTAGTAACTATTTAAACTGTCACTGCCGTCATAACATCAGTCAGGGTGTATCATTCCAGAACCTAATTCAATAATTCCATATTTGGCTTGGATAAAAAATTAGGAATATTTAAAATTCAGTATTTTTTCAATGCTAGGTGATTTGTAGTACTTATTAAAACCTCTAACATTAGAGCTGTTATGGATCTTCACAGTAATCTATTAAAAAAGTCTATGCAGTTCCATATAACAGCTTAGTGAGGTAATAAATGTAG